>NC_083323.1:24000573-24373073 GCF_963455315.2 Globicephala melas | reverse complement strand
ATGGTGACTCATGTGCATTAGCACAAATAATTAAACCTCAATAAAAGGGGTTTATTGTAAGGTTACTACAGGTACACTCATGTACCTTTAAGGAGAGAAACAATATATTGCCAGGTCTCTTGAGGGCCAGACCTGGAAAATCAAGAATCAGTGTAATATTCTCCATCTCCCTGGACCAGCATACCTTTACTTTCTTCTCCCTCATCCTGCTACCTCTTTTCTGGACCACCGTGATGGTCAGTCCTAGTTGCACACCAGGATCTCTCACTGCTCACAGTCAATTGGGAATAATTTGTGTGTCAGTTGAAAATCTTGAGAGAGGCTCTGATTTTATCAGCCACAGATAGAAGAGAATGGAGGTCTTCATGTGGTACCCAGAGCTCTTGCAGGAACCATGGATGGAGCAATTTTGAAAAGTTTATGAAGGGGGAAAGTGAACAAAAGTTGGTTGGACCCTATTTATCAACCTTCAAGATAATTTTATTTAAGGTGAAATAGAAAATCAAATATTGTTATAATTTAAAAATTCTTGATCTTCTCATACAGTAGCAAATAAAAGAGAATTTAATGATGAAACTGTATTAGATTTGTTTGAATTTTTATCTATTAATGAAAAAAAGATGCCATGATAGAGGAAGCAATAATTTTACAAATAGTTACTCTTTAGTGTTTAGAAAATATTTCCTTTCTTGAACATAAACCTAATTGTGATAACAATCTCCTTCTTCTTCTCCTTCTTCTTCTTCTTCTTCAGTTTTGCAGACTCCAACTGTTAGCAAAAATATATCTACCAAAGGTCCAGAAAAGCCAAAAAAACCTGGAAGTCCTGATTGTTTTACAGGTAATTAAGTTTTGGATAAATTGTCTTTCCGCATTTTTTAAAGATAGTTTTTATGTTGCCCTTTCGGTGAAATGTTTGTTTGCTTTTACAGAATTAAGTGTAATGAATAAAATAAGGAAGAATAAGCTATCCAAAGCAATTTACCTGATGCAGAAAACCCTTCTAATGTTTGAGAAAGATGCAACCTGTACATCTCTACATAACTTCTTGATGGTAACAATATATCATTTCTTCTTTTAGTCCTGACATGCAACCCCTGTTAAAAATGAATGATTTATTTCTCTTTGCTAAAAATAATGTGTTGCCGTTAACATTAGATTATGAACTTTTAGATTTGCCATGTCTAGTCTTCTCTTTGTGAAGTGCAATAGTTTTAAGCAGGGAACTTAATCTGTATCTCCAGCCCTGAACTCTCCTGAAATGAGAGGTTCTCTCTCTGCAGGGAGACCTTACAGGGGGAGCTAAATAAAATCAGGATTCAAAATGAGGTGAATCGTAGAATGTAAGTGACACTGTGCCAGCATCAATGCATTCCTTACTATGGAACTAAAATACTTAAAGTCCATGGGCTAAAGTACCTTCTCCCAGATGGATATTGCTGATTTATGGACCAGTTGCCTTGCTGTTGTTGTCTCTCTCTGACCTGGAAATTGTTCTGTCTTCTTACTTATTCATTGTATGTTGATTTTAGAGTTTAAATTTCTGAGGGGAATCACATTTCTGTTTTATTTTTGCCCCTGTGTATCACAAAAGTTTGACTGTGTTGGCTGAATGAATGGCATATGATGAGGTAGAGAATACAAGTAGCTTGTCTGACAAGGGAAAGAAAAGAGTAAGTCAAAGCTAGGGGAAGGATACAGAGTTTAAGAAGAGTTCGACATATAGTGGGGGTCCTCTAATAGAATAGGGAAGGGGATGAGATTGAAAGCACATGTAAAGTGGTTCATCTTCAGTGGAGGGTGGGCTGCAGAGCAGACACCTCATCCTCCAATATAAAAGGGAAGGAGGAACAGACAGATGTAGATTTCAATAAGTCCATTGGTGTGGAGGCAGGGAGTTGAGTGGATGCCTTCTTATCTCAATCATGTGTAAAATAGGAGGCAAGGGAATCTGCCATGGAGAGTGAGGGTGAATAGTTGGACTGGGGAGAGAGAAGGTGATTGGAGAGTGGAGAGGAATGGATGAGGGAGCTGACTCTAAGTTAAAGGACTGGTCAGCATCCTGAAGTTCTGGCTGAGGTTGAAGACCATGGATTTTCAGGTGGCCTCATCTGCATGCTGGTATGATATTATCCTGGTGTGGTACTCTTAGTAGCTGTGACAGTAGAATATTTGTGACAGTAGAGATTTGTACTGGACTGGATTTTTAATAAAAGTACGAAAGTATAGGTTAAAAGTTCATAATGAAAAATGGGTGTAGATTGAGTAGGGAAGGAAGTAACACCATCAAGACTTTTAAAGACTTGGTAGACTATGGAGATATCAAGAGATTGGGCATCTCTATGAGATCAGGGACCAGAAAATCAGAATCTGAGAGAGCTAGAAGGATAGGTGTTGGAAGTTAGAAAGTATTGGGTTGACCAAAAAATTCATTCCGGATTATCCGTAAGATGTTATGGAAAAACCTGAACCAAGTTTTTGGCCAATGCAATAGAATATTGGAGTTTTAGATTTCTGGTATGTAGTACTTCCTGATCATAAGTCCATCACTTCATTCATCCAACATATGTTTTTGAGTGCCTATGATCCATTCAGCAAATGTTTTATTGCAAGTTGACTATGTGCCTGGTATTATGCTGAGTACAAGGGATAAAAACAAACAAAAATCTTTTCTTTATTCAACCAGTATTGATGGATTGCCTGCTCTTTGTGGTCTCTGTCTTCAAGATAAATCCAGTCTATGGGAACATAGACGTGTAAGTAGGTGATTATGAGTCATTGTCATAGGTGCTCTAATTGCAAGAGTGCCAGGGGAATTCAGGAAGCGAATACCTGACCCAACAGTGGGGAATATTTGAAGAAACATCCAGAAAAAGTGACATGAAGTTGAATACTGAAAGACAGACAGGAGTACCCAGGGAAAGAGAAAGACAAAAGTGGAAAGGACATGCAAGGCAGAGAGAACAACCTGTGCAAAGGTCCTGAGGCTAGAAGGGTCATAGAGTGCTTGTGGTCCTGAGGTCATTCAGTGTAACAGAAGCTTCGATGCAATGGCAAAGGGGAGGGAAGTGTTTGGAGAGGATGGTAAGAGGTGAGACCAGAGAGAAAGTAGAGTCTAGCTCGTAAGAAGTCTAAGGATTCTGCATAAACAGATGCTATCAGTGTTCAAGGTGGGGAAGTCTGTCCTGGCAGTATTAGGGGAGAGCCTCATTACAGTAGAATTTCCAGCATCTGAATGAAGGAATTTGATGATGGTATTGGATAGTCTCAGCTGACCAGGCCAAATGGTGTCTGATCTCTGCTGGAAGACTCCTGGGGTTCAGATCCATTTTCTCAGCAGATGCTTCTGCAGCCGCTCGCTACTGCCTAGTGGTTGGAGGACATTAGTACTTCAGTCCTATTTCCATGGCAAGTAAAACTTATCTTTCTTTTAGAACTGTTTGTCTCAGGACTCATCTCATGGCCTCTCACAGTCCAGAGAGAGTAAAGCCTCTGGGATTTTCCCTTTTGGTTTATTATGATGCAATCTTGTCTTTATATTATCATAATATGCCCATTGCCCTGTTAGGTCTCTGTCTTTCTACCACTGTGACTGGGAACACACGGGAGATGTGAGAGGTCTGAAGTTTTCATGTTCTCCTTGTGTATCTTTTCCTTCTATTTCTTAAGTGAAACTATTTTAAGAAAAATTATAATATCCTCTTAGACTCATGAGAGGCATTTAGAAGCTCTACTTTTTACGAGGAGCCCTCCATAAGAATTGTCACCAGCTGGGAAATGTTGAATATTTATTTAGAAGTCCCGAAATCTTCTATAGCCACCTCTGCTCCTCTGTGGCAGTTTTTCATCCTGGTGTTAAAGCTTAATGATCAGTCCTCAGGGTACTCTCATAAACAACGATGTTACGGCTCAAATAATTGCCAAAGTTTCTTTCCTTAAAGACGACAAATAAATTTCATTCCCTTGGCAATCATTTTCTTTTGGGCTATATTACAGCATGCTTTACATTATCACGGTCTGGTAATAAAATTATCCACAAATCAGTATTTGATGTGTCACCTGATACCATAAAAAAGATTTGAAAAGCCTGGGTCTTTGCAGAACCCTTAAATAATTCATACCCTGTTTTAGTTTTTCAGAAGTTTCCCGACCTTGTGGAGATGGATACTCTCATCAGGTGTCTGTTTTATTCCAAGTCCATTAAAGGTGGACTAGCTTGTTGCCATGGATGGAGGGACAAACCTTTGATAAGAACCCGTTAGCCTTCCAAAAGAGATGGCTGGCTTTTTTTCTTGATTGTGGGGCTTTATTTTTCTCGGTTTCCTGTCTCGGTTATTTGACTTCTGGAAGTGCATATTGGCATTTTACACATTATACCTCAGATTGATTTTAATGGATTGCACCTGGAACCAGCCTGCGATGTCCCTGATTTTCTACTTCCGATAAATAGAAGAGTCAGCATATGGCTTATGATCACCACTCCTAGTTCGCTTCAGAGTCCAGCAGCCCAACCTTCAGCGTCTTTGTGGAGCAATTCCTCACTGGGAAGAGGCAGGAATACTCCTCAATCCAAGTGCTGAGGGTACCGGGGCAGGGGTGTATACTGTTGTTTTCTGTCCAGCATTTATTTCCCTCTTCCAAACATCACCTTTGGAGGAATTTCTTCTTCCCCACTAGAAGAAATCAGGTAGGACTTTTCAGGGCCTCTCTTCTCTGCCAGCCAAGAGGAGGACTGGTGATGCAAGCTAGGCTGATTGGTTGCTCCCTTCTTGGAATCTGAATCTTGAACAGAGGGATAAAAAGACAAAAAGTAGTTGGCATTCATTCATTCCAGTGCCTGTGTCCTGATTAGACTATGTTAGTTGTGTTCTGTAGACCCTCTTGCCTCTCTGGACCTGCTGTGTTCCAAGCCTCATGTTGCTGTTGCTTCTGTTGCAAAGAGCCCTAACTGATGCATCTAGTGTTCCCCTAGGACTATATGTTGAAACTTAAATCAATAATTAACATGATTTTAGCAGTTCTGAAATCCAGTCATAATGCTTCAACTCTAAGCAAAGGAGCATTATAGATTAGCAGATTATTTTTTATAATCAACACAGAATCCACTTTTATGGTCCTAATTTGAAACCAGAACTCATGAAGAAGCCCAGGCCACTAGAAGTTCTAATCACTCCTGGCTCTAATACTTCCTGAATTTACATCTTGATGGCCCCTAAATACCATTGTATTAACTATGTTAGCAGTAACTGGATTACCAAGTGAAGTGATTTTTCCTATTTTATAACATTTTAGTCAAATTAATTCTATTTGCTTTTTTTAGGAAAAATATATGTAAGCCAATATTCTTCAGAGATCTTCTCAGTTCTTTTTAATTGTTCATGCTGAAGTCTTCCTCATAAAGAGTAAAACCCTTTTTGATTCTAACCCCCCTCTTTTGAGGTCATGTTTTGACCCGCAGTCTTCAAACTACTGACAGAGATTTTAGAATATTTACATTTTAGGATTTTTTTCTTTTAAATATTTTGACGTTATTGCATAGAAAACTTCATCTCTGGTTGCCTCTCCATGCTTCTTTTTAACTTCACTTTGTATTAAGACAAGAAATCATAATGGTTAGGAGTATAAGGCTCTTGGATTAGAGTTTTGGTACTGCCGCTGACTAGCTGTATGACCAAGGTCAAATTACCCATGCTCTGTTAAATTTTAATTTCTTCATCTGTAAAATGGGTGTTTTGGGGAAGATTCAATGAAATGATGCCTATAAAATGCTTAGCATTTGACATAGAATAAGCAGTCAATAAATGTTAGCCATTATTATTACTACTATTTTATCTTCTAATTTAAGCACTGTGGAATATTCTTTTTGTCATATCAGTATGATTTTTGATGCTTTAGATGTATTTTTCTCTATCAAACTACACATTTCTTTCTGTCTTTTCTCTTAGATCTTATAAAGCGTATATTTTATTCTCAGCAATATTCTTTGCCAGGATTCTTGGATATGACAACCTACTTTTCATCTTCTTCTGAAATATACATAATATTGTTGAGAACCCAGAATATACCTCAGGAGATCTACTAGATGAGTAATAAATATGGTACTTTATCATTCCAGTCTTGTGATAGTTGTTTAGGTGTGTCCTAATCACGGCCTTCCAGATTGCATTACATCTTTCTGCAAGTGTTTTGCTGCACTGTGGATGTTAAGTCGTTTTCAAATGTATTTAATGTCAATCTGTCATCATAAGCCTTGAGTAACTTGTAAAAAGAGGCAGGTCACACATTCTCTAGTGGGAACCATAGGCAGAGAGATTTGCATTCAGACAATAGTACTTTGGACTTCAGTACTATTGTTTTGTGGCAATAAAACAATATGTTTTTTTAATTGAAGTGTAGTTGCTTACAATATTATATGTTACAGGTGTACAATATAGTGATTCACAACTTTGAAAGGTTATACTCCATTTATAGTTATTATAAAGTATTGGCTTTATTCCCTGTGTTGTACAATATATCCTTATAGCTTACTTTATTTTATTTTAATTAAAAAATATTTTATTGGAGTATAGTTGACTTACAATGTTATGTTAGTTTCAGGTGTACAGCAAAGTGAATCAGTTATTCATATACATATATCTACTCTTTTTTAGATTCTTTTCCCATATAGGTCATCACAGAGTATTAAGTAGAGTTCCCCGTGCTATACAGTAGGTCCTTATTAGTTACCTATTTTATATATAGTAGTGTGTATATGTTAATCCCAATCTCCCAATTTATCCCTCCCCCCACTTTCCCCCCTGGTAACCGTAAGTTTGTTTTCTATATCTGTGACTCTATTTCTGTTTTCTAGATCAGTTGATTTGTACCCTTGTTTTTAGATTCCACATATAAGGGATATCACATGATATTTGCCTTTCTCTATCTGACTTACTTCACTCAGTACGACAATATCTGGGTCCATCCATGTTGCTGCAAATGGCATTATTTCATTCTTTTTTATGGCTGAGTAAATTCCATTGTATATATGTACCACATCTTCTTTATCCATTCTTCTGTCAGTGGACATTTAAGTTGCTTCCATGTCTGGCGATTGTAAATAGTGCTGCAACGAACATCAGGGTGCATGTGTCTTTTTGAATTATGGTTTTCTGCAGATATACACCCAGGAGTGGGATTACTGGATCATATGGTAAGCAACTGACCAAGGATTAATCTCCAAAGTATACAAGCAGCTCATGCAGCTCAATATCAAAAAAACAAACAACCAATCCAAAAATGGGCAGAAGATCTAAATAGACATTTCTCCAAAGTAGACATACAGATTGCCAACAAACACATGAAAAGATGCTCAACATCACTAATCATTAGAGAAATGCAAATCAAAACCACAATGAGGTATCGCCTCACATCAGTCAGAATGGCCATCATCAAAAAATCTACAAACAGTAAATGCTGGAGAGGGTGTGGAGAAAAGGGAACCCTCCTGCACTGTTGATGGGAATGTAAATTGATACAGCCACTATGGAGAACAGTATTGAGGTTCCTTAAAACACTAGAAATAGAACTACCATATGACCCAGCAATCCCACTACTGGGCATATACCCTGAGAAAACCATAATTCAAAAAGAGTCATGTACCACAATGTTCATTGCAGCTCTATTTACAATAGCCAGGACATGGAAACAACCTAAATGTCCATCAGCAGATGAATGGATAAAGAAGATGTGGTACATATATACAATGGAATATTACTCAGCCATAAAAAGAAATGAAATTATTTGTAGTGAGGTAGATGGACCTAGAGACTGTCATACAGAGTGAAGTAAGTCAGAAGGAGAAAAACAAGTACCATATGCTAACGCACATATATGGAATCTAAAAAACCGGTACCAGTGAACCTAGGGGCAGGACAGGAATAAAGACACAGACGTAGAGAATGGATTTGAGGACATGGGGAGGGGGGAGGGTAAGCTGTGACGAAGTGAGAGGGTAGCATTGACATATATGCACTGCCAAGTGTAAAACAGATAGCTAGTGGGAAGCTGCTGCATAGCACAGGGAGATCAGCTCTATGCTTGAGAGGTAGGATAGGGAGGGTGGGAGGGAAGCTCAAGAGGGAGGGGATATGGGGATATACGTATACATATAACTGATTTACTTTGCTACACAGCAGAAATTAATATAACATTGTAAAGCAATTATACTCCAATAAAGATATAAAAGAAACAAAACAACATGTTTTGTTAGACATATTAGGCAACATGTTGGCCATGGATAGGCAAGTCACATCCATATCGATAATACTTTCTCTTTCACAATTAAGTAGAGCTGGTTTCATGCAAATTTTTCTATCTTGATTTTTTGCGTCTTCTTTTCTGGGATATTTCCTCCTTGTACTTGAGGAACCCCCTTTAAAAAACCCCTAATCACTTTCTTTTCTTTAATTGAGGTATAATAGACAACATTGTATTAGTTTCAGGTGTACAACATCACAATTCCATTTTTATATATATTGCTAAATGGTCACCACAAGTCTTGTTAACTTATGTTACTATGTATTAATAATATATTATTAACTTATATAATTGTCGCCATACAGTTAACACATTTTTTCTTGCGATGAGAACTTTTAAGATCTACACTTTTAGCAACTTTCACATATGCAATACAGCATTAACTATATTCACCATGCTGTGCGTTATATCCCCGTGACTTATTTATTTTATAACTGGGAGTTTGTACCTTTTGACCCCCTTCACCCATTTTTGCCCACCCCCAACTCCCTACCTTTGGCAAACACCAATCTGTTCTCTGCATCTGTGAGCTTGGTTTTTGTTTTTGTTTTTTTGTTGGATTCCACATATACGTGAGATCATATGGTGTTTATCTTTCTCTGTCTAGCTTCTTTCACTTATCATAATGCCCTCAAGGTCCATCCATGTTGTTGCAAATGGCAAGATTTCTTTTTTTTTAATGGCTGAATAAAATTCCGTTATTTATCCATCCATCTCACATTTTCTCTATCCATTACTCCAGTGGTGCACATTTAGGTTATAAATGATGTTGCAGTGAACATGGGAGTGCATATATCTTTTTGAATTAGTATATCAATCACTTTCTTATAAGTGGAATTTTATTAGCAGCTCAATGATTTACCTCGCTAAGTTAGGATTTTTTTTTTCTTTTTTCTTTTTTTTTTTTTTTTGCGGTACGCGGACCCCTCACTGCTGTGGCCTCTCCCATTGTGGAGCACAGGCTCCGGACGCGCAGGCTCAGCGGCCATGGCTCACGGGCCCAGCCGCTCCGCGGCATGTGGGATCTTCCCGGACCGGGGCACGAACCTGTGTCCCTTGCATCAGCAGGCGGACTCTCAACCACTGCACCACCAGGGAAGCCTGCTAAGTTAGGATTTTAATTTCTAACTAGCATTAGGTCTACCTTGAGTTCTATTAGATAATTTATCTGATTTACCTAAATCAAGGACTCTGTCTGAGACTTTTCTCTTGTTACCTTTCACTTAAAACTTTAATACGTTGATCTATCTTTCTGTTTTTGTGCCAGGGAGGGTGGGAGGGAGGGAGACGCAAGAGGGAAGAGATATGGGAACATATGTATATGTATAATTGATTGACTTTGTTGTAAAGCAGAAACTAACACACTTTTCTATTGTCTTTACGGTCTCTATTTCCCCTCTGATCTTTGATGTTCCTTCTACTAACTTTGGACTTAGGTTTTTTGTTCTTCTTATTCCTTGAGGTGTGAAGTTAGATTGTTTATTTGATATCTTTCTTTGTTCTTAAGGTAGGCATTTTCGCTAAAATCTTCCCTCTTAGAACTACTTTTGCTGCATCTTATAAATTTTAGTATGTTGTGTTTTCATTTTCATTAGTCTTATGATACTTTTTGACTTCTCTTTCCATTTCTTTTTTTTTAAATTAATAATGACTATTAAAAACTGTTCAGGGCTTCCCTGGTGGCGCAGTGGTTGAGAGGCCGCCTGCCGATGCAGGGGACGCGGGTTCGTGCCCCGGTCCGGGAAGATCCCACATGCCGCGGAGCGGCTGGGCCCGTGAGCCATGGCCGCTGAGCCTGCGCGTCCGGAGCCTGTGCTCCGCAACGGGAGAGGCCACAACAGTGAGAGGCCCGTGTACCGCCAAAAAAAAAAAAAAAAAAAAAACTGTTCGAATATCTTTTTGGCCATTGAAACTGTAATCATATTTTTCTCATTTGATTTATGGATAAATTAAATTATATCCTTAGACTTCCTAATATTAAATCATCCTTTTATTCCTGAGAGAGAGACAATATAATTACAGTACATTATTCCTTTAATATATTGTTAGATCAATGTATTAGTATTTTATTTAGGACGTTTACATTTATATTTGTAAGGAGATTGCTCTATGTTTTTAAGTGCAGTCATTTTTTCAGGTTTTGTTATCAAAGCTATAATAATTTTAGAATATTCTCTGAGGAGCTTTCTCTGTAGTTAGAAATTTAAAAAATGGCATAGGAATTAATCAGTTCATTGATATTCAAAATATTTTAAAAAATAATATCAGTTGAGACTGACGCTTGTGGGAAAGTCTTTTTGGATATCGTTTTTGGATATCTTTCCCAGTTTCTTTCATCATTATTCCTGTGTTCAGGTTTTTCTTCTTGAGTCAGTCACTGGCCATTTGTGTATCTTCTTTGGAGAAATGTCTATTCAAACCCCTTGTTCATTTTTTGATGGCGTTGTCTTTTCATTATTGATTTGTAACGGTTCTTAATATATTCTGAATACACGTCCTTTATCAGATATATGATTTGCAAATATTTTGTCCCATTCTGTCAGTTGTCTTTATTTTTTTGATGGTATCATTTGAAGTTTTAAATTTTGAAGAATTTCAGTTTACCTACTTTTTCTTTTGGTGTGCTTTTGGTGTCATATCCAAGAAACCATTGTTTAACTCAAGGATGTGAAGAAATTTACTCCTATATTTTGTTCTAAGAATTTTATAATTTTAGCTCTTATATTTGGTTCTATGATTCATTTTGAGTTAACTATTTGTATATAATGTGATGTATGGGTCTCACTTCCTTCTTTTGCTGGTGGATGTCTAATTGTCCCAGCGCAGTTTTTTGGAAAGGCTATTCTATTTTCTATCATTCAATTTTTTTTTTTACATCTTTATTGGAGTATAATTGCTTTACAGTGGTGTGTTAGTTTCTGCTTTATAACAAAGCGAATCAGTTATACATATACATATGTTCCCATATCTCTTCCCTCTTGCATCTCCCTCCCTCCCACCCTCTATCCCACCCCTCTAGATGGTCACAAATACCTGAGCTGACCTCCCTGTGCTATGCGGCTGCTTCCCACTAGCTATCTATTTTACGTTTGGTAGTGTATATATGTCCGTGCCACCCTCTCGCTTTGTCACAGCTTACCCTTCCCTCTCCCCATATCCTCAAGTCCATTCTCTAGTAGGTCTGTGTCTTTATTCCTGTCTTACCCCTAGGTTCTTCATGACTTTTTTTTTCTTAAATTCCATATATATGTGTTAGCATACGGTATTTGTCTTTCTCTTTCTGACTTACTTCACTCTGTATGACAGACTCTGGGTCCATCCACCTCACTACAAATAGCTCAATTTAATTTCTTTTTATGGCTGAGTAATATTCCATTGTATATATGTGCCACATCTTCTTTATCCATTCATCCGATGATGGACACTTAGGTTGTTTCCATCTCCGGGCTACTGTAAACAGAGCTGCAATGAACATTTTGGTACATGACTCTTTGAATTATGGCTTTCTCAGGGTATATGCCCAGTAATGGGATTGCTGGGTCATATGGTAGTTCTATTTGTAGTTTTTTAAGGAACCTCCATACTGTTCTCCATAGTGGTTGTACCAATTTCACTTTCAGATTTTTCATCACTAGTGTATAGGAATGCCAGAGATTTCTGTGCATTAATTTTGTATCCTGCTGCTTTACCAAATTCATTGATTAGCTCTAGTAGTTTTCTGGTAGCATCTTTAGGATTCTCTATGTATTGTATCATGTCATCTGCAGACAGTGACAGCTTTACTGCTTCTTTTCCGATTTGGATTCCTTTAATTTCCTTTTCTTCTCTGATTGCTGTGGCTAAAACTTCCAAAACTATGTTGAATACGAGTGGTGAGAGTGGGCAACCTTGTCTTGTTCCTGATCTTAGTGGAAATGCTTTCAGTTTTTCACCATTGAGGATGATGTTGGCTGTGGGTTTGTCATATATGGCCTTTATTATGGTGAGGAAAGTTCCCTCTATGCCTACTTTCTGCAGGGTTTTTATCATAAATGGGTGTTGAATTTTGTCAAAAGCGTTCTCTGCTTCTATTGAGATGATCATATGGTTTTTCCCCTTCAATTTGTTAATATGGTGTATCACGTTGATTGATTTGCGAATATTGAAGAATCCTTGCATTCCTGGAATAAACCCCACTTGATCATGGTGTATGATCCGTTTAATGTGCTGTTGGATTCTGTTTGCTAGTATTTTGTTGAGGATTTTTGCATCTATGTTCATCAGTGATATTGGCCTGTAGTTTTCTTTCTTTGTGACATCCTTGTCTGGTTTTGGTATCAGGGTGATGGTGGCCTTGTAGAATGAGTTTGGGAGTGTTCCTCCCTCTGCAATTTTTTGGAAGAGTTTGAGAGGGATGGGTGTTAGCTCTTCTCTAAATGTTTGATAGAATTCGCCTGTGAAGCCATCTGGTCCTGGGCTTTTGTTTGTTGGAAGATTTTTAATCACAGTTTCAATTTCAGTGCTTGTGATTGGTCTGTTCATATTTTCTATTTCTTCCTGATTCAGTCTTGGCAGGTTGTGCATTTCTAAGAATTTGTCCATTTCTTCCAGGTTGTCCATTTTATTGGCATAGAGTTGCTTGTAGTAATCTCTCATGATCTTTTGTATTTCTGCAGTGTCAGTTGTTACTTCTCCTTTTTCATTTCTAATTCTATTGATTTGAGTCTTCTCTCTTTTTTTCTTGATGAGTCTGGCTAATGGTTTATCCATTTTGTTTATCTTCTCAAAGAACCAGCTTTTAGTTTTATTGATCTTTGCTACTATTTCCTCCATTTCTTTTTCATTTATTTCTGACCTGATTTTTATGATTTCTTGCCCTCTGCTAACTTTGGGGTTTTTTGTTCTTCTTTCTCTAATTGCTTTAGGTGCAAGGTTAGGTTGTTTATTCGAGATGTTTCCTGTTTCTTAAGGTAGGATTGTATTGCTATAAAATTCCCTCTTAGAACTGCTTTTGCTGAATCCCATAGGTTTTGGGTCGTCGTGTCTCCATTGTCATTTGTTTCTAGGTATTTTTTTATTTCCTCTTTGATTTCTTCAGTGATCACTTCGTTATTAAGTAGTGTATTGTTTAGCCTCCATGTGTTTGTATTTTTTACAGGTCTTTTTCTGTAATTGATATCTAGTCTCATAGCACTGTGGTCGGAAAAGATACTTGATACAATTTCAATTTTCTTAAATTTACCAAGGCTTGATTTGTGACCCAAGATATGATCTATCCTGGAGAATGTTCCGTGAGCACTTGAGAAAAATGTGTATTTTGTTGTTTTTGGATGGAATGTCCTATAAATATCAATTAAGTCCATCTTGTTTAATGTATCATTTAAAGCTTGTGTTTCCTTATTTATTTTCATTTTGGATGATCTGTCCATGGGTGAAAGTGGGGTGTTAAAGTCCCCTACTATGAATGTGTTACTGTCGATTTCCCCTTTTATGGCTGTTAGTATTTACCTTATGTACTGAGGTGCTCCTATGTTGGGTGCATATTTACAATTGTTGCATCTTCTTCTTGGATCGATCCCTTGATCATTATGTAGTGTCCTTCTTTGCCTCTTCTAATAGTCTTTATTTTAAGGTCTATTTTGTCTGATATGAGAATTGCTACTCCAGCTTTCTTTTGGTTTCCATTTGCATGGAATATCTTTTTCCATCCCCTTACTTTCAGTCTGTATGTATCTCTAGGTCTGAAGTGGGTGTCTTGCAGACGGCATATATATGGGTCTTGATTTTGTATCTATTCAGCCAATCTGTGTCTTTTGGTGGGAGCATTTAGTCCATTTACATTTAAGGTAATTATCGATATGTATGTTCCTATTCCCATTTTCTTAATTGTTTTGGGTTCGTTATTGTAGGTCTTTTCCTTCTCTTTTGTTTCTTGCCTAGAGAAGTTCCTTTAGCATTTGTTGTAAAGCTGGTTTGGTGGTTCTGAACTCTCTCAGCTTTTGCTTGTCTGTAAAGGTTTTAATTTTTCCATCAAATCTCAATGAGATCCTTGCTGGGTAGAGTAATCTTGGTTGCAGGTTTTCCTCCTTCATCACTTTAAATATGTCCTGCCAGTCCCTTCTGGCTTGCAGAGTTTCTGCTGAAAGATCAACTGTTAACCTTATGGGGATTCCCTTGTGTGTTATTTGTTGTTTTTCCCTTGCTGCTTTTAATATGTTTTCTTTGTATTTAATTTTTGACAGTTTGATTAATATGTGTCTTGGCGTATTTCTCCTTGGACTTATCCTGTATGGGACTCTCTGTGCTTCCTGGACTTGATTAACTATTTCCTTTCCCATATTAGGGAAGTTTTCAACTATAATCTCTTCAAATATTTTCTCAGTCCCTTTCTTTTTCTCTTCTTCTTCTGGAACCCCTATAATTCAAATGTTGGTGCGTTTAATGTTTTCCCAGAGGTCTCTGAGACTGTCCTCAGTTCTTTCCATTCATTTTTCTTTATTCTGCTCTGCAGTAGTTATTTCCACTATTTTATCTTCTAGGTCACTTATCCGTTCTTCTGCCTCAGTTATTCTGCTATTGATCCCATCTAGAGTATTTTTAATTTCATTTATTGTGTTGTTCATCGTTGCTTGTTTCATCTTTAGTTCTTCTAGGTCCTTGTTAAATGTTTCTTGCATTTTGTCTATTCTATTTCCAAGATTTTGGATCATCTTTACTATCATTATTCTGAATTCTTTTTCAGGTAGACTGCCTATTTCCTCTTCATTTGTTAGGTCTGGTGGGTTTTTATCTTGCTCCTTCATCTGCTGTGTGTTTTTCTGTCTTCTCATTTTGCTTATCTTACTGTGTTTGGGGTCTCCTTTTTGTAGGCTGCAGGTTCGTAGTTCCCGTTGTTTTTGGTGTGTGTCCCCAGTGGCTAAAGTTGGTTCAGTGGGTTGTGTAGGCTTCCTGGTGGAGGGGACTAGTGCCTGTGTTCTGGTGGATGAGGCTGGATCTTGTCTTTCTGGTGGGCAGGTCCACGTCTGGTGGTGTGTTTTGGGGTGTCTGTGGACTTATTATGATTTTAGGCAGCCTCTCTGCTAATGGGTGGGTTTGTGTTCCTGTCTTGCTAGTTGTTTGGCATAGGATGTCCAGCACTGTAGCTTGCTGGTCGTTGAGTGAAGCTGGGTGTTGGTGTTGAGATGGAGATCTCTGGGAGGTTTTCGCTGTTTGGTATTATGTGGAGCTGGGAGGTCTCTTGTGGACCAGTGTCCTGAAGTTGGCTCTCCCACCTCAGAGGCACAGCACTGACTCCTGTCTGCAGCACCAAGAGCCTTTCATCCACACGGCTCAGAATAAAAGGGAGAAAAAGTAGAAAGAAAGAAAGAGAGAGAAAGAAAGGAGAGAGGGAGGGAGGGGGGAAGGAAGGAAGGAAAGAAAGAAAGAAGATAAAATAAAGTACGATAAAATAGAAAAGTTATTAAAATAAAAAATAATCATTAAGAAAAAAATGTTTTTAAAGAAAAAAAAAATGGACGGATAGAACCCTAGGAGAAATGGTGGAAGCAAAGCTATACAGACAAAATCTCACACAGAAGCATACACATACACACTCACAAAAAGAGGAAAAGGGGAAAAAATCGTAAATCTTGCTCTCCAAGTCCACCTCCTCAATTTGGGATGATTCGTTGTCTATTCATGTATTCCACAGATGCAGGGTACATCAAGTTGATTGTGGAGCTTTAATCTGCTGCTTCTGAGGCTGCTGGGAGAGATTTCCCTTTCTCTTCTTTGTTCTCACAGCTCCCAGGGGCTCAGCTTTGGATTTGGCCCCGCCTCTGCGTGTAGGTCACGACCTGAGAGCGTCTGTTCTTCGCTCAGACAGGACGGGGTTAAAGGAGCAGCTGCTTCCGGGACTCTGGCTCACTCAGGCCGGCGGTGGGGGGCGGAAGGGAGAGGCACGGAGGGCGGGGCGAGCCTGCGGCGGCAGAGGCCGTCGTGACGTTGCACCAGCCTGAGGCGCCCCGTGTGTTCTCCCGGGGAAGTTGTCCCTGGATCCCGGGACCCTGGCAGTGGCGGGCTGCACAGCCTCCCTGGAAGGGGGTGTGTGGATAGTGACCTGTGCTCGCACACAGGCTTCTTGGTGGCGGCAGCAGCCTTAGCGTCTCATGCCCGTCTCGGGGGCCCGCGCTCTTAGCCGCGGCTCGCGCCCGCCTCTGGAGTTCCTTTAAGCAGCGCTCTTAATCCCCTCACCTCGCGCACCAGGAAACAAAGAGGCAAGAAAAAGTCTCTTGCTGCTTCGGCAGGTCCAGACTTTTCCCTGACTCCCTCCCGGCTAGCCGTGGTGCACTAGCCCCCTGTAGGCTGTGTTCACGCTGCCAACCCCAGCCCGAGCTTCAGTTCCCAGCCCCACCTGCCCCGGTGGGTGAGCAGAGAAGCCTTTTGGCCTGGTGAGTGCCGGTCGGCCCTGATCCTCTGTGCGGTAATCTGTCCGCTATGGCCTCCGCACCCCTGTTGCTGCGCTCTCTCTCCTCCGCGGCTTCGAAGCTTCCCTTCTCCGCCACCCGCAGTCTCCGCCCGCGAAGGGGCTTCCTAGTGTATGGAAACCTTTCCTCCTTCACAGCTCCAGCCCACTGGTGCAGGTCCTGTCCCTATTCTTTTGTCTCTGTTTATTCTTTTTTCTTTTGCCCTACCCAGGTACGTGGGGACTTTCTTGCCTTTTGGGAGGTCTGAGGTCTTCTGCCAGCGTTCAGTAGGTGTTCTGTAGGAGTTGTTCCACGTGTAGATGTATTTCTGGTGTATCTGTGGGGAGGAAGGTGATCTCCGCGTCTTACTCTTCCGTCATCTCCCCCTCGTCTCCCCTCTATCATTCAATTTTAATCTTTACTTGGGTTTTGGCTTTAGTGCTCAGAGTCTTTGCTTTTTAATTTTATGTAAAAGAGGAGTTTAACTCATTTACATATATTATTATTGGTGTTATAGTTAGCCTTACTATATTTATTTTGAAATATTATTTAGATTTTCTGATTTTTACGTTTTTTTGTTTCATGTGATATCACTAAATGTGTAACCTTTTAAAAAGGTGATTGCTTTTCCTTTAGGTTTATAGAATAAGTACTTCTGTATATTTTATTTGTTTTTGCTGATAGTAAGAAACCATCAATAATTTGGTTTTAAATAATTTTATAAACCACATATACCAATAGTCATTACTTGAGAGTCACATTTCAAGTTGCATTGAGTGTAGGTGTATAGTTCATAAGTATCAATGCAGATAATATTGTTAGAAAATTTTTAAGGACAATGAAATATGATTGCAGATATTCAGAGGGTTTGATTTGAAAATGAAATATATTAATGTATGATAATGATAAACATGTTAGACATATAAATATAATGTCATTGCCTTAATAGCTATTTTTTACTTGGCCTTATTTATTAGCTATTTTTTACTTCTGGAAAATCATTTACTACTTGAAATATGTATACCACTGAGCATCAAAAAATACATATATCAAGATAATGTTTAACATCACCAGAATTCTCCAAATACAATGAAGTTCAAGCTCTTGAAATGTGATTTCCTATTTTCACACTTTATTATAGGAAGCATATTCTTTAATTGAGAAGACCGAAGCAGAACAAAGTGTACTGTATTCATATCAGAAATATGTGGAAATTGCCAAAAGAAAGAAAAGCAGAGTACCTCCTCCACCCATCCTGCTAGCCCGAACTCATTGTTCTGTGACATTAAAACCTGCTCCATTTATTTCTGATGTTAAGGTATGTTGTCTATTATGACCTTTACCTCACGGAAAGCAACGTAAAGTGCTTTTATGACTATAATAATGAATACTTTTATTGCTTTTAGGGCTTGAATAATCTTATTGATTAATATAAACACTGAACGCTGGGATTAGTATTCCAGTATCTTTAACTATCTGTAGTTTCTTCATGACCCTTTTTCCTTTATGCTGTTTCCCTTTTGGCTCCTTATAGCTTCACTATAAGAAACTTACTCCTGTATTGCTACACGCAGATATATAGTAAGGAGAAATGAGAGAGAAGCATTTTGAAGTATCTTCCTTACCATGACACAGTCATATGCTGACATCCTAGTGTGCTCAACTTCAAGAAGGTTTCCTTGAGATAGAATCAGGCATTTGAAGGGTATAGAAGTTACTCTGAGAGCCAATGATGAAGATAAGAAAATTTGGGGGTGGTGAATTTAGAGACTCTTCCGAAAGTTCTTCTGTGTAAATGGTGATCCTTTTTTTTTCTTTTCTGGTACGCGGGCCTCTCACCGTTGTGGCCTCGCCCGTTGCAGAGTGCAGGCTCCGGACGCGCAGGCCCAGTGGCCATGGCTCACTGGCCCAGCCGCTCCGCGGCATGTGGGATCTTCCCGGATCCGGGCACGAACCCGTGTCCCCTGCATTGGCGGACTCTCAACCACTGCGCCACCAGGGAAGCCCAATGGGGATTCTTTTAATGCAAACAAATGATAATTCCAACCACATTATAAGTCATAATTCTTTATGTATTTATTGAAGCTCTTTCTCCTAGCCCCAGTGCCTTGGAACTTAGCCTAAATGGGACTGTTATTTGAGATTTAGTTTCCTCATAAGCATTTGGTTCCACCTAATTTATATTTTAAATATTACATTTTCCTCTTTTGGGTGATGAACACATGCTCTTTGGTGTTGTAGAAAAAACAAAGTTGTTTCTTTGTTATTCTTAGGATGTTCTGCTTGAACTTAAATACATCGTCTTGATATAGTGGAAAGGGCATGGGCTTTGAAGTCAGACAAATACAGATTTAAAATTCTAGCTCTACCCCAGCAGTATGACCTTACGAAATCTAAATATACTTTGAGTGTTTTTTTAAAATTTGCTTTTGTTATCTTTTCCATTTGTAAAATGTTTCTTCTGTGAAAATTAAATGAGATATTATAGCATATTCTTGGCATATTAACCGATGTTCTTCCATCCCTTGTATTAAACATATGTAGTAAAGTTAGCTAAAATCAGTTAATGAGGTTATACACTGTGATTATATTATCTGATGATTTTTTTTCATAAATTCTGTCCAATGAGCATTATTGAGTGTCTGCTATCTGTCAAGCTCTATGTGAGGTAACGTATAAAAATAAACACAAATAAAGCATGGTTCCATATTTTGAGACGCTTCAGACTAATGGGAGGTGGACATCAGTGAGAAGTAATACCACCTTCATAATGCCTTATAATTGGAGGAATAGAAGCAACATTCATCCTAACTGCTATAATAAATGCATTATTGCAGTTGCTAATAGTTTTAAAATTCAACTTTGGATTTTGGGGATCTGTTTAAGAATAAGGATCACTGACTTCGGAAATTCAGTACAGAACTAAGACTGGATGATTTGCCAAGAGTTTTCGTTTGTTTTTACTTGAATGTTTTGATTTATTTAACCAGGTTCTTATTTTTTATGTATCTCAAATTAGTGACTAGTTTATTTCATAATGCTTGTTAATAGGAAGGCATAAGCATCCCATACTTGACCTGTACTTGTAAGACTTGTCACTCAGCACATGATGTGAAGTTGATGTATATTATATGTTGGTAAAGTTGTGTGCTCCTGGAGATTATACCTTCTGTTACCCACTCCATAGCACTAGATGGTGCTATGGACTTAAATACCTTTTCTAGTTTGAGATTTCAGCCATCTTTTGTTTTATCAAAACCTCTTGTTAAGGCATTTGTTGCATTAACATCTGTTTTAATGGTTGAAAATGCTAGTGTTACTTGTAAACTTTTATTTCCAAAGCTAGTGGTGGTTTGTCCATGGTGTCGTTTCTCTTACATAGACTCTAAGGACATAGTCTTCTAATAGTTTCACAGACTAAGATGTTTTCATCTGTGGAACACAATAGGAATATAAAGCCTGCTTGTAAAAATGCTTTTAGAGAAAATTTACCCTTCAAATTCTGGATTGTATGTAGAGCTTAACTTGGAGCAATAATGATCTAAGTCAGGGGTCTGCAACCCCCGGGTCACGGACTGGTACCGGTCTGTGGCCTGTTAGGAACCGGGCCACACAGCAGGAGGTGAGAGGCGAGCGAGCGAATCTTCATCTGCCGCTCCCCATCGCTCCCTATTGCTGACATTACCGCCTGTACCATCACCACACCGCCGCCCCCGCCCCGCCCTGGTCTGTGGAAAAATTGTCTTCCACAAAACCAGTCCCTGGTGCCAAAAAGAGGGGGGACCGCTGATCTAAGTCATAAAACACCATCTTTTGCCTTCCCCCTCCCTGCCCCATGGTACTCTTTTTGCATGAAAAATCAAGGAAAGGTAGTTTCTAAATTTTTCTGAGATTCAGCTGAGTTTTTTTCTCCTGGCCTCCAGGTTCCAAATTCCTTCAACATTCTCTTTGTCCTCGAAATTCTGCCTTTCCTAATGCTCTTTAATCACCTGAGAAATTTTCTTTGGAAACACAAAACTTCGGCTATTTGTACCAGACAGTCTTATTCATTGAGACTAGGCAGGCTTAGGTATATGTAATTTTAAAAAATGGTTGATTCTGTACAAACTGTATTTTAAAAAATAATTCTTGTGCATAGTCAGAGTTGAGAACTACTTGTGCAGACAAGATACAATGAGGATTCTTCCATTGACCCAGAGGAAGAATTAGCGGGCTAAGCTGTAAGAGGCAGTTGCTTCTTAGAGACAATTACATTTCCCTTATTTTCCATTTTAGGAGTTGAGATGTTGTGAGGTGGAGCCTTTGGGAAAAGGGAATGCCACAGTGATGACAACCCTTCCATCACTAATCCCTGGACAGTATGGCTCCTAATAATGCTTTTCCCTAGGTATCAACTCTCTCCCTTACCCCCTACAGTGAGAATAGTGCATTACCATGAGGAATCTCCATTATTTTGACATCTTGGCAAAAAGACCATTGTCTAACCATTTAATCAAGTTTAAGTTTGATTGTTTCTGTGTAATTTGCATTTTGCTTTTGGTTTACATCTGTATTTAAGAATTGTCAAAAGAATATCATGTTTCAGGAAATTTATAAACTAGAGAAAAAAAATTACCCGTAATCTTACCGTTTTATCATCCGAACTCTACTACTATTCTTATTTAGGAACATTTTCTTCCAGGCTTTTTCATATGTATTTTTACATTTTACTTAAAATACTACAGTTTAGTATCTTGCTTTTTTTACTACCTGCTTTTTGTCCCATATTATTAAATAAAATATGAAAATCATTTCGGAGTAGGTCTTTTTTTTCATCAAGATGATGTCATCTTTGGAGTCACTCCCTGCCACTGTCTGATCTTGGGCAAGTTATTGAATGTCTCTGCATCTCCATCTTTTGTAAAGCAAAATAGCGATAGAAATCCTATCTCATAGGGATGTTTCAGATATGAAAAAATATATGTAAATTTCCTAACAATGCTTAACACATAGGAACTGCTCACTTAATAGTAGTTAAAAATAATTAATAATGAATACTATATTAGTCTTGGTGGTCCCAGGTAAACTATATTTGTCTTTTTTTAAAGAGTAAATCTAAGTATTTTTATAAACTTAGGTTTCATGTTTTAAAACTTGAATAGTTATATTTTTATGTAGAAAAGTATTCCTTTTGCCACATCATGATAAAAGAAATTGAGTGCTTTGTTAAACAGATGACGGGCTCATCTCTCTCCGTGGCAGGTCTCCTGGTACTGCATTTTGGGTTGCAAAGCAGAAGGGAGCTATGGAAAAGTAAGACTGAACAATAATCATCTCCCAAACTCGGGAGAAGCGGTACGTCGAATTAAAAAAACCTCAATGTCAGGAAATCTTACCAAAAGTCTCATTAATGACAATTGAGTGTTGTTCATTTTTCTCCTTTATGTAGTCATTATTTCAGTGAATTTGTCTGATTTCATCTTGAGTCATAACTAAAATCCAACAGTAAATGAAAAAGGTTTTCTTCCCTTAACATAAAGAGGTCACTTAATTATATTTTTAAAGACCCGTTTAATTTTCCATGCATAACTTGAAATATGTTTTTGTTAATAGATACCGGCTGATGGCAAAAGCATTTTTGAAGTAAAAGGTTTAGAAACCAATGAAAAATATATCTTTGCAGTTGCTGCTTATTGTTCTAATGGAAAGCTTATTGGTGATGCTATTGGGGAGACGACTAAACCAATTCTGGTTTACCCACCTCTTTCTGCTGTTACTGCTCGGATGTTACTAACACAGGTAGAAAAGATTTCTTCTAATTTTTTCCTCTGTTTTTTCCCGTTAAGCAGTTACTAAGTAATTTCTGATGAAAAAACAGTCACAGCAGATATTCTAAAGCTCCTGTAATATATATTTTCCATGATTGCAGTTTAGTCTCATAAAATATAAATCGTTCCTTCTCGTATTCATGAGTTTGCTTTTTACAATAACACTTTTTTTCCTGGATTTTAAATGCAACACACATTGATTTTAGAAATTTTGGAAATAAATGTTATCTGTTTTCCTGTCATCCAGAGTAGCAGTTCTTAAGCTGAAGCAATTTTGGCCCCTGGGGGGACATATATGTCAATGTCTGGAGACATTTTTGGTAGTCGCAATCTAGAGGAGTGCTGCTGGCATCTAGAGGGTAGAGGTCAGGGATGCTGATAAGCACCCTACAGTGGAAAGGGCAGCACCCCTCTCCCAGCAAAGTGTTATCCGGTCCAAAATGTCAACGGTGCGAAGGTTGAGCAACCCTGATCCAGAGATATGCTTTTCTTTGTGTGTGTATGTATACATACACACATATATATATCTACAGACAATATGTACATAGAAATATATACACATTATGTATGTGAATTTATGTATAATATATAATTTTAGTCATAGTGTACATATTATTTTACATCTGATATTTCCATTTAATACATAATTGACTTTTTTCCATTCCATTAAGTATTCTTTCAAAACATAATTTTTAACATCTGCATGGTATTGCATCTTAAAATATATCACAGTGTAGTATATGTATACACAATGGAATACTACTCAACCATAAAAAAGAATGAAATAATGCCATTTGCAGCAATGGATGGACCTAGAGATTATCATACTTAAGTAAGTCAGAAAGAGAAAGACAGATACCATATAATATCACTTATGTGTGGAATCTAAAATATGACACAAATGAACTTGTTTATGGGACAGAAGCAGACTCGCAAACATAGAAAACAAACTTGTGGTTACCAAAGGGGAAAGGGGGTGGAGGAAGGATAAATTAGGAGTTTGGGATTAACAGATACAAACTACTGTATATAAAATAGATAAACAATAAAGTTCTACTGTATAGCACAGGGAACTATATTCAGTATCCTGTAATAAACCATAATGGAAAAGAATATGAAAAAGTATATGTGTATATATATGTATAACTGAATCATGTTGCTGTACACCAGAATCTAACACAACATTGTAAATCAACCATACTTCAATAAAAATATATATATCAGTTGTTTTACAATATTGTGTTAGTTTCAGGTGTGCAGCAACATGATTCAATTATATATATGTATGTATTCTTTTCAGATTATTTTCTATTGTAAGTTATAAGATATTGAATATAGTTCCCTGTGCCATACAGTAAATACTTGATGATTATTTATTTTATGTATAGTAGTTTGTATCTGTTAATCCCATACTCCTAATTTATCCCTTTCCTCCTCCCTTTCCCCTATGGTAACCGTAAGTTTGTTTTCTATGTCTCTGAGTCTGTTTCTGTTTTGTAGATAAGGTCATTTCTGTCATATTTTATTTTTTTATTTTTATTTTTTGCGGTATGTGGGCCTCTCACTGCTGTGGCCTCTCCCGTTGTGGAGCACAGGCTCCGGATGCACAGGCTCAGCGGCTGTGGCTCACAGGCCCAGCCACTCTGCGGCATGTGGGATCTTCCCGGACCGGGGCATGAACCTGTGTCCCCTGCATCGGCAGGCAGACTCTCAACCACTGTGCCACCAGGGAAGCCCCATATTTTAGATTCTACATATAAGTGATATCATATGGTCTTTGTCTTTCTGACTTACTTCACTTAGTATGGTAATCTCTAGGTCCATCCATGTTGATGCAAATGGTAATATTTTATTCTTTTTTATGGCTGAGTAATATTCCATTGCGTGTGTGTATGTGTGTGTGTATGTATTTACATATCACATTAAACCAATCATCTGTTGATGGGCACTTGGGTTGTTTCCATGTCCTGGCTATTGTAAATAGTGCTGCAATCAACATTGGGGTGCATGTACCTTTTCGAATTATAGTTTTCTCTTGATATATGCCCAGGAGTGGGATTGTTGGATCATATGGTTGTTCTAGTTTCAGTTTTTTAAGGGACTTCCTTCCGGTTCCCATAGTGACTGCACCAATTTACATTCCCACCAACAGTGCAAGAGGGTTCCCTTTTCTCCACACCCTCCCCAGAATTTATTTATAGACTTTTTGATAATGGCATTCTGCCCAGTGTGAGATGATACCTCATTGTAGTTTTGACTTCTGTTTCTCTAATAATTAGTGATGTTGAGCATCTTTACCTGCATCCATGATTATTTTCTTAGTATCAGTTTATAGAAGTGAAGTTTCTGGGTTCATAGAGACAGACAGACCTGAGTTTAAGTTTCAGGTCCTCACATTAGCCGTGTGACATTGGGCAAGTAACCTTTATCTGTGAAGTGGAATAATAATAGTAGTTACCTCCCAGAACTATTATGAGTATTAAATGGAATTATGCATGTCAAATGTTTAACCGTAACGCTTACAACACAGTAGGCGCTTAATGAATATTATTGTTGTTCTTAATTATAGATATACTCATGAATTGACATTTTTTCCTGAAATGATTGCCTGACTTAAAACATGTCACCAGTGAATGCGATTTTAGAAAAAGTGACTCATTGACCTAAGTCTCAAGCCTGTAATTTTAAGTTTATGGTTGGCTGTAGAGCTGATGGCTCTTCTAAATTTTATCACATTTCTATTGTGCCGTTTTTTCCTCTTAATAGTTGATTAGTATTATAAGCTAAGGTCTTACTGGAATTTTATATTATCATATTTTTCAAAGAAAATTTAATTGACAGAATTGCTAGGATTTGTCTGGCATTGGTTTAGTGTGTCATATTGGCTCATGGTTTTCTGATGTTTTGATTTCTTTGGAATCTAATATATTTCCTAATTTGCAGCGATGGAGTTATTTCAGAGTGAGGGACCGAATATTTCATCAAGGTCTAATTTTTCTCCAGGGAGTGGTTTGACTCTCACGCTTTATTTGGCAGAACTTTCACTGAAAGTTAATAAAAGGAAGTCCAAGCTATACTGCTAGGATAATGAGAAGTGTCATAAAGTAATGACCTGTGTTTCTTTACTGATACTGTATTTGCAGTACTGGAGTTCATTTATGACAGTTTATGAGCATTCTCTCTCATCATGTTAAGTGGCTAAAGCAGAATTTCCTCATAAAATTTCCTCCTTAATTTAAAATTTGAGTTTAAGCTTTCAAGTTTTATCAGGAAAAGGTACCTTTCTTTTGGAATTGCAGTGAAAAATTACAATTTTTCATGAGAGTGGCTAGTTTTTAGTTTCAGGATAATTCTATTTTTAAAAAAATATTATAAAAATTTTATAGTAAAATATGGAGTTACTTCACTAAATGCCTATGATTAACTTGGTTTGGTGTTTTAGGTTGTACTTTGACTAAACATTTTTCTATAAACAATAGTAAAATCAGGTGAATCTTCACTGGATTTTCCATTAATGTAGAAAACTAGTTTAGGCTATCTGGAAAATTTTTTGAGGAAACTTTATGAATTATATATTATCTACAGATATTATCCAATTTCCACCTCTTTATAGGCTCATTTCTTTTTATTATTCCCTTTTAAGTTGGAAATGGCTAGATAATGTGATATAAAATATAGACAGTTAGAAATCTGTGAGCAGGATTTTAGGATTTTAGGCAAATTGCTTGGTCTCAATTTCCCTATCTGTAAAATGAATACAAGACCAAATGCCACATACTGCTGGATTATTGAACTACTAAATCAAATAGTGAGTGGGCACAATGGCTTGCTGAGATAAGGAAGTGAGGAATATCATTTGTTAAAAAACTGTGTGATAGACATTTTAAGATTCATTATTCCATTGATTACAGTAACTCTATGAGGTGGTATCATTACTTTCATTTCAAGTTGAAGAAACAGATTAATTTAACCCTTCTTCTGCCAATCCCATTTTATTCCAGAAAGGGTGTCTTAGGGATGTTAAGTACTGATAATTTACCCAGGGTTACTCTGGTAGTAGATGGTAAGCCTGACATTTGAATGAGCTCATGCCTTTCTACTGATCTGTCCAGGTTCCAAGGAAGTCATGTGTTCACCATCTAACATGTGCCAAGTCCTTCTAGAGCCCACCTCTCTCCCATCTATTCTCTGCCTGGGTTGGTGCTGCCCTGCTGGTCGTGATGATCAGTATGGGCAGTAGAGTTTGATGCTGGTGGCAGGAGAAAGGAAACTAAAAATCATACTTTTCTTTCCCAATTCATGTATGAATTCATTGAAACTCTTTTGTTAATAGAGGTTTGCCTTTTGTCTATGACCATTCAAAAAAAAATAGGGCTACCAGGTAAAAGGTAGTCATCCCCATTTAAAAATCTCATTAAGAAGGTTCAAATCTTCTTTTCCCTCTTATCCTCTTTCTGAACATTACCACCCTCTCTGCTCATCTGTTTATTGATGAATTCAGTGTCTGCTTTGTGCCAGGTTCTATGCTAGGTATCATTTCTTCTTCCTTTGAACTCTTGTTTGTTTTTTTTTTTTTAAATCAATCTCATCACCACAACAGTAACCCTTGTTTAGATAATTTTGACTTACGGTTTCAGCTAAGACCCTGATTGCAAGAAAGCCTTGCTTGGGGGAATGCAGCCTGGCCCTGGGAAGGCTGCAAAGTCCAGGCAGCTCCAAGTCTCATACCTCTGGCTCTCTCTCTCTACATCTGCTTTCTTTTTCTTTTTAAATATTGACTTTCCTTTCTTTTCTTTTCCATCTCGGGAGGGAAAATAGCAGCCCCTGAACTTTTTTGTGTATTCCTCAGTTTCAGTCATATACAGGGACCGACCGGCTAGCTGTGTTCTAATCTTGATTCCAAACTCCTGAAAAAGAGACTCTGATTGGCTCACCCAATGTAAGAAAGAGTCTGAACTCATTTTTAATGTTTGGCTGTTGACTTGTTTTTAAACCTCAGCCTTCTTTTTTCCCGTAGCCCCACATCTGAGCAGGCTGATAGGGAGGTCTATGAGTTCACCTTCTCCTTTGGTGCCTGCAGGAAATTTAAACGTCCCAACTGGCAGGAACTTTCACCCAGTCCTATCCTCCAGCCACTAATCAAAGCCCAACCCATTCCTTCTGCTCTGCCCAAAGCCATCCCAGACCTGCCTCTGCCTGCCCAAGGGACTCTCCCTGGGAGGCCCTTGTGTGAATAATAAACTTTCTCTCAAATTCTCCTGGTGCATGTAGTGTCATCAGCCTTAACATCAGAACCAAACTTTGGGTGTGTGTAGGGGGTCCATCCTGCTTTGCAGGGGGGGCTATAAAACACCCAGCTTGGGTCAGGCCCTCAGCCTGGGCCAGTCAATCATGCTATTGTATAGTACCGTTGCTGGCTGTCCTCTTCTGTAGGTAGGGGGAAATTATCAGGAAAAGAGGATTTTTAAGTTCATTTAACACCTTATTATTGAGTGCTTACTCTGTGCTAGGCATTGCTCTAGGCTAGTGATTCTAAAACTTGTATCAGAATGATCTGCAGTGCTGGTTAAACAGATTACTGGTCCCACCACCAGAGTTTATGATTCACTAGGTTTGGGGTAGGGCCTGAGAATTTTGCATTTATAACAAGTTCCTAGGTGATGCAGATGCTGATGGTCCAGGGACCATACTTTGAGAACCACTGTTCTAAGCGAAGTGAGCAAAATGCCGTGGTGAGAGGTAAGTAATAAACGATGAACACAGTAAAGGAATAAACTATCTAGTATATTAGAAGGTAAGTTCTGTGGAAGGAAAATGTAGAGTATGGTCAGAGGAACTGGAAATGTGAACTGGGGGAAAGGAAGGTAGAGTATAGTATTAAGTAGGGTGGTCAGAGAAGGCATCATCTGGAAGATGAGATTTGAGCAGAGACTTGAAGGAGGTGAGGGAGTGGCTCTCTGGAGGAAGAGCATTCCACAGAAGGAGCTAGAACAAAAGCCTGAAGGATTCCAGATTTCCAGAAGTGCACCTGGTATAATATAAACAGCAAGGAGACCAGAATGACTGAGCAGAGGGGCCAAAAGGATTGTTTAGGGAGGTAAAAGGTGAGTGGGTGGGTGGACAGACTTGACCTCAGATGAGTTGGGGAAGGGTGTGAGTGGTACAGATTCGGGGCGGAGGGAGATCAGAAACGCAGTTTGGGACATGTTAAGGTCAGATGTTTGTTAGATATTCGGAGAGAATTTTTGAGTAGTCAGTTAGATGTATGAATCTGGAGTTTGGGAGAGAGGGCTGGGCAGCAGAGGGGTTTGAGAGTAGTCATGTGACAACTAAAGCCATGGGGCCGGATGACAGCACCAAGGAAAGGAGTGCAGACAGGAGAGAGAAGAGATCCAAAGACTGAGCCCTGGGGCATGCTAACATAATGAGAGAGGGGAAAAGAGGAGGAGCCTGCCAAGGCAGCTGAAAAGGGATGTGTTGTAGAAGCCAAGTGTGAAGGTCATGTATCAAGGAGGAGGTCTCTCCTGTGCTTAATTGTCTCATTAGTCGTTTAGTGCTTCTTTCTCATTTTAACCTCACTCCTTCTAACGTCGGTCCTATGGGTGACTACTAGTCAACCATCTTTGAACTGGCTGGTTATCACAGCACTTCTCTGTTAGCCCACACAGACTCATGAATTTATAGACCTTAGTTTTATCATGGCATCTTTTCTTGTTTTGCAATGTCCACTGACTGAATAACATTTTTACATTTTCCCTCTTTTTTTTTAATTGAAGTGTAGTTGATTTACAGTGTTGCACTAATTTCTACTGTACAGCAAAGTGACCCAGAAATAACACTGTTTTTAAAAGGCTATATTTTAAAAGGAAAGAGCATTCAGTTATAGTTTCACCAACTCCCTTACACATCACCTGTTACCATTTTCCACGGTAAATCTTAGAATTATAATGGTGTTTTAGTGACCACTTAGCCCAACTTTTTCATTTTACCACTGTGGCCCAGAGAAGGGACCTCATCTGTCACACTAAGTCTTGGCTCTACTATTGTTTTTACTGATTATCAGGCTCTGTACAAATTATTCAACTTGTCAACGCCCCAGTCTCTTCATCTGAAAAACAGGGATGGTCATAGAGGTCAATGAGGAGTCAACACAGCATTGCTGGTAAAGTGCTTGGTCTAGTACTTGACATCTTTAAATACTTCCACCTGATTTTCAAGGCTTTCTGAAATCATGTCCCACTTTACCTAACCAATCATACTGCCTAGTTTTCTTGAAATTCTGACCTGTCTTTCCAGTCTCAAAGGCACTGTGGCAATTTCCATTATGGGACCTTTTTGAGCTTCTGTCTAAACTGTGCCCATCAGAACTTTATCCCTGCCTTGGGGTTCACCTCAAGCCCTGATTCCTCCTTATAGCCTTCATTTCTCCTTTTCTAAGTTTCCACAATTATGATGTTGTTATTTGCAATTTTTCTGTGATTTCATGTGTTTTACGTCTGTAACTTGATTACAGTTTCATGGCGTATGAGATCGTTTTAAGCTTTGAAGAATCTATCTTTACAGTGCTTAGCACAGAGTAGAAACTTCATAAAAGTTTACTGGTTGGTTGATTATGAGTACTGACTTGGCAGATTTTAAAAGTTCTGGCCCTGTAAGTTATTCCCTTGTGTGGAATACAGTCTAGCAACATGTCATCTGCATACTTAATTTAATGTATTTATTAATACTTTACATCCTACCTGCTTCCACTAAGGATTTGAAGCAGAACATAACTCATGTGGTATGATTTTATATTGTTATACATATTTGTATAGAGTGATCTTTAGAGATGTATTTAAAGAACTATGTATTTAAAGAACTATGTTCTACTCAAAGAGATAGGTAAGGTGATGACTTTATTTTTCTCCTGAGCCTCTAGGTTTTACCAGTGAAATCAGTTATTTTGCTGAATGTTGAACGTGTTAAAACACAGGATGGCTTCTTGGAAGCGTCTCTCTTTTACTCCTCACTCTTTTCAGCTGTGAACCCTTTGTTGCACAATAGCTCGGAAAGCATCAGAACCAGAGGAGAATGAAGTATATTTCATTATTTTGGGTTTGAGAAATCTGATTGTTTCTTTTGGAACAGATTGTTCATTAGAACAGTGTCTGTAGTAAATGGAGTGCACTGCCGAGATAGATGGGAATGAAATTAATTTGGCTCAGATGTGATCTTTGTTTTGCTTATGAGCATTCGAAACATCCTTACAGAGTTTCACATTTCCACGCAATTTAGAAATAAAAGAGATTTCAAAATGTGTCTGTCTCCCTTGCCAGTGGCTGTCGTTACCTTGCTGTGGCCCCGTAGAGCGGAACAGCAAATGTGAATAACTTTGTATGAAATTAGTGTGCGATAGGAGCTTCTCAGAATTCTTGTTTAAAACACACATTTCACAAATTCAAGTAATGCTTAAGGTAATGTGCTTTCTGCTGCAGGTCGCCTATCAGATTGGTAACTATGAATTGTCTAAGAAAGTTTTCTCCCCAGTTTGGGATTATTTTGTTGCTTCACCACTTCAGGATGACCAATCCATTATTAGTTTAAGCAATATAATGACTGTTACACACAGAAGGTAATTCAAAATATTCTTTTAAAAATATTAATTTGCTTATTGAAAATATAGATGTTGGCTGTGAAGCCTAGAATTAATTTATTTTCAATTTCATGTTAAGATGGTCCATGTAAAACTATTTCCAATAAGTATTTTAGTAAGTGTGTATATTCCAAAGGCTTGAGTCCTTGTTAGAAACTTCTGTGTTAGAATCAGAAAAAACACTGGAAGCATATGGATACATTCTGAATATAAGGTAATGAGGTTATGGAAAAAAATACCAAATACTAACCAAAGTAATGTCAGTTATATACTAGAAAACACGAATATGCATTGGGGACCTTTGTAACAGAGCAAGGTCAGGTTGAGGTTAAGGTTAGGGTCTGATGGATGGACTCTTGGGGTAAGAAGGCTTTTCCTTTGCTTGAGGAGGCTCCCAGGATTAGACCATCAACTGAAAATAGGCCTGTAGAAGCCTTGTAAAGCCACAGGCCATCCTTTGCCATTTTTCCTTAAGAAACCAGAGTCTAAAAGCAGCATCAGAAATGAGCATTGGTGTAATTTCAGCCCGTCTCAACATGTTCAACAGCAGTCTCCTTTACCTGCTTGTTAATGCCTGAAATTAATAAGACAAATCCTTCACCCCTCAGTCAAAGACAATAAGCTTAAAAATGCAAATGCTGGATGAGGCAAGGCATTGGTAACGCTTATTCACATAAATGTATAATTCCATTCAATTAAACAAACGTAGACTTGGTGTTTACTATGTACAAGAATGCTCAGTGCTATGGGGGATGGATTTGAGAGGGATTTCAGAGGAAGAGACAGGTCTGGAAGATTTTATGTGATTCATGGGGATAAGAGGAAGGAGTGAAAGTTGGCTGGGATTTCCAGTGATGGGAAGCCTCTGAGGTTTACTAAGGGAACCTGAGATGTGGAATAAGTTTTTGGAGGAAGAGAATGAATTTGGGGATATTTGGAGTTTAGTTTTTCCAGCAGGACGTCTTTGTAGATATATGTCCAGTAGGTAGTTGGGTATTTAGTGCTCACACTCAGGAGAGAGGTCAAGGCTAGAGACATGGAAATATAAACTGTCCATTGAGGTCATCATTGAAATTTTGACAATGAGTGATATCACCCGGGGAATGACTGTTTAGCAGAAAAGGTGGAAGGCTGGACTTGAACCCTGGGCATTGCTTACATTTAAGAGGCAGAAGCAGGAGTTGGAACCAAGGAAGGAAATTGAAAAGGATCAGTTCTGGAAGTGAAAGTCCAGGAAAGTGCATTGCCAAGGGAAGTGAGAACGTCACCACGGAGGGACTGGCCAGCAGTATTATATCCTAGTGCAAGGTCAGGCAGGGCAGTTGCTCAAGAAAATGCTGCAGAGATGTTGGGTAGGATGAAAACTGAGAAGAGGCTTTTAGAGTTGGCAATTAGGAAGACATTGGTAAGTTGAAGAGAGCCATTTTTGTGCCGTGATGGGCCAGAAGCGTTTTGCAATTGGCTAAGGAATAAATGAAAATGGAGAATAGTAACAAGAAAAGACTACTCCTGTGAAGTTTGGTGGTAAACATAAGAGGAAAGTGGGCAGAGGCTTGAGGGGGAAGGCGGTCTTAAGGAAAGAATTTTGGAGGATGGAGAGAAGGGAGCCAGCGGAGAGGGAGAGCCTGAGGATATATGGTGATAGAGCTAGGAGGATATCAGAGCACATGGGATGGGGAACAGGGGGTTCAGATCATTTCCTGTGGGGAATATGAACAAGGAGACATCAGGGATAAACGAAGTATTGCTGAGAATCACTAATGACTCAGTTGATGTTATGTAACATGCATTGTAGTAGAGTCCCATTCCTTATGGCTGAGGGCTACATTTGATTCATCTTTATATCCCAGGGCCTAGAATAGTGTCATGGTAGGTGTTGAGCAAATGCCAGTTTGAGTGGGGAAAAAAAAAGGAATAAGGAGAATGAATAAGTGAATGATTGACCATTGTGGCAGGGATAGAAAAGTCGAACGGTGACATCTATGCAAGGTCAGGCAAGTTGATTATTGCATAAAATAAGGGGTGCAGAATCTGAAGTGCTAGAGAGGTCACTGTGGAAATGACTGACCAGAGCCCGAGCTGGGTAGGGGAGGAAATAGAGCCAGGGGGAGGCGATAGTCTGGACTCATTGTGTATGTCTAGGTACTCATGGTCGTGGCGAGGACAAAGAAAGTTTAGTATATGAGTTGCAGAAGCGGGAGAACTAAAAGTCTCCGGGCAAAGACAATTTCGGAGTTTAACATGGTGGTGAAACAGATCGTCTTCAGGTGTGAATTACTGATGTCAGATCCTTTCCCGTTTTATAGGGATAGAGGGTATGGAGAGTGGAGGGACTTGAAGCTTAGGAGAGAGGGTTTGTCACCAAGTAAGGCTTAAGGGCAAGGAAGGGACTATGGAAACAAAGAAGGAAGACTACAGATTTCACGGTTGTGCCAGTGGTTGGCGCTGTTGACTGTGATTTAGAAAAGATAATTAGAAGTAACTCTGCCCCTCCACCGCCCCACCCCAAATCTCTCTGTCTCTACCTCTCTTTAACCGTGGCTGATTTTGCTATAAATAACCCTCACTTTCAGAAAGTTTATTGATTGAAATATTGGACCTATTTCCCAAACTTCTGAATATCTATAGCGATTTCATTATATTGATAGAATAGAACTTTATATATCAGAACCAGTAGTTATTTTTATGTATCCATGACATAATATGTCAACAGCTTAATTTTCTTAGTTGTGAGCTTGTTAAGAATAGTCTTTAATTTCAGTTTAAACAGCTGTGCAAGAGCAACTGTTCCACAGACTTTTGTTCCATAAACTTGTGCTGCTGTCTTGGGATCATTGTGTCGGTATTAAGAACAAATCAGTCTAAAAAGTCGAGTTCACATGCTAAATCAATGTATACCTGTAACATCATTTACTTCTTTTTGCAGATTACATTCAGATATTTTGGCAGAGAGTTCTTCAATTCTCTTATATCTTTTTCTTAGAAATATTTTTGTAACAAGTGACATTAAAATTAAAGAAGAAAATCTTTTCTGTGATAATATTAAAGGCAATGAGATTTTCGCCTCTCAACAAGTAAGTGAATTAAAGTGATTGCACATGTGCTGATTTCCCTGTGTTGGTTGATGTTTCAAGTTTATGTTCTTTGGGGATTGCATATCCTGGCTTGTGAATGGACTGAGAGGCCTTTGCATGATTGTGCTGGTTTATTTGATATTGTATGTAGGTTTCACAGGCTGGAGTTCATGGTGTTTTTCCCTTCTTTTCAATTTATATATATTTTTCCTGAATAAAAGTAGTATCAATTCAGATATCCAAAAATGTATAAAGTATAAAGTGAAACCCATTGTAGTCCTATTGCCCCTAAGAATACTACATTATTGTTTTCATGTGATTTCTCCAATTTTTAAAAGTATGCATAGACAAATATGTTATTATTTACAAAAATGGAATCATGATCTACTTGCTGTTCTGAAATTTGCCTTTTAAACACTTTTCATAATATATCTTGGACATATTTTCATGTTGGTACATATCCGTCTGCCACATTCTTTAAAATTATAATATTGCATTCCTGTGCAGAGGCAGAATTTAACTTACGTCTTATTGATAGGTCCTCAGGGTGCTTATAAACATTGCTCTTCATACATCAGCAAGCTTACAATGCTCTTGCTTTTAGTAACAATCCTACATTGTTTTTTTCAATCTAGATTGAGTTTCACTCTTCTTTTTCTCTCTTTCCTTCTTTACTCACCTTAGGTATATGGAGACTTTTGCCTTATTTTTTTTTTCTTTTACAGTTGCTTTTTCCTATCATCCACTTATTCATTAATTAATTAACCAGTAACTTGTTACATGAGACTGTGCCAGTTTCTGTGGATATGAAAGTGAAAAAAACATGATTCTTTGCCTAAGACAAGTTCACAGTCTTGTAGAGCCCAAGCATTCACAGCCATCTACCTGTTCCTAATACATTGCATTTAGTTTCTTTTTTTCATAATCTAGTCTGAAAATAAGGACAATGTTTAAGTACTTAAGTGAATTCCAGAATGCTAGACTACCATTCTGATAATAATTTGCTGTGTGGAAATTTCTGGTTGCCACTCATACTGTTTTCTGTGTTCATAATCTTGTGTGTGTATACAGACAAATAATGAAATCTTTCTCCAAGAAAGAGAAATAAGGAATAAGATAGCATTCTTACTCTTTTTAAGTGGCGTTTAATCACACAAAGCCTAACTTTACATTTTACTTTAAGTAGCAGAAGTATAACAGAAGATTAGTTTGGTCTATTGAAAATTTACCTTTTTTTTTTTTTTTTACAGTAGCAGAAGTATAATAGAAGATTTAGTTTTGTCTAGAGTAAATTTACCATTTTCCCACAAATCCAGGAGGGAAATAAGACACTGTTAATCATGTAGGACCAATATTACAGCAATATTATATTTTAATTATTATTTGTTATAGTTTATGTTTTTGAAAAAGCTAGATTTTTTTCCCTAAACTATAGCCAAGATTTTATCTTACCAATTAAAAAAGATTGGTTCCTTTTCTGTCACTAGTGGTATTTGTATTGTAATTTATAAAAAATTCTAAAGTTTAATTCTAAGATCGTGTCATCCATATGTAGCATTATTGGGGAGTTAGAGTTGTTCCTGAATTTAGGTTTTTCTTTATATCAACCTTCCTGTTATTGTTAAGCCACAAGGATCACATTTCCTATCCTTTCTTCTCATTAGAGACACATGAGTTAAGTACCTGATGTTCAACTTGAGTAACAATACCTGTTCCTTTACAGATTGCTAGACTAACTGAATGTGAGAGAGTATTAGTGGCATTGGAACTGAGCAACTACCTAAATGATTCCAGTTATGCCCTTCAAGCTGTTACTCAATGTTATGGCCTCCTTGCTCCTATCATCTATCACAGTATTGTTTTGGTACCTGTTGTACGGGTAAGGGTATTTTTTTCCGCCCAGATAAGGGTATTTTACAAAGGAAACTCAATAATGCATTTTGGAAAAGAAAAAGCAATGTGTCCTTACAAAGTACAAATAGGTCAAGAGCAAGTATTATGAAATTTCATGAGTTAACTGAAAAACGTCTTAATAATTTAAAGTGTATATCTGGGCGAATAGCAATAAGGACTTAAAATGTGTTTCCCTGAAAAGTCAGCCCCATTGCTGTCCATATTTAAATATTGGCAATATACTTTTCTAGGTTTTTTAAGTTATTTCAATTTTTATGTTCTTGTGATGTTAGAAACAACAATATTTATTCAAAGCATATCGTGAAAGCCATCATCTAGGGGGAAAAACTGATGGATGACCCAGGAGAAAAAAGACTTGATGTCTCTGTGATGGAGTTGGAATTTTTGGAAAAAGGGTAGGTGGGACCTGGCTGAAGGGATTATATTAGTTGTCTGTGCTTCCTAACAAATCACTATAAACTCAGTGGCTCAAAACAACACCCATTTACTATCTCATAGTCTCTGTAGGTCAGGAGGCTGGATACAGGTTGTCTGGATCTTCTGATCAGGGTCTCATCAGGCTAAAATCAAGGCGTTGGTCGGAGCTGTGATCTCACCTGAGCTTCTGGGTTCTCTTCCAGACTCATTGGTTGTTGAGAGAATTCATTTCCTTGTGGCTGTGTGATGAGGTCCTTAGTTCTGAAGGGCTGGCTACCAGTGCCCTGCCACATGGCCTTCTCCACCACATGGCAGTTTGCTTCTTTCAGGCCAGCAGGGGAGTATCCTCTAAGATGCACGAGGAGTCTTATATAATGTAATGTAGTGATGAGAGCGAGCATCCCATCACAGGTCCTACTCGCCCTCAAGGAGAAGGGATTATACAGGGCTTGTACACCAGGGGCAGAATCTTGAGGACTGTCTTAGAATTCTGCCTACCACAGGAAGCAATGAGAGAAGTAAGATTTGACTGCTGATGCTTACACAAAGTCATCACTATCACCATCGTTGGCTGTCACCATCATCATTGACTCAGATTTTGAGAATCAAGAAGATATGAGTGAACTCATGCAAAGTATAAAGTGTTTAATTCACCATTGAGGAAACTAACCCGAGAGCTTCAGTAACTTAACAAATATTCCCCTTGGAGGGGCTAAACTGGAGCATAGACATGCCTGCTTCTCTCACATGCCCCCCACCTAGTAAGTATTGGGTTGGCCAAAAAGTTCATTTGGTTAATAAATTCGTTGTTCAATAAAGTTCTTGGTGAAAATGAAAAATGTGTCTTATTTTTATTTAAAACCAAACAGACTTTTTGGCCAACTCAATAGTTCAGCTATTGAAGAGATCTGCCTCCAAAATCCAAAATCTAGACTCATAGCTGGCAGTTCCATGTCACTTGTGAGTGGATCAGAGCAGTGTTCCAGAATGTGGAATATGCTTCCTCCGGACCCCAAAAGCATTTCCCTGGCATTGTTCTGTCTTCTTAGAGGTGAGAGATTCCAGATGTCAGACCTACTTTGGAGGGAGTGTCTCAGCATGGCCCAGACATTTCCTTAATGTGTCAGGCCCCTGACTCTTCTTAGGGTTTATTTCTACCCTCTGGAGGACATGCATCTCACATCGGCAATGTATTTACCATTTCTTGTTTATTAGGTTCAATTAACATGGTTTTTTGATGGCGGTCCAATGTTTTGTTTTGAGACGTGTCCAGAAAGTTCAGGTTCTTTCATAAAATATTAGGTCAGAGGGTGGGAGAGTTATCATTGCCCTGTGGCAAGACTCTAAATGTATGTTCTTGTCTGCCCAGTGTGACTGGGAACTCCTTCTGATACTTCTTCCCCATAGGAGATTACTTCTGTCCAATAGGATAGAAAAGACAACATCAGCCACATCAAGGCACCCCTTTTAGTGTGCTCCAGCAAAGACACCACCCTGGGGACAGCACCTGCAATTGATGCTTAGTTGGTTGAGTTCAGGGTAGTCCCCTGTCATTCTCCAGGATCCCACTGCTTCAGGATGCCTTTAACTCAGAAAGTGGGTTGTAGCTATGAGGAAGACCTTAGGAAAGGAGTTTCAAAATAAATTGTATTACTCAGAGCAGGAAAAGATGAGTGGAACAAAGGAGAGATTCCAGAAATAGGCCTCACTTTGGATGAGAATGTCATATATGATGGAATTGGCATTCCACTTCACCAAAACTTTTAGGAAAAAAAAGAAAACGCGAGAGATTACATATGCAACCCAGGGTTGGGAAACACTTTCTAACCAAGATAGAACTCTTGGAAATAACAAGAAAAATAAGACACATTTGACTATATTTATGGCAACCCATATGTGACGAAAGGGACCATAACAAAGATAGTAGATAATTTAGGGATCTGGGAAAAGTAGCACTGATGAGGGTAAATATATATAACAAAAATTCTTACAAATTGACAGTAACTAATAAAAAATGGGCACAGGATAATAATAGGCCGTTTACAGGAGAGCAAATTCAAGTAGCCAAAAAACATATGAAAAGATACTCAAGTTCTGAATATCCATAGAAATGCACATTAAATCAGTAATATGATATCACTAGCAGAGTTGAAAAGATCTGTAACTCCTATTGCTGGTGAGGATGTGGGGCAAAGACATTCCCTTTCATTGGTGGGAGAAATGTGAATTTTATTGGCTTTGAAATTTGGTAAAGCAATCTTAATTTTAATTAAACTGAATATAATTGAAGTAAAATTAAAAGCAAATATACTTAACATACAAATTCCTCTGCTAGTAATTTTTACCATAGAGTAAGATTTTAGTAAATTAAAAAGTACATTTACCCAACACAGTTGTCCCTTTATTAGCAATTTATCCCATAGATTAAAATCACCCCTAGTTCCACCCGTTGGTTCCATGTGTTCTACCTGCTGGGAACACAGTACCACATTAGGGTCACTGATTTAGAGTGTATACTGGGCCCTGGAGGATGGTGCCTCACCCTCGCTGGGTGTCGTCTCAAAGCTGGCACCTCACTTGCCACTCATTTTGGCAACTGAGCTTGTATAAGGGTGTTTTTTCTGTTGTTTTTGTGTGTCCGCGCCACACTGCTTGTGGGATATTAGTTCCCCAGCTGGGGGATTGAACCCAGGCCATGGCAGTGAAAGCGCTAAGTCCTAACCACTGGACCACCAGGGAATTCCCTGTATAAGCATGTTTATTGTGGCATTCTTTTTTTTTTTTCGGTTCACGGGCCTCACTGTTGTGGCCTCTCCCGTTGTGGAGCACAGGCTCTGGGTGCGCAGGCTCAGCGGCCATGGCTCACAGGCCCAGCCGCCCCGTGGCACGCGGGATCCTCCCGGACCGGGGCACGAACCCGCGCCCCCTGCATTGGCAGGCGGACTCCCAACCACTGCGCCACCAGGGAAGCCCATGTGGCATTCTTGATGGTGGCAAAAAGGCTGGAGACAAAGAGGACATGCAGTAACAGGAGGATGGCCAGTACTGCCAGATTGTAAAACATCAACCTTAAAACTGTGCAACAGGAAGAATCTAGAAATGGCTGAATAAATTATGATTGGTTCACACTAAATAATGTTATGTAACCATTAGAAATGATGAATTAGAGGTATACCTGTAGACTTGGAGGGATTTTTCACAAGACATGCTTGAAGGGGAGATGCATAGTTCAGAAAGGTGTGTATAAATATCATTTTGTAAAATAACATTAACCCTCCATATATATATATATATACACACACATTTATACACACACACACACACATGCATAATTACATGAGCCTAGAGAAGACTACAGAGCTGCTAGGTTGTTAACACGATTTGGGGATATGGTACGGTAGGGTGGGAGAGGGTGATGGTGGAGGGGAGGAATTAAAGCAGCATTAAAAGAAATTCATAAGTGTTCTGTAACAACAGTAATAATATTGTTAGAATGGTGGCTTGAAGCAATTAATATGCCCACAAAGGACCAACCTCCATATATTAATTTGTCTTTTGGGATAATCTGAATGATGAATAGATTGATGCAGTCTCAGCTCTGCTTTTCTGATAGTAACATTGCTCAGAACTGTGAGGCAGGATTGAAAGCTCAACTTAATTGTCTAGCTCTGGATCAAATTCGGGATCACATAATATGAGGAGTAGTTAAGGAAGTAAGTGCCAATATTAATTGATTTCCTGGGATATGAGTGCTTGGTTTTAATTTTAAAGGAAACTATTATTTCAAGTACCCGTATCACTGTATATTTAATATGGTACATCTTTCTCCATGTGGTTTTTTGAAGTCCTCCTAAGCCTGAATGTGATCTTTAGTTTCTTGTATGCATGTAACATTCTGCCTGTGTCTTCTATGGCACTTGTCAAAATGAGCTTTGTTTTATTTATTTGTATATTTATTTTATCCTCTCCACTAGTTTTCAAGTTACTTTAGATGAAGGACCCATCTGAAAATTGAATTTATCAGTTTTATCTCCGGGTACACTTCTTTATGCATAATAAGCAATTTAACCATAATTATTAAAAACAATAAAATTTGATGGCTTAAAACCTTCATGATTTGAATAGAGCATTTTTTAATGAGTAAGGATGATAGTTTTCAGCAAAAACCATTGTGCTTCTATATTTCAGATCTTGATAAAGTGTGTTGTGGTTTTGCAAGGCCTACCAAATATTCACTCAAAGAAACATATTGCGAGCTTTGAAAGTGTACAGCACATGATAGCTTGTTGTATCTTCTACATAACAAAGGTATTTATCTCATTCTTTGTCTAGTGTCATGAAACTTAGGAGCCCTAATGGTTTAGCAAGTTAAGCTACTTGTAATCACAGTAATTAGAATACTTTGAAAAATAATACCCCCAAAGCATTTTAGATCAAAAGTAGCCTGAGCAGGCTAGTTGGTAAAGTCTGGAAGGGCCTATCTTAGGCCAGGGAGAGGGGGCTGAAAGAGGACATTTTATGGGACCTCATTCATTTTAGAATCAAGAAAGAACAAGATACCAGGGGCAGAGAGGTGTAGGCTTATGTATCCTCACTGCTTGGCTCAAAGGCCAGCATTGTGTGTTTCTTCAAGGGCTTTGGTTGACTGAATCCAGTGAATCTCTTCAAAGAAGGGCCATATTTGCCTACCTATTTTATGTAGTCTTCCCAGAACCTTTCTGATTTGGCAGTGATCTGGAAGAATACTGCATGGATGGGCTGATATGATGGGACTTAAGTTTGCTTCTGTGGAGGTCTGGCAACAGAGAGGCCTCTATCCTCTACCTTAGCAAAAAGGTCATGGTTTGCTGGCAATTCAGGCTCCTGGCCTGACCTCAGGAGCAGAAAATCATATTCCTTCCGTCACTCACTGGTTTGCCGCTCTTGGAGAGACATCTATGACCTGATCTGTGTAGATGCTGAGGGAGCATAAGCCTTTAGCAGGAAGAAAAATAACAACTCACTTAAGGGAAGAGGCCAAACACTAGAATAATTGTATTATTTACCCTCACCATGTTGAAAAGGATCAGAGATGACTTAAGAAAAAGAAACCTGTCAAGCAATGCAATCAGAACAAATTTAAGTTTTTTCTTCCGGTTTTACTGAGCTATAACTGGCATACAGCACTGTGTAAGTTTAAGGTGTACAACATAATGACTTGATTTACATACATCATGAAGTGATTACCACAATAAATTTAGTGAACATGCATCATCTCCTATAGATACAAAATTAAAGAAATAGAAAAAAATTTTTTTTCTTGTGATAAGAACTCTTAGGATTTACTCTTAACAGCTTTCATATACAACAAATTTAATTTTTGATTAAAAAATAGGTAAAGATTATGATTATGATACTTCTCGAGTCACATCTGGAAGCTCAAGAAATACCCGACAATGTAGAATAGAATTATCTAGAGATAAATTCACAAGACAGATCCAGAAGTCATAACATGAAACAAAGGAGTCTGGAGGTAGAAAAGAAATAAGTAGAGAAGTAATCATCTTTCTGAGTCCCAGGCGGGATTAATGTAAGAATATATGTGTAGACACATGTTGGTGAAATTCCTGAAGTCCAAGGATAAGGATGAATCTTAAAGTTTTGAGACCCAAAGAACAGATTATTTATTTGCAATGGAAAGAGAATCAATTAGCTTCAGACTTTTTTAATCAGCAACACTAACAGTTAAATTCCTGGAGCAACATTTATAGAATCCTGAGGGAAGAAGACTAAGGCCCCAAAATTACTAACCAGGAAAAGATATCATTCATTTGTCAGGGCAAAATAAACATTTTCAGAAGTGCAGGCATTTAAAAAGTATTCTGTCCATGTACTTATCTGAGGACAACACTTGGGGAAATACTCTATCAAATGACAGTTGGTTCAGAACAGAAATCCCAAGATAGGGAAAGACAAAAAGGAGAGGAATAATGGGAGCATCGAATCTTGCAATATATGTATTATTAAAGTTAAATAGATAATAATGATGTGACTAGGACTTTGTAATATAAATGCTAAGTAGGGACTTTTGAAATATAAGAGTCATCCTTGAAAGAACAACTTAACAGTAACCTAGAACTAAAGCTTCTATCCTGTTTGGGGTTGAGGGAGGCATGAGCACCTATAGATGCATGGTGCATGTGTGTTAAAAATACATATAGTATAAAACTACATGTTGTATAACATTTTTTAAAATTAATTAATTAATTAATTTTTGGCTACGTCGGGTCTTCGTTGCTGCGTGCGGGCTTTCTCTCGTTGTGGCGAGCAGGGGCTACTCTTCGTTGTGGTGTGTGGGCCTCTCATTGCAGTGGCTTCTCTTGTTGCAGAGCACGGGCTCTAGGCGCGTGAGCTTCAGTAGTTGTGGCACGTGGGCTCAGATAGTTGTGGTTCATGGGCTCTCAAGCTGCAGGCTCAGTAGTTGTGGCGCATGGGCTTAGTTGCTCCGCGGCATGTGGGATCTTCCTGAACCAGGGCTCGAACCCGTGTCCCCTGCATTTGCAGGCAGATTCTTAACCACTGTGCCACCAGGGAATTCCCCACGTATTGTATAACATTATTATTTTCTTTTGATGGAATATATGTATTTAGAGATGACTCAGGAATATGTAGGCATGAGCTGATCTTTAAAGCACAGTAGGACTTCAAAATTGACAGGAAAGAAAAGCAAACAGAGGAATGACAGGGAGGAAAAAGGAACAGGAAAAAATGACAGGGACGAAAAATGGCTAATTCAGCGAAAGTAAGAAGAAGGAAAGTGAGATTGTACTTAAGATGGAAGGAATAAAACCAAGTACATTAATTACTTCCCTAAGTGTGAATGAACTCAGGAGACAGAGACTGTCAGATGGGCTGAAAAGGCAGATTCAAATGTGTATTACTTGAAGAAACACTTGTAAAACAAGATAACAAGCAATTTGAAAAATAAATAGACAAAGATATTGGGAAAATGCAAACAAAAATGAAGGAAGGGTGGCAATTTTCATATTTGAAAAAGCAGAATTCAGTGTCCAAAACATTAATCAGGACAAAGAGAGGCATTATGTAGTGTCCTTCCAATCGCTCCTGGATGGCACCTGGCACTTTCTGGTCTTAGGGCAGTCTCACTGTCAAGTATTAAAGATGAAGTCTGAATTAAAACAAAACTTGAATTGTTTACAACAGCAAATTAAAGGAGAAAAACAATTAGGTTATATGAAAAATGCTACAAACGCGTTTGATAACACTCAGCAACTTTTCCTAATAAAACTTCTAAATAGGTTAGGAAGGGAAGGAAGTTATTGCATAATGATAAAGACATTTACCAAAAATTTTTAGCAAATATCATACTAAACGGCAAATTTTTGAAGCTGTTTCCTTAAAATCAGGCACAGGAGATACTGACTCTTAATAATGTGATTCATTATTTGTAGAGATCTGGTCTGGTGAAATAGATAAGGTATGAAATAATTTTATAATATTAGAAAAGCATAATTTGTAATTGTAGAAGTCTCAAAACCCCATGAGAATCTAGTAAAAGATTACTAGAATTAAAAAGAATTTATAAAATGGTATAAGAATTTATAAGAAGTTAGAAAGTTATGTAAGACACTGATAAGTTGGGTTTTTTTAAATGTTTTTCTTATTGTTTTTATTTTTAATATGAGTAGTAGCCAGTTAGAAATGGACAGGGGAAAATATACCACTTATAATACACACTATTTTAAACTTAACAAAATGTTAAAGAACCTAAGTAAAAGAAATGTGAAATCTTACTGAAGGACACAAAATAAGATCTGCACATATGGCAGGCCACACCAAGTTCCTGAATAGGAAGGCTTACTGTCATAGCTATATAAATCTTTCCTAAAATAATATTTCCATGCATTGCAGTTTTAATCAGAATCCTAGTGAGCTTTCTTTGAAACTGATTAGTGTTACTTAGAAATTCTCAGTAGGTATTAAAATTTACCAAGGCCACTTCAATAAAAAATGGTCTTAATAGAGTAACGGGCAAATAGATCAGTGGAATAAAATAGAGACTCCAGGAAGAGCTGGCTCCGGGTCTACAGGAAGAACTTAATATAAGACAAAGGTGGCATTTATATTCATTGAGAAAATGATTATTTATCAATAAAAGGTGGTGATATAACCGACTCTTCATTTGAAAATAACGCCAGAGCCCTACCTCATACTGTAAACAAAATGAAGTCCAGATGGATTTGAGGATATTTGGATTGCCTTGAAATCGGGAGACCTTTCTCAACAGGCCACAAAATTCAAAAGGTACACACACAAAAATAGATAAATAGATGACACGATCATTTAAAAATACTTTTTTTAATGATAAGACACTATAGACAAAGCTTAAAGGCATTTATTTTTAAAAAATACAACAGTTGCAGGATTATTAACATTGATTGCCTCAGGCAGTAATCAATGAGAAAATAGGAAATAATTTCACAGTTTGGGAAAAGAAGGATCAGATTTATTTTTAATTATGGAGGATATGATTAAATATTTCAGTCACCTTAAAAAGTGGAACAGTGAACAAGTACCAGAGGATGAATGGCCATCTAATGAGGTCAGAGAGAAGCCATTCAAGGGTTTCAAACCTGGGAATGACGTAATGAGATTTGCATTTTAGAAAAAAGAAATTATTCTGGTTGCACAACAGCTAATAATTAGAGGGGGATAAGATCCGAGGCAGGAAATGAGTTAGAAGGCGAGAGGTGATGAACTAAACTAGTGTGGAAAAAGTGAGAGATAGAATTGAAAGGATTCAAGAGTTATTTATGAGATAGAATTGAGTAGGGGGGGATCAAGGAGGGAGAGGGAAGAGTCCACAGTAATCCAGGATCTGGGCAGTTGGGTGAGTACAATGCAATTTGTTGAACCCTGGGTGGGAAAGGGGGAAAAGATAATGAGTTTTGAATATATTGAATTTGGGGGCATACAGGATATCCAGAGAGGTGGACATTATATAATTGGACCTATAGGCTTGAAGTTCAGGAGAGGCCAAATATATGTAAAGACAACGGAGTCATTAGTATACGGGCTCAACTGAAGCAACAGAGATAGATGGTATCACCCGGGGTCAATGTGCAGAGTAAGAAAAGAAGAGAATTGTCTTAAGAATCTCAAGGGTGTTGTTAGTCCACGGGTCTCATCTGGCTTCCACTAGGCAAGAGGAAGAATTGGAAAGGTGATTAGTCCAAAGGTGTTTTATTATTCCTAACCCCTCCCCAACCTTAAGAATCTTTCTGGTGCTATTAGTTCTGTCATTGTCACAAGGGGGTAACTGTTGAAAGCAGGGGTCCCACACAATCCAAAGGACCCCTTTCCATTCCCACTGCTCAGTCACACACACACATCAATTAGTGTAATCCTGGGCTAAAAGGGCACCTTCCAAGGTTACTTTTCTTTAGAATATATTCATCTGTTTGGCCTCACCTCCCCCTTTCCCCCTGAACCCTTCCATCAGTGAGTATTTCCAGGACAGGGGTGTCATTTTCAAATAAGAAAATACCGGGTTACACTGTCTTTCCAGGGCACTGGGCAGCTGTTCACCTTGCATTTAAATAACTAACCGTGGCTGCTGCAGTGTTTCTTCCAGAACAAAGACACTTTATTCCAAGGCAGCTCATTGCTTGTAACTTGCCAATAGCAACTTCTCCTGCTAAAAACCAACTAAACAGCCAACCAACCAGCCAACCAAAAAACCAGTCCTGCTTACACAGGCACTCCGTATATGACCGTTAATGGGGAGGAGTCAGGAGAGGGAAGGGATAAGGATGGAGGAGAGGAGAGGTGGCCCCTAGACCAGGGTCCCAGCAGCGTGATCCGGGCATGTGTGGGGTCAGCTTGGACAGGACATCTGTCTCTCCTCTCTCACAGGAGGAGGATGGTTATCCTTATGCATGGGTGTGTAGGTGGGTTTGGGGACAGCAGATATGCCAGTTCCCCTGCACTGCTCTCTGGAAAGGAAGCAAGGTCATTTGCAGAGAGTGGGGAGGTGGAGAGTGAGGGTGGGCTCCAGAGATGTGAGAAGATGTTTGTGTAACAGCCCCCGTGGGAGACGGGAGAGAGTGCTGACCTAGAATAAGCAGGGTTTCCACCCAGCGTTTGGGGCCGCGTGGAGGCTGAGATCCTCCACGAAATTCACATGCCTCCTCTCTCAGCTGCCTGTGGTTTTTCTCCCACAGCAGTTTGCGGCTGGCTCTGTATTTCTTGACCGCCACCCGTGACTCCAGCCCCTTTCCCCCGCCTGAGGAATCATTTTGAGATCCTCTGGACATTATTGTAGAAATGACCCTGAATGTTCTGGACATTTTCTTTAAAGTATATTGAATTGGCCAAAAAAGTTCATTTGGGTTTTCTGTGAGGTGTTAACGCAAAACCCCAAAGAACTTTTTGGCCAACACGCTATATATTAATGTCAGGATTTGATGCTAGAGCTGGTTCTGTCCCAAATTGATACTCTGAGAATTGTCATTTCAGAAGTTTCCTCCAGCTTGACCAGTAGACCCAGAAGCCTGACTACCCCTGAATCCCAGATTTGAGGCATTCATTTGATAGAAACATATTTTTATAGAGATTTTCTCTTAGGACATGTAAAGCCCAATTAGTCAAATGGCCCTGTTTCTTTTCTCTGTTCTGTTTTAAAAATTGGTAATCTTTCCGGATGGTTCAATCTTTCTTCTTTAAGGAGCAGTATTTTTTTCTGAAAGCTGCCAGAATTCCAAATAAAGTACCACTTCTGAGACATGTCATCTTAAATATTTGATTATTTTCACATTGTTAAAAAATTTATTATGCCAAACATCTGGCACATTAAAAAAATTTCTATTCACCATTTGGTATGTTAAGTAGAATTGGTTCTCTGTTTTTCTTGTTTGGAAAAATTCATTCTCATTTAGTATTTTCCACTGGCATGTTAAAATTCATTCTCATTTAGTATTTTCCACTGGCATTGTTAAAAAATTTATTATGCCAAACATCTGGCACATTTAAAAATTTTCTATTCACCCTTTGGTATGTTAAGTAGAATTCGTTCTCTGTTTTTCTTTTGTTTGGAAAAATTCATTCTCGTTTAAGTATTTTCCACTGGCATGTTAAAACAAGGAGAAAAGATTGCACAGTGCTGTATAAACCAAATATGTTGGAAAGCAAAGGTGAATGGGGAGCAAATGTTAGCTCACTTCTGTTTTCTAATAACAAAACTTGTTCCCTCTCTTATCAGTTTTACAATGAGATTGGACAGTTTTGCCTAGCATTCAAAGCCCTGCTTGACCTAACCCCACCTACCTTGGCAAAATTTGTTTCACTGTTTTCCTTTCCACATTCTGTCCCACAGTCAACATTAGTTTAACACCATTGCCCTGGTCCTACAGAAATATTTCCAGTTCTTAGCATTTGCATTAGGTAGGTCTTATGAGCTTCAAGCAGCCACTCACTGTTTTTCAGCCACCTTATATATTCTTTCCCTGCCTGGGAAGTAATAGTTGTTACTTATCTTATATACTAACCTATTCAGCTTAACAGAATACACCTACAGATAAATTCATACAAACTTATTTATACCCTGAGAGTATTGTCCTGGGGATTCACGGTAAATACATCCCTTTTTTGGGCTCTTTCACTAGAGCAGGGTCTATGCAAATCAGATTGCTGGCCAGGGAAGCTTTCCTGGAGTTAGTGCTAGGGCCCAGGTTTTAACGACCAAGCAACGCTATATAAATCAGGTGGGAAAGCTGTTCTGGGAAAGGCCTCAGCTGTAGGAAGGCATGAAGTCCTGATACCATGGTAACTAGCAGGATTTATACTTGGCTTAATATTTTGTAAGCTTAAAGTGCAAGGAGATGAATAGTGGAAGATGACACTGGAGAGGTAGGTAAGGGCCAGGCTAGAGGAGGCCAGATAACAGTTCGTAACCAGGAGCGTGAATGAGAGCGGCAGAGCGGGCCCCTTCTCGTGAGTCAGTGTGTGCTTCCCCTATGGCTCATGGAGAACCTGCCAAAACCAGCTGACCTCCAGCCTAGTTTACTGCCAGAATGTCCTGTAAATCATTTACTGCTATAAATGCCCCCAAGACATCATGAGGTCAGTAATTGTGCCATTTCACAAAGAAGACAACTCAAGACAAGAAGTGGTGGTTATGTGACCTTTAAGAATGATTTTGTTTTAGCATGGATCTTTTAAGTGGAAATGTTTTTTCATAGTTAACTTACTGTACCAAAAGAGGTATGGCTGTATGTCCCAGAGATATGGAGAATTCATTACTGATGAGATTCCTGGTTTTGTCCTTTATTTAAAATAGTGAAATCATGCAGTTTTAATTCTAGGGAAATATGATCTGGAGGTAAGCTTACAGTTTTCTTAACAGAAACAGGGGAGTTATATCCAAAACATGAGACTTTTGAATTTATGGAAGATGATACATGACTCTTGAAAATAGACTTGCGTTTCCAACAGAGAAAATTAATAAATATTTTAAATTAGATTCTGCGTTCATGGAAGGAATATGACCTGGCAGTAATGATTATAAATTATGGAAAAAAGATGTTGGACATCACATCAGGGTGCAAATCTCTGTTTGGTGTTACTGACCAAGAAGAAATGCCAGAGGAGGTAATTGTTCTTTGTGTTTCATCTTTAAAGGTATATTTAGCTGAATTTTCTAAGAGGTCATGTAGTATTAGTGAACATGTTAGAAAATTGATCAATTTTTAATTTGTTGTATTTACATAAAAGAAAGCGAATATGTGAAGAGCTTTTTTTCCTTTTAATTATTATCAAGAAAATGAAAAGGTATCCGTGCTGGAATACTTAATAGCCCCTGTCACACGTACTGATGATCAGTTAGGTGTTGACAGAGAGCTTCCTACACCCAGTTGGGCATTGGACTGAAAGCCCTCTACAGTCTCTCCCAGACTGAAGATTTTTATTATTCTGAGTGGGTCATTGAATGCAGTAAATACACGTCAGAGCTTTTCACTCTGTTCAAAGTAGATTTCCTAAACTCCCTGTGACACCTCAGTTGTCTCCTTTATGAGGCTGGTAATGTTAGAGACAACTTTTTAATATCTGCCTCCCAAGCATGGGTCTTACTAGAATCTTATTTTATTGCCTTTTCTTGAAACTATGTGGTTAAATGATTTTGTAGATCAAATTTTGAAGTACTGCTTAGTTTATCAGGTTTCTGAGGAGCATCAGGAGCTACAGTACTTGACGCCCCTTCTGTGACTGGGGCCAGGGTAGAAACTGTTACCCCCAAGCCTGTTTCAGTTGGAGTAGCTCCATTTCTCTCTCTATTATATGCTGCAAAAGCTTAAAAAAACCCCACTGGATGAATATTTTTAGCCATACTACATTTGTTGGGGGGAGGGTTGTCTAGAGAAGGTTTTGATTTAAACTGAAAGCAACTTGAGCGTTTTTTTTCACCAAGTGTTGTCCACTCAAGAGTCCGTCAGCCAGACCCTTTATGTCACCCAGGCCTTGACTCAGGGCTCTGTCCCTTCACATCATGGTAGGACAGGACCCCTTGCCCCTTTCCTTGGAGCCTCTAGTCCAGCAGAGGGTTGTGATACTTCTTTCAGACTAAGACTGTAGGGACTGAGAACCTAATACCTACTTTATGGGAGTCAGAAGTCATTATAACCATTCAGGGTCCCTTTAAGCCTAAAAGAGCTTGGGAGGTCTATTTTTTTTGGAGAAGAGGAGACATTAACCAGTCCATTCTCAGGCTCAGACAGATGAAAGCATGGTGGGGAGCCTGAGCTCATACCCGCCAACTCTTAGTCCACTAATTGCTGATCCTGTTATGTGCAATGAAAGGCAAAGCAGCAAAAGCAATTAGCTTCCTTGTAAAGAAGCTCCCTCTGGGAAAAAGAAAGGAAAAAAAGGAAAAAGGGATACATTTCTGAGAGCATTTTCTTTTGAGGATTTTTAGAGATATACCCTCAACTGCTCTCAGAATGTTGTGTGTATTGGGGGGAGCTGTTTAGGGGAGCAGAAGTTACTAGGAAAAAGGGAGAGGGAAGAGAAGAAATATTTTGGTTAACATCCATAAAACACTTAGTACTGTGTCTGGCATTTAGTTAGGCTACAATGGCTTATTATTAATTATTAGTTAATTATTAATACATTTTACCATGTAGATTCATAGTTTGGTCTACCAAGTATGAAACATAATTTAAAGAATATTATTTGAAAATGACAATTCTTGAAACATGTTGAAGTACGTTCTGACATTTAACCAATGTTTCTAGGGTTCTTCCAAGAAGTCTTCCAAGACGAAGAAGCCACAACAGATATTATTACCTGAAAAAATAAATGAACATCTGGGTTTATTGGAGACACACCTACTCAAACTGACAAAGCAATGTAGTGTTTTTTTTTTCTTTCTGTATAATTCTGTTTAGCATTTTGCCGTTTAAAATAGAAAATATTCTGTTAAAAGGATTAGGATGAGATTAGCATTTGGTAAACCCTTTAAGGTTTATGCAGTGCTTTTACACTGTGTCATTAATCCTAACAATACGTTGTTAATAAGGGATTGCTAACCACTTTTTACAGATGTGGCTCATAAAGATTAAGTGATTTATTTAGCATTACATAGCTGACTTGGATTTGAGCCTAAATCTTCTCATCCTAAAGCAGGGTTTCTCAGCTTCAACACTATTGCCAATTTTGGCCAGATAATACTTTGCTGTGGGGGACTGTCCTAGGCATTGTGCATGTGGAGTGACATCCCTGGCCTTTGTCCAGAGATGCAGAGCACACCATTCTCCCTGCATTCTCCCCAGCTGTGACAACCAACTGTGAGGCAAATGTTGGCAAATATATTGTGGAAGGGGGACACAAAATTGAGAATCACTGCTCTAAAGACAAGAATGTAACTGAGAAATAAAGTGATGGCATGACGGGTGTTATGTACGAGTGATTTGAACCATGGTTTACTCAAGTGAGATGGACTCAAGTGAGTCATTGTGCTGTATAGTAATTTAATAATAGACCAAAATGTTAACACAGTGATTGGAGTTTGAGAGATTGCAGTTTGGAAATCTGATTATGATATTAATTTAGTTTCTGGTGATGACAACTATTATTACATTTTTAAGAAGCAGGACTTCAAACCTTCTAGAAGAACAAAAGAGTACCTACATTTATCTCGTTAGGAGGCTCCACTTTCGGCCCCTTGGTCTGTTGGGAAGTAACTAAACTTGTAGAGTTCTGTGACCCCACCTCACCTCTCTACTTTGTGCCTCAGTGATATCTGGGTGGTCTTACTGTTTCAGAATTCCGTGACTTGGATCTCTCATTTTATTTCAGTACACTCCATGTCTGTTTCAAGCTGAATTTATGAAATGAACCCAGTGCTGTGTTATTCACATAACCAGTAAACCTAGTTTGGGGAAAGCTGTAATTGTCTGGGTACATATAAAAATATATAATTTCTTAAAATGTAAAGTGTTCTGGAAATGTGAATTACTTATTTTCATATTATCAACACCCCCAAACACATTTTAACATTTTACTAAGAAGCACAATATAATGTTACTAGCTAAACAGTAGATTCAGTAACAAAACAATAATAAAAATAATAGTTTTGTACAGTGCTTTCTGTGTGCGAGGAACTATTTTAAGTGTTTCATGCATATGAAAACTTATATAACCCTTATATAACAACCATATGAAATAGGTACTGTTATTATCCCCATTTTAAAGATAAGGAAATTGAGGCACAGAGAAGGTGAGTAACTTCCCAAGTTCTCATAACTAAAAAGTGTCAGACTTAGGGACTTCCTTGGAGGTCCAATGGTTAAGACTCCATGCTCCCAGTGGATTTGATCCCTGGTGGGGGAACTAAGATCCCGCATCCTGCATGCCGTGCGGCCTGAAAAAGAAAGTGTCAGACTTAGAATCTGAACCCAGGCATGCTGGCTCTAGGGGCTGTCCTGTTCATTATTCTATACTTTACTGTCTTTTAAAGATTTTTTATAAAAATGGAGTTCATATAATTGGTAGGTTTCTGAACCTGATATTTGTTGATACACAATAGCTGTTGAATAAGAAAGACTCATGCCTTGGAAACTCTTCCCCTATTTGGTGGCAGACTGCTTGGCCTTTAGGGGGGAAAAAAAAGTGAAAGGAAAATAATTAAGGTTATTGGATTTTTTAATCTCCAAAATATGATATAATTGATATTTTAAGGCACATAATTTAGAATGTATACTTGGGTATTTTCCTGTTTTTCATCCCCAGCAAAGAATTTTCATTTTTGCTTATTGATGTTAAACAGAACCAACAACTTAATTCCTTTTAACCTTAGATGTTACAACTGAACTCTCAGGAGCAGAGGATCCCATATTTCTTTACCCTATAGTTTTAAATTGGTCGGTCAAAGGTGCTGTGGAAGAAGGTAGGTGACCTAAACGTACATATGTTGTTCACTCACCTTACTTTTGAATATCTTTTATTCTGTGGATTCTGTTGTTTTTTACTTAAAGGTTTCACTTGTTCTAGGCAGAATATTTCAGGTTCTTACCCATTCAGAATAAGGCAGGCTCTCGATTGCCGAGTAATGAAAGAGACCAAAATAGGTACCTGATTTAAAGTCTGGAAAGACGGAACCTTGATGGTGGCTTATTTTGGCAGTAAATGGTGTTATTATGAAGCTTACAAAAACTAGGGAATTGAAAAATGTGTTAGTGATCTTTAAGCTTAGCTATGAAGAAATAGCAGCATTATTGCTTATCTCAGAGTGAAATATAATAAAAATTAGGATAACTAGTTATTCTGGCAACTATCAGCAATTTTTTTCCCACCTAGTCATATGTTAGAGGTAACTTTTAGGAAATCTTACAACACCAAGCTGTTTGAAAAATAAATGAAATTTAGACCGTAAAGGAATATTTGATTTTAGAAAACCAATAGTTTCACTACATTTACTCCTATACATTTTTTAAAAGTGAGAAATCTAAAAAGTAGGTTAATAAACTCATCTGTTACAACAAAATGACTGATAGCAATAGTAACCTTTCAATGACAATGACCAAGTGTATTGGAGATTATATATGAACCTTCTTGTTTTCGCAGTTATGAAATTTAAACAGAGACCTAGATTCCTGGAATTCTTTACACAAGTTATGCAAAAATGTATGAATGATGAAAACTTTCAACTTATGGTGGAGATAACAAATCCTGTCTATGACTTCTTGCAAAGGTATTTGTAATATCTGTTTTATTAGCATTAACAACTTTAAAAAATGAGTAAAATTGTTCCTTAAAGATATATAAAGTGGACGCAAAAGAGAGTGGGGTACATGCAGTTAAAACAGCCATCTGGGAGGTAGTGAGTATTTATGTCTGTGTAAATAAATAAATAAAAATATTCGTACAGCTGAACTAAGGAATAATAGAGCATGTTTATATTTATAGCAGGAAATAAATTAGGCCTTTTGCTATTGAGTCAGTTTGGATGATAGCATCTCTAGGCTATCAGCATCTCTTGCACAGACTTTTGGGTCCACTTATTTATTTATCTAATTAATTTTTCATCCAGTTTTATTGAGGTATAACGGACATATAACACTGTATAAGTTTTAAGGTGTACAGCATAATGATTTGATTTACATATATCATGAAATGATTACCACAGTGGGCTTAGTGAACATTTATCATCTCATATAAATGCAACATTAAAGAAGTGGAAAAAATTTTTTTCTTCCTTATGATGAGAATTCTTAAGATTTACTCTTAACAAGCTTTATTTATAACATACAGCAGTGTTAATTATCTTTATCTTGTTGTACATTACATCACTAGTTCTTATTTATCTTATAACTGGAAGTTTGTGCCTTTTGATTATTTTCAGTAATTCCCTCTCCCTCCACCCCCTCCCTTTGATGTAGTCCCATTTGTTTACTTTTGCTTTTGTTTCCCTTGCCTGAGGAGACATATCCAAAAAAAACTGCTAAGACCAATGTCAGAGAGTATACTGCCTATGTTTTCTTCTAGAAGTTTTATGGTTTCAGGTCTTACATTTAAGTCGTTAATCCATTTTGAGCTTATTTTTGTATGTAGTGTGTTTTTTTTTTTTTAACATCTTTATTGGGGTATAATTGCTTTACAATGGTGTGTTAGTTTCTGCTTTATAACAAAGTGAATCAGTTATACATATACATATGTTCCCATTGTAGTGTGGTTTTGAGGTCCAGTTTCTAATTCTCTACAGTAGCAAGCAGAGCCATTCTTTGCAGTTCCCATATACGTGTGTGAACGGGGAGTTCCTTAAAAATAGAAGTAGTAAAACTTAAAGTTAACCCTCTTATTCTCTAAGCCTGAATGGCTCTCTCTGCCCACAAAGAAAATTGTTGTGTTCTGTGCCAGTTATGAGAGATGCCAAGTGAATCCAGCTTTTCTTCCAATAATTGGGTTTTAATTTCAACACTGGACATAGGTCTGTCTATCTCATTCTAGGAAAAGAAAACATCAATGACACAAGATCTATTTTAAAAATGACGGCAGAAGAGAAACATTCTCATAAAAACCTACGGGAAAATATTCTTCCTAAAATAGGCACTACATTTATTAGAACAAAAACTTGGAATATATGTGCTTCATGTTTTCAAAAGATGAAATTGCTTCTACTAAGCAGGCCATGGTAATGAGAGAACTGGCCAGAATTAGAAAGTCCCAGAAAATTAAATAAACCATAGCTAAAATGAGATGTTTGGAATCTGTAAATAATATTCTTGATACCAAAGAAAATCAGAATGCACTTTCAGTGAGCAGTAAAATTTGGAGGACTGACCGTGGAGGTCCAATGGAAGAATAATAGATATTCTGAAAGAGGAAAACAGAATAAGTGGTTTAGACCAGTGGTATAATAAAATATGTGAGTTTGGAGATTGAGCAGTATAACTGAGTTCAAGCCAAAGGTAATGATTTCAGTTTTTAAGGCTGAGCAGATGTTTTAGGATGTTCTTCTCCAAGTCAAAGAATATAGGGGAGGGGCAGATGCAACACCTTGATTTCTACTTTGATAGCAATATCTATTTTCTTTTTATGTTTGTATGCATGACATATCTTTGCACAAAGAAAAAAATTTTTTATACTTCAACAGACAAATATGCAGCAGTATTTTCTTCCAATTTTATAGTTTCATGGTTTAGATTTAATATTTTAATCCATATGGAATTTCTTTTGGTGTAGGGTTTAGATTAAAAATCAGGGGTTTTTCCTGTAAAAATTTTAATCAACTGTCTTGGTAACATTTAAAGAGTAATCTCTTTGTTACTTATTATTATTTTTTTTTGCGGTACACGGGCCTCTCACTGTTGTGGCCTCTCCCGTTGCGGAGCACAGGCTCCAGACACGCAGGCTCAGCGGCCATGGCTCACGGGTACAGCCGCTCCGCGGCATGTGGGATCTTCCCGGACTGGGGCACGAACCCGTGTCCCCTGCATCGGCAGGCGGACTCTCAACCACTGTGCCACCAGGGAAGCCCACGTTACTTATTTTTAATGCTACCTTTTCACATTGGTGATTCTACTAATAATGCTTATAAATCACAATGAAGATATTTCATGAATTTTCATGTTCTACATTAAAAAAATCAAAATATATGGGAATAACTGCTAAAAAGACAAAGCTAATTTGATAGAAACATAGTAATATTAAGAGTTTAATGTACTACTTTAAAAAGAAAGAAAAAGGACACAGAAAATGTACATAATATAACTAATAAGATTAATTTAATATATATAGCCAATTGAGACTAAATACCCTTTAAAGCACTTATTTAATTTAAAAGTGTAATATTTAAGCTGCAAAATAAAGCTCAATATATCACCTAGACTAAAATTTGTAAGGACCACATTCTCTTACAGTACAATAAAACTGAAATTTTATAACAAAATAAATTGCTGGCATATATAATTATATAATTTTATAACAATAAATTACTGCCATATATAATTGTATATAATTATAGTATATAAAAAAGAAATTTAAAACTATAGAGCGTTTTGAAAATCATGCTAATGAGAACCCCACATATCAAATGTACTCAAAGCAGCAGTTAAAGACAAATTTTAGCTTTAGAAGCTCCTGTTACTTACTAAATGAGAAAAATAAAATCAAATGAACTTTGATTGGGCTTGAGAAATTGGAAAAATAACAAAATAAATCTAAGAAAGCAGAAAGAAGAAATAAACAAAAGTTGGAATTAATTTTAAGTTGGTTTTAAAATAGTCCAATTGGCTAGGGTTAGTTCTTTGAATATATGAATAAATGAGGTAATTTTCTGGCCAGCAAAATAAGAAAAAGTGAAATGTAAGTAATCCAAAGAGAAAATAGTCATAAATTTGGAAGTTGTTAAATATTAGATAACAGTATATGTAGTTTAATATGAATAAATTTGAAAATCTAATCTGAAGTCATGATTATCTGGAAAATTTTAAATTATAAGAATTTATTGAAGCAGTAAAAAAATTTGGAAAGCTCAAAAACTTTTTAAGCCTAGTTCCTTCATAGGAACAAATAATTTTGTTTTACATAAAGCTACTTCAGAGCATGGTTATAGTTTCCTAGTAAATTTATCACAGCAGGCTCTGATAACAGTTTTGTAAAAAGAGAATAAAAAAATAGAAAATTAGAGATCAACTTTATTTAGAAGTATATAGAATAAAAATAAAACACTAGCTTATAAATTTAGCAGTGAGAATATAGATTTTGTTCTCAGTATAAATATAGTAGGAAATCTAAATATAATTATCATTAGTAGTCCAAGGAGTCTTTTATAGGTGCTAAAAAGTCATGTGGTGATGTTCAGCAGCAATTCCTGGCAAATTAGGATTAAAAGATTTTCTGTTAAAATATGCAGTACAACAAAGAAACCTGTTATTCCTTCTATCATTTAAAATTGTTCTGAAAGTTCTTGGCAGCACATTAAAATAAGAAATAGAAATTAGGATTAGAATTTATGTGATTATCACATAATACATAAATGTTTATCTCAAAAATGTTTATCAAGTGAAATCCACAGTGAAGTACTCTGAAAATAGAGAGGAAAGATTGATATCTGCAAATAATTATTATTTTTTTTAACTTAAGTTAATTAACTGAAAACTATCAGAGTTAATAATAGAATTCCATAGGATGGGTAGATGCAAAATCAACGCTTTGCTGTATCAACTAGAAAATATAATGGAAAAATGATCCCATTTCTGTGAACTACAGGATTAAGTTTATCAGGAATTGTGAGGGGATTTAGGCTAATATAAAGAAGACCAAACATCTTTACTAAGAGGTATGAAAAAAAATGACTTGAATAAATGGAGAGACATAGTACATTACTTGATAAGCAGATGGAATATTGTGAAGATTTCTGTTATTCTCAAATTAATTTGTTGGTTTAATGCAATTCCAGTCAGATTAGTTTGTATGGAATGGGCTAGAGTAATGAAAAATATTTTAAAAATAAAAAAGCATGAATGAGAGCCTTGTGCTGTCAGATAAAGAATAACAGATTTGTGTTTGTGAAATAATAGGCAGACAGTCATTGGAACTCAATGTTTTGGGTCAGAAGCAGGCAGTGATATAGGTAATCAAAACAGTAAGTCATGAAATCAAAGATCAATAATGATGATTACATAAAAATTTAGAAGTACTATTTTTCATAATACACCATAAACAAAATAAAAAGCAGTCGGAACTAGGAGGAAGCAGTCTATGAAGAGGTTGAGGAGTGGAGGAGTTTATTCAGTGGATGAGAGTTCTGCAGAGCATGGAGGAGAATGCTGAGAGGGCTGGGAAGATGGTGGCCCAAGTGTACACCCATGACCTCCTCTCCTTCACACCTGTTTCTGGAATAGCAGCAATAAAAGCATTCTGGTAGGGTGGGAGAGAAAGGAGGTAGAGAAGAGACAAGCTGGTTGGAAAACAGCAGGCAACTAAGTTGTGTCAGGATGCAATTAGCAGAGCAGAGGATAGATTCCCAAGTCCCCGGTGATCAGTGGTCCAAGCTTTGTAGTTCAGGCAGACAAAACATTTGCCAAAATGAATGCCAACTAACTGAGAGACTCTTGGAATTGCTGCAGCTTGGCTGGAGTCCCAACCAAGCACAGGATCCAGGATCATCTTTATCAAAATCGAAGTGAGAGGCTGACCACTACTGGGACCAAAATGAGTTTGGGACCCCAGCCCCTGGAACTAGCTACCAGATTCACCTGGTCATTTCCTTCACCTTGTGTTAATATGACTTTACATTTTATTTAATTTAAGCTTTTGGATCCCATTTATCATGTTATAGCAGGGTGGTGTTGTACCTAGCAAGTACTTACCAGAGGAAATACAGATTTTAGGAAATATATAAATTTCAAGGAAAATAGGTAGTAAGTACCAATAGAGGGAGGGATAATAAGCGACCTTACAGTATTCGGAGAAGGGGACAGGTTACCACAGAGGTCGATGGCAGATTAAAAAAAACAAGGTTGAGAATCCATACAGGTGATTGGGGGGAAGGGAGAACATTTAGTACTGTCCGCCCTTGGCATCCACTCTGCATCCAGGCATTCAGCCAACCATGGATCGGAAATATTCGAAAAAAAAGTTCCAAAAAGTAAAACTTGAATTTGCTGCACTCCTGTCAACTATGTACATAGCATTTACATTGTATTTACAACTATTTATATAGAATTTACATTGTATTTAATTTATTTATTCCAAAGAAATTCAGGCTAAATGCTTTCATGATTAAAAGGTATCATTCTTTTTTTTAAATATCTTTATTGGAGTATAATTTCTTTACAATGTTGTGTTAGTTTCTGCTGTATAACAAACTGAATCAGCTATATGTATGCATATATCCCCATATACCCTCCCTCTTGCATCTCCCTCCCACCCTCCTTATCTTATCCCTCTAGGTGGTCACAGAGCAGGGAGCTGATCTCCCTGTGCTATGCGCTGCTTCCCATCAGCTATCTCTTTTACATTTGGTAGTGTATATATGTCCATGCCACTCTCTCACTTCATCCCAGCTTACCCTTCCTCCTCCCCGTGTCCTCAAGTCCATTCTCTATGTCTGCATCTTTATTCCTGTCCTCCACTTAGGTTCTTCAGAACCTTTTTTTTTAAATTTTAGATTTCATATATATGTATTAGCATACAGTGTTTGTTTTTCTCTTTCTGATTTACTTCACTCTGTATGACAGACTCAAGATCCATCCACCTCACTACAAATAACTTCGTTTCTTTTTATGGCTGAGTAATATCCCATTGTATATATGTGCCACATCTTCTTTAGCCATTCATCTGTCGATGGACACTTAGGTTGCTTCCATGTCCTGGCTGTTCTAAATAGTGCTGCAGTGAACACTGTGGTGTACATGATTCTTTTTGAATTATGTTTTTCTCAGGGTATATGCCCGGTAGTGGGATTGCTGGGTCATATGGTAGTTCTATTTTTAGATTTTTAAGGAACCTCCATACTGTTCTCCGTAGTAGCTGTAACAATTTACATTCCTACCAACAGTGCAAGAGGGTTCCCTTTTCTCCACACCCTCTCCAGCATTTATCGTTTGTAGATTTATTGATGATGGCCAATCTGACCAGTGTGAGATGATGCCTCATTGTAGTTTTGATTTGCATTTCTCTAATGATTAGTGATGTTGAGTATCCTTTCATGTGTTTGTTAGCAATCTGTATATCTTCTTTAGAGAAACGTCTGTTTAGGTCTTTTGCCCATTTTTGGATTGGGTTTTTGTTTTTTTTGATATTGAGCTGCATGGGCTGCTTGTATATTCTGGAGATTAATCCTTTGTCAGTTACTTCATTGGCAAATGTTTTCTCCCATTTGGAAGGTTATCTTTTCACCTTGTTTATGGTTTCCTTTGATGTGCAAAAGCTTTTAAGTTTCATTAGGTCCCATTTGTTTATTACTGTTTCTATTTCCATTTCTCTAGGAGGTGGGTCAAAAAGGATCTTGCTGTGATGTATGTCATAGAGTGTTCTGCCTATGTTTTCCTCTAAGAGTTTTATAGTGTCTGGCCTTACATTTAGGTCTTTAATCTATTTTGAGTTTATTTTTGTGTATGGAGTTAGGGAGTGTTCTAATTTCATTCTTTTACATGTAGCTGTCCAGTTTTCCCAGCACCACTTATTGAAGAGGCTGTCTTTTCTCTCTTGTATATTCTTGCCTCCTTTATCAAAGATAAGGTGACCATATGTGCATGGGTTTATCTCTGGGCTTTCTATCCTGTTCCATTGATCTATATTTCTCTTTCTGTGCCAGTACCATACTGTCTTGATTACGGTAGCTTTGAAGTATAGTCTGAAGTCCAGGAGCCTGATTCCTCCAGCTCTGTTTTTCTTTCTCAAGATTGCTTTGGCTGTTCGGGGTCTTTTGTGTTTCCATACAAATTGTGAAATTTTTTGTTCTAATTCTGTGAAAAATGCCATTGGTAGTTTGATAGAGATGGCCCTGAATCTGTAGATTGCTTTGGGTAGTATAGTCATTTTCACAACATTGATTCTTCCAATCCAAGAACATGTATCATCTGTTTGTATCATCTTTAATTTCTTTAATCAGTGTCTTAACAGTTTTCTGCATACAGGTCTTTTGTCTCCTTAGGTAGGTTTATTCCTAGATACTTTATTCTTTTTGTTGCAATGGTAAATGGGAGAGTTTCCTTAATTTCCCTTTCAGATTTTTCATCATTAGTGTATAGGAATGCCAGAGATTTCTGTGCATTAATTTGGTATCCTGCTACTTTACCAAATTCATTGATTAGCTCTAGTAGTTTTCTGGTAGCATCTTTAGGATTCCCTATGTGTAGTGTCATGTAATCTGCAAACAGTGACAGCTTTACTTCATCTTTTCCAATTTGGATTCCTTTTATTTCTTTTTCTTCTGTGACTGCTATGGCTAAAACTTCCAAAACTATGTTGAATAATAGTGGTGAGAGTGGGCAATCTTGTCTTGTTCCTGATCTTAGTGGAAATGGTTTCAGTTTTTCACCATTGAGAATGATATTGGCTGTGGGTTTGTCATACATGGCCTTATTATGTTGAGGTAAGTTCCCTCTATGCCTACTTTCTGTGGGGTTTTTATCGTAAATGGGTGTTGAATTTTGTCAAAAGCCTTTTCTGTATCTATTGAGATTATCATATGGTTTTTCTCCTTCAATTTGTTAATATGGTGTATCACATCCATTGATTTGCATATATTGAAGAATCCTTGCATTCCTGGGATTAATCCTGTTTGATCATGGTGTATGATCCTTTTAATGTACTGTTGGATTCTGTTTGCTAGTATTTTGTTGAGGATTTTTGCATCTATGTTTATCAGTGATATTGGCCTGTAGTTTCATTTTTTTGTGACACCTTTGTCTGGTTTTGGTATCAGGGTGATGGTGACCTCGTAGAATGAGTTTGGGAGTGTTCCTCCCTCTGCAATATTTTGGAAGAGTTTGAGAAGGATGGGTGTCAGCTCTTCTCTAGATGTTTGATGGAATTTGCCTGTGAAGCCATCTGGTCCTGGGCTTTTGTTTGTTGGAAGATTTTTAATCACATTTTCAGTTTCATTGCTTTATGATTGGTCTGTTTGTATTTTCTATTTCTTCCTGGTTCAGTCTCAGAAGGTTGTACTTTTCTAAGAATTTGTCCATTTCTTCCAGGTTGTCCATTTTATTGGCATATAGTTGCTTGTAGTAATCTCTCATGATCCTTTGTATTTCTGCAGTGTCAGTTGTTACCTCTCCTTTTTCATTTCTAATTCTGTTGATTTGCGTCTTTTTCCTTTTCATCTTGATGAGTCTGGCTAATGATTTATCAATTTTGTTGATCTTCTCAAAGAACCAGCTTTTAGTTTTATTGATCTTTGCTATTGTTTCCTTAATTTCTTTTTCATTTATTTCTGATCTGATCTATATGATTTCTTTCCTTCTGCTAACTCTGGGGGGTTTTTTGTTCTTCTTTCTCTAATTGCTTTAGCTATAAGGTTAGGTTGTGTATTTGAGGTGTTCCTTGTTTCTTGAAGTAGGATTGTATTGCTATAAACTACCCTCTTAGACTGCTTTTGCTGCATCCCGTAGGTTTTGGGTCATTGTGTTTTCATTGTCATTTGTTTCTAGGTATTTTTTGTTTTCCTCTTTGATTTCTTGAGTGATCTCTTGGTTATTTAGTGGTGTATTGTTTAGCGAGCCTCCGTGTGTTTGTATTTTTTACACCTTTTTTCCTGTAATTGATATCTAGTCTCATAGCGTTGTGGTCAGAAGAGATACTTGATACAATTTGAATTTTCTTAAATTTACCAAGGCTTGATTTGTGACCTAAGATATGATCTATCATGGAGAATGTTCCATGAGCACTTGAGAAGAAAGTGTATTCTATTGTTTTTGCATGGACTGTCCTATAAATATCAATTAAGTCCATCTTGTTTAATGTGTCATTTAAAGCTTGTGTTTCCTTATTTATTTTCATTTTGGATGATCAGTCCATTGGTGAAAGTGAGGTGTTAAAGTCCCCTACTATGGTTGAGTTACTGTCCATTTCCCCTTTTATGATGGCTATTAGCGTTTGCCTTATGTATTGAGGTGCTTCTACGTTGGGTGCATAAATATTTACAATTGTTATATCTTCTTCTTGGATTGATCCCATGATCATTATGTAGTGTCCTTCTTTGTCTCTTGTAATAGTCTTTATTTTAAAGTCTGTTTTGTCTGATATGAGAATTGCTACTCCAGCTTTCTTTTGATTTTCATTTGCGTAGAATATCTTTTTCCATCCCCTCACTTTCAGTCTGTATGTGTCCCTAGGTCTGAAGTGGGTCTCTTGTAGACAGCATATATACGGGTCTTGTATCCATTCAGCCTGTCTATGTCTTTTATTTATTTATTTATTTATTTTATTTTCGGTACGCGGGCCTCTCACTGTTGTGGCCTCTCCCATTGCGGAGCACAGGCTCCGGATGTGCAGGCTCAGCAGCCATGGCTCACGGGCTGAGCCGCTCTGCGGCATGTGGGATCTTCCCGGACCGGGGCACAAACCCGTGTCCCCTGCATCGGCAGGCGGACTCTCAATCACTGCGCCACCAGGGAAGCCCTGTCTATGTCTTTTGGTTGGAGCATTTATTCCATTTACATTTAAGGTAATTATTAATATATATGTTCCTGTTACCATTTTCTTAATTGTTTTGGGTTTGTTATTGTAGGTCTTTGCCTTCTCTTGTGTTTCCTGCCTAGAGAAGTTCCTGTAGCATTTGTTGTAAAGCTGGTTTGGTGGTGCTGAATTCTCTTAGCTTTTGCTTGTCTGTAAAGGTTTTAATTTCTCCGTCAAATCTGAATGAGATCTTTGCTGGGTAGAGTAATCTTGGTTGTAGGTTTTTCCCTTTCATCACTTTAAATATGTCCTGCCAGTCCCTTCTGGCTTGCAGAGTTTCTGCTGAAAGATCAGCAGTTAACCTTATGGGGATTCCCTTGTATGTTATTTGTTGCTTTTCCCTTGCTGCTTTTAATATTTTTTCTTTGTATTTAATTTTTGATAGTTTGATTAATATGTGTCTTGGTGTGTTTCTCCTGGATTTATCCTGTATGCGACTCTCTGCACTTCCTGGATTTGATTGACTATTTCCTTTCCCATATTAGGAAGTTTTCAACTATAATTTCCTCAAATATGTTCTCAGTCCCTTTCTTTTCCTCTTCTTCTTCTGGGACCCGTATAATTTGAATGTTGGTGCATTTAATATTTGCCCAGGGGTCTCTGAGACTGCCCTCAATTCTTTTCATTCTTTCTTCTTTCTTCTGCTCTGTGGTAGTTATTTCTACTATTTTATCTTCCAGGTCACTTATTCGTTCTTCTGCCTCAGTTATTCTGCTATTGATTCCTTCTAGAGAATTTTTAACTTCATTTATTGTGTTGTTCATCATTGTTTGTTTGCTCTTTAGTTCTTCTAGGTCCTTGTTAAATGTTTCTTGTATTTTCCCCATTCTACTTCCAAGATTTTGAATCATCTTTACTATCATTACTCTGAATTCTTTTTCAGGTAGACTGCCTATTTCCTCTTCATTTGTTTGGTCTGGTGGGTTTTTACTTTGCTCCTTCATCTGCTGCATATTTCTTTGTCTTCTCATTTTGCTTAACTTACTCTGTGTTTGGGGTCTCCTTTTCACAGGCTGCAGGTTCGTAGTTCCCATTGTTTTTGGTGTCTTCCCCCAGCGGGTAAGGTTATTTCAGTGGGTTGTGTAGGCTTCCTGGTAGAGGGTACTGGTGCCTGTGTTCTGGTGAATGAGGCTGGATCTTGTGTTTCTGGTGTCAGGACCGCGTCCGGTGGTGTGTTTTGGGGTGTCTGTGAACTTACTATGATTTTAGGCAGCCTCTCTGCTAATGGGTGGGTTTGTGTTCCTGTCTTGCTAGTTGTTTGGCATGGGCTGTCCAGCACTGGAGCTTGCTGGCCATTGAGTGGAGCTGGGTCTTAGCACTGAGACGGAGGTCCCCGGGAGAGCTCTCACCAGTTGATAGTATGTGGGGCTGGGAGGTCTCTGGTGGTCCAGTGTACTGAACTCGGCTCTCCCACCTCATAGGCGCAGGCCTGACACCTGGCCAGAGCATCAGAGCCCTGTCAGCCACAAGGCTCAGTAGAAAAGGGAGAAAGAAAAGAAAGAAAAAATAAAATAAAATAAATAAAGTTATTAATGTAAAAGAAAAATATTATTAAAATAAAAAGATTTAAAAAGTAAGTTTTAAAAAAGAAGAGCGTAACTATACCAATAAGCAAATCCACCAATGATAACAAATGCTAAAAACTGTACTAAGATCAACGTAAAAATCAGAAACTAGTCAGTCACATACAGCAACCCCAAGTCTACAGTTGCTCCCAGAATCCACTGCCTCAGTTTTGGGATGGTTCATTTTCTATTCAGGTATTCCACAGATACAGGGTCCATCAAGTTGATTGTGGAGATTTAATCTGCTGCTCCTGAGGCTGCTGGGAGAAATTTCCCTTTCTCTTCTTTGTTCGCACAGCTCCTGGGGTTCAGCTTTGGATTTGGCCCCGCCTCTGCATGTAGGTCGTCTTCTGGTGTGGGTTCGCACCCAGACAGGAGGGTGTTAAAGGAGCAGCTGATTAGGGAGCTCCACCCAGGCCAGGGGGATAGAGGGGTATGGAATGTGGGATGAGCCTGTGGCGGCAGAGGCCAGCGTGACGTTGCAACAGCCTGAGGCGTGCCGTGTGTTCTCCCTGGGAAGTTGTCCCTGGATCACGGGACACTGGCAGTGGCGGGCTGCACAGGCTCCTGGGAGGGGAGGTGGGGACAGTGACCTGTGCTTGCACAAAGGATTCTTGGTGGCGGCAGCAGCAGCCTTAGCATTTCATGCCCATCTCTGGGGTCCACGCTGATAGCCGCGGCTTGCACCCATCTCTGAAGCTCTTTTACGCCGTGCTTTGAATCTCCTCTCCTCACACACTCAGAAACAATGGTCTGTTGCCTCTTAGGCAGTTCCAGACTTTTTCCTGGACTCCCTCCCTGCCAATTGTGGCGCACTAGCCCCCTTCAGGCTGTGTTTACGCAGCCAACCCCAGTCCTCTCCCTGGGATCTGACCTCTGAAGCCTACGTTGTATTTTAAATAATCTAGAGATGATTTAAAGTATATAGGAGGATGTGTGTAGGTTATATGAAAGTACTGTGCCATTTTATATAAAAGACTTGAGCATCCTTGGCTTTTGGTATCTGAGGGGGTCCTGGAACCAAGCCCCTGCAGTTACCAAGGGATGAATGTAGTCTAAATAGATAGATCTAAAATGCTTAACTCTTGTTAATATCCAGAAGTTGATAGTGGCTGGGAGCTTGCACTTGATGGAACTAAAAGGACTGAAGTCTGTTGGAAGCAAAGTAGTTTGTCTAGGGTCACTCTTATGTAGTTATTTTCTCAGTTTTAAAGGGGAGTGTTCACGTTTTAGTTTCAGTTCAATTCTATTCCTCCTAGATCTTACTTCAGCTCTCATCACATTTTTATGGTGTGATTTACATTTTGCTCTTTTGAGAGACTAGCTATTCGTTGACGACCAGGAGTATCATAGTCTCATTTATGCGTGGGACATAACCAATTTTGGGTATTCTAGCATAATTTCAGTGGCAATACTCATTAAAGGTTTATTACTTTGGGGTAGTTTTATAAATTCTTGTAGATCCTTTTAACTGACTTTATCTTTTTGTATTAGGAGGAATGAGTCCCTACTTGGAATAAAAAAAATGAAACATAAGGACAATACTTTGTGTAAAAAGGTCATCAAACCTATGAAGAAGTTCAAAGCTGCAGTAGTGGAGATTTTAGGAGTAAGTTTCATATAAATTTTGAATTTTAAGTTAATGAACTTAAGAGATGCATGCATCTAGAGATGGTTGGCTGTACTATAATTTAGTATAATGTGAAACAGAAGAGAATACCAACAATCATAATTTTATAATTATGCAATATATTTTAATTCTTATCACAAGGATATTTTTATAACCATTTTTTTTGTCTACAGGGGTACTTCTTTTACTTTTGTTAATAATTTTAATTGAGGGACATAAAGAAACCACTATTTTAATGTGAAAAGATAAGCATTAGAGTACAAGTAAATTATAGTATTGTGTTAAGATTTTAAGTTGGATTTGTAACATTTTTGTTATCTCCCATGTTAAGACTACAGAAGTGAAGCCCAGACAGAGATCTAAAAAAAAGGAAACTCTAAGAGAATTTTTGAATAAGAATCCTTTTATTTCTGGAATGGCGGAGCAAGAAAGGTATTGATTGATTAATTAATTAAATTTTTACTTGAGGGTTACTATGTGTTGTGCATTATTTTAGGCACCAGGGATACATTGGTAGAGTAGACAGATAAGATCACTGCCATCAGGGAGCTTACATACTAATAAAAGGAACACAAAATAAAGACACAAATAAACAATTTATTTTTTTATTATTTATTTATTATTTATTTATTTATTATTGGGGTATAGTTGTTTTACAATGTTGTGTTAGTTTCTACTGTACAGTGAAGTGAAGTAAAATTCCCTGTGCTATACAGCAGGTTCTCATGAGTTATCTGTTTTATACATATTAGTGTATACATGTCAATCCCAGTCTCCCAATTCATCCCACCCCCCCTTCCCCCCTTGGTGTCCATATGTTTGTTCTCTACATCTGTGTCTCTATTTCTGCCTTGCAAACTGGTTCATCTGTACCATTTTTCTAGATTCCACATATGTGTGTTAATATACAATATTTGTTTTTCTGACTTACTTCACTCTGTATGACAGTCTCTAGGTCTATCCAAGTCTCTACAAATGACCCAATTTCATTCCTTTTTATGGCCGAGTAATATCTCATTGTATATATGTACCATATATTCTTTATCCATTCATCTGTCAATGGACATTTAGGTTGCTTCCATGATCTGGCTATTGTAAATAGTGCTGCAGTGAACATTGTGGTACATGACTCTTTGAATTATGGTTTTCTCTGGGTATATGCCCAGTAGTGGGATTACTGGGTCATATGGTAGTTCTATTTTTAGTTTTTTAAGGAACCTCCATATTATTCTCCATAGTGGCTGTATCAATTTACATTCCCACCAACAGTGCAAGAGGGTTCCCTTTTCTCCACACCTTCTCCAGCATTTATTGGTTGTAGATTTTCTGATGATGCCCATTCTAACCGTTGTGAGATGATACCTCACTGTAGTTTTGATTTGCATTTCTCTAATAATTAGTGATGTTGAGCATCTTTTCATGTACCTCTTGGCCATCTGTATGTCTTCTTTGGAGAAATGTCTATTTAGGTCGTCTGCCCATTTTTTTTTTTTTTTTTTTTTGCGGTACGCAGGCCTCTCACTGTTGTGGCCTCTCCCGCTGCGGAGCACAGGCTCCGGACGTGCAGGCTCAGCGGCCATGGCTCACGGGCCCAGCCGCTCCGCGGCACGTGGGATCCTCCCGGACCAGGGCACGAACCCGTGTCCCCTGCATCGGCAGGCGAACTCTCAACCACTGCGCCACCATTTTTTGATTGGGTTGCTTTTTTTGATATTGAGCTGCATGAGCTGTTTGTATATTTTGTCCATTGATTCGTTTGCAAATATTTTCTCCCATTCTGAGGGTTGTCTTTTTGTCTTGTTTATGGTTTCCTTTGTTGTGCAAAAGAAACAAGACAATTTAGATTTTTGATAAATTTTATAAAATAAATGAACAGGATGATATACTATAGAGTAACTGGCCTGGAGTGGAGATGGTGATAGCAGTAATTTAGATAAGAGTGGCCAGGAGATTAAACTGGTAAATTACTTTTAATTATTGGCAGATAATGTTCTTGTTTATAAAACTTAAACCATAAAACTCATCATGGTGTGTTTAGCTTTTATTGTCACAAGTACACATTTACGATTCTCATACATTCTTTATATACCTTACCTTCATTATGTAATGCTTTCCTTTACCTGTTTAGTGATTTTGATCTTAATTTTCAACATATAAATATTAATTAAACCACTCTTCTTTTTGTTTGCATTTGCCTACGTTCTGTTTGATTATCCCTTCATTTTCTTTATTTAAATTATGACATATTTTAGATGAATATGGAGAATAATATAACAAATGAACATGTACCCAGTATGCAGCATACCATATAAAGCGTTTGGGATGCATTTCTGTCCCCCTCTATCCCAGAAGTAATACAATCCAAAATTTGGCATTTATCGTGCTTATAAGTGACTTTATACTTCAATTATGTATGTATATGCCCCAAAATAACATACAGTATTAATTTTTACAAATTTTTTTGCCAGTTTGCTCTTATTCCTCACTATTATGTTTGTGAGATTTTTTTCATGTTGATTATACACAAGTCTAGTCCAACTTTCCATTATGTAAACAGTGCTACAAAGGACATTCTTATATATATCTCCATATGCACATGTGAGAGTTTCTGGGGTAAATACACAGGAGTGTAGTTCTCAGGATATGGGCATTTTAACATTTCTAGATATTGCTAAATTGCTTTAAAATTTTCATCAGTGTTGTGTCAAGTTTCCCTTAGTCAGCATCTTCCCTGACACTTAATATTAATATCAAATTTTCAAATTTTTGTGGACCTATGAGCTGTGAAATTTTCTCTCCTTGTTATTTTAATTTCTATTTCTTTGATTACTAATGAGGTTAGGCAGCTTTTCATGTTTTTTTAAAACCCTAGGGTTTTTCTGTTCTCAAGACTGCTTGTTTAGATCCTTTGTGCATTTGCAACTTTTGTTTTCTCATTTATTTTTAGAAGTTTGGATACTAATGCTTTTCCCAGTTTGAGGCTCATCCATTTACATTTTAAAAGTCATCTATTTTTTATTCATTCATTCATCTATTTATTTATTTATTTATTTTTGGCTGCATTGGGTCTTTGTTGCTGCACGCAGGCTTTCCCTAGTTGGGCGAGCAGGGCTACTCTTCATTGTGGTGTGTGGCTTCTCGTTGCGGTGGCTTCCCTTGTTGCAGAGCACGGACTCTAGGCATGCGGGCTTCAGTAGTTGTGGCTTGTGGGCTCTGCTCTCAGTAGTTGTGGCACACGGGCTTGTCTGCTCCACGGCATGAGAGATCTTCCTAGACCAGGGTTTGAACCTATGTCCCCTGCATTGGCAGGCGGTTTCTTAACCACTGTGCCACCAAGGAAGTCCCTGAAAGTCATCTTTTTTTAAATCAAAAGCTATAACTGCTAATTGGGTCAAATGTATCAACATTTCTCTTTATCATTTTTGAAATTCTTCTCCGAGGTAGTAAGGTATTTTCTTCATCAATTTAAATGTTTGATTTTACAATTAGGAATTGCATCCAACTCTAATCAATTTTTATGAATGGTGAGAGGAAGAATCCCTCTCCCCCTCTTTTTTAGTTTCATTATAGTTTCATTATACCCGATTGACTAGCTCCCTTTATTGAGTAGTCTATTCTGTCATCACTGTCACTTTTTGTCATTTAGCAAGTTGTCTTATATGTAGTTTTGGAATCTTTTTCCTGTCCCATTACTCTGTCTATCCCTGAGTCAATATCACACTATCATACTTTGTTTGGTTTTAAATTAAGTTTTATTGTCTTGATAGGACAAGTCTCTCCAGGATGTTCTTTTCCTTCATGCACGTCTTAGATATTCTTCCACAAAATAGTTTGGAATAGCTGTGAGTAATAAAAAGAAATAACAACTTGTGATTTTGATGGAGATAGAATTGAATATATGGATTGGTTTGAAAAGTTATTGTTTTAAACAACATTGAATCTTTCTATTAGTAGACAGACCACATACTTAGATCCTATTTAATATCTATCAATAAATTTTTATGATATTCTCCATAAAGCTGTTACCTATCTTTTGTTAGCTACATAAAAGGAATGCTTTTTGGTATTTGTGTAAATGGTATTCTAAAATTATGTTTTTGAATACTTCTGTTTTTTATATATGAATATGATTGATTTATAAACAACTCGATCTTCTATACAACTTGGTAATTTATCCATAGTTACAGATTTTCTGTGTGGACGGTCATACTGTGAACAAATAATGAAAGTTTCGCTTAATCCATTCTAACACTCAAGCCTCTTACTTCTTTGTCTAGCCTACAGGTTGGGATGTCAAGTTTAATCTTGAATGTAGTCTGTGATTGTGGACATCCTTGTTGTAACATGCACTTTTAAAAACTTTTTATTTTCAGATAATTGTACGTACAATTGTAACATGCAGTTACAAAAAGTAATACAGAAAAAACCTGTATACCTTTAACCCAGTTTCTCCTAGTATTAATTACATAACTAAAAATAGCACAGACAGGAAATTGACATGGATACAATCTACTGACCATATTCAGATTATAGCAATTCTATGTGCAATCATATGAGTGTGTGTATTTAGTCTTATGCAATTTTATCACATTTATAGACTTGTGTGACTATCACCGTAGTGTAGAAACAGAACAGCTCTATCATAAGGATCTACCCGCCAAGCCCCCCTGCTACCTTTTCATAACCACAGCCACCTCCCTTCCTCTCCCCCTCCCAACCCCTGACAACCACTAATCTGTTTTCCATTTCTATAATTTTGTAATTTCAAAAATGTTATAAAAATGGAATCACACAGTATGTAACTTTCTGAGATTGGCTTTTTCTTTCCACTCAGCACAGTTCCTTTGAGACCCATTCAAGTTGTGTGCATCACTAGTTCACTTTATTATCGTTCAGTAGTATTCTGTGGCACTGACATACCACAATTTGTTTAACCACTCACACACTAAAGGCCATTTGGATTGCTTGGATTGTTTTGACTGTTAGGAATAATGCTGCTGTGAACATTCATGTACAGGTTTTGTGTGAACATAAATCTCCATTTCTCTGGAATAAATGGCCAAGAGCGCAGTTGCTAGATTGTGTGGTAAGTGCATGTTTAACTTTGTGAGAAATCCCATACTTTTTTCCAGAGTGGGTGTACTTTTCACATCCCCACAGCAGTGTTTGAGTGATCCAGTTTCTCCTCATGCTGGCTAGCAGGTAGTGGTATTACTATTTTTTATTTTAGTCATTAAAGTAGGTGTTAGTGATGTCTCATGGCTTTAATTTGCATTTCTGTAAAGGCTCATGATACTGAACCTCATTTCATGTGCTTACTTGCCACCTATATATCTTCTTAGTGAAGTGTCTGTTCATGTCTTTTGCTCATTTTCTAATTGGACTGTTTGTTTTTAGTTTTTGTGTTGAATTTTGAGAGATCTTTATATATCCTAGATATAGGTCAAGCCCCTTGTTGGACATGTGGTTTGCAAATTTTTTTTTTCAGTGTGTAGCTTGCCTTTTCATCCTCTTCACAGTCTTTCACAGAGCAAAAGTTTTTAATTTTGATGATGTTTGACTTATCAATTTTTCCTTTAATGGGTTGTGCTTTTGGTGTCAAATCTAAGAACACTGCTTAGCCCTAGGTCATATATTTTTTCCCCAAGTTTTATGTTTTATATTTACTTGTGATGCATTTTGAATTAACTTTTTGTATAAGGGATTGAGATTTATGTTTTTACTTACAGATATCCAACTGTTCCAGTACCATTTGTTGGAAAGACTGTCCTCCTTCTACTGATTTGCTTTTGCATCTTTGCAAAAAATCAGTTGGGCATATTTATGTGGGATTTGGGAAGATACTCTATCAAATTTAGGAAATTGTCTTCTATTTCTTGTTTTCTGAAAGTTTTCTTCTGAATTGTGTTCAGTCTTGTTGAATATTTCTTCTTCACTAAGATTTTTTTCTCCTTTAATCTGATTATGCAGTGAATTACATTAATACATAAATGTTAAACCGTGTACAGTGTCTTTTTCTCACACTTTTGACTCCAACGGTATGTGTCTTCCAAAACCAACCACTTCTCAGGGAGTTGGGACAAGATAGCAGAGTGGAAGGACCTTGGGCTCACCTCCTCTCACGAGCACACCAAAATTACAACTAACTGCTGAACAACCATTGATAAAAAAGACTGGAAACTGTCCAAAAAGATATTCTACATCCAAGGATACAAAACCCTTTGCCTAGTTTCTCCTAATGGTAACATCTTACAGAGCTATAGCATAAAAATTCAATTCAATTCTGATAGTATCTACCTGGAGTCAGCATCAGATCCCACAAGTTGAAGGTCCCTGCCCCACAAGACTGGCCCCACTTTAGATGCCGGCCACAAATGGGATGGCCAGGCTACCCATATTTCTGCCCAGCCTACTACAAACTAGGGGGTCCCCATAATTCCTCCTCACCCCATTCAGTTTCAGTAGTTTGCTAGAATGGCTCACAGAACTCAGAAAAACATTTTACTTAACGTTTACTGGTTTATAAGGGATGCACGTGAACAGCCAGATGAAGGGGCTCATAGGACAATGTCTGGAAGGGTCCTGAGCACAGGAACCTCTGTCCCTGTGAAGTTGTGATGCATCGCTCTCCCAGCAAGTGGATATGTTCACCAACCTGGAAGTTCTCTGAACCTTATTGTTCACAGGTTTTTTAAAAAACCAATCTGCAGTCACTGTCCCCGGAGACTGGGGGTTGGGGCTGAGAGTTCCACTTAGTATTCATGTGTTTGATTTTTATGGTGACCAGCCCCTATCCAGAGGCTCTCTAGGGGCCCAACCCTGAGTCACTTTACTAGCACCTGAGTCTAGCACCTTACTAGACTCAGGTGTGTTCCATCATGAATAACAAGAAACTCCTATCACTCAGGAAACTCCAAGTTTTAGGAGCTCTATACCTGGAACAAAGGACAAAGACCAAATATGTATTTTTATTATAACATACTATGTCTGCACACATACATTCATTTTTTACCTACTGATTCAACTTCTTTAAGATTAATAGCCACTCTGAATCTGTGATTTTTTTTTTGGGGGGGGGTACGCGGGCCTCTCACTGTTGTGGCCTCTCCCGCTGCGGAGCACAGGCTCCGGACGTGCAGGCTCAGCAGCCATGGCTCACGGGCCCAGCCGCTCCACGGCATGTGGGATCTTCCCACACCGGGGCACGAACCCGTGTCCCCTGCATCGACAGGCGGACTCTCAAGCACTGAGCCACTAGGGAAGACCGTGTGATTTTTTTTTTTTGAGTTCCTTTTGATGAATTCTATTTTCTAGGAAATTATCCATTTTATCTAAATTTTCAAATATATTCATAAAACGTTATTATATTCTCATGTTATCTTTTGAATCTCTGCTATATCTACAGTTACACCCTGTATTTCATTCCTAACTTCATTAATTTTTGTCTTCTCTCATATTTTTGAGATTTATCTTGCCAGAGGTTTGTCTGTTTTTTCCCCATTTTTTCAAAGAGCCAAATTTTGTCTTTGTAAGTCTTCTTTATTGTGTTTATTTTCCTTGCCCTTAATTTTTGCTTTTATTCTTATTACTTCCCAGCTTTTTTTTTTTTTTTTTAACAGCTTCATTGAGATTTTAGGCAAGGAAAAAATTATTTTTCCTTCTACCCTCCTGAGTTCCCTGGCTGGGACTCTGTAATATTAGACTGACAAAAGACAGATTAACAAGAGAAAAACAAACAGGAGTTTATTAATGTTTGCATATGCATGGGAGAACTCAGTGATGAGTTACTCAAAAGGGTAGTTAGGACTTGGGCTTCTACGGCATCTTAACAAAAGAACAACAAATTTATAGTAAAGTGACAAAACAAGGAAAAGGGGTTTAGGCTTTCAAGGGCAGCAAACTCTGGTAGAAATATGAGAGAAACTATTGGAGTAAGACTTGTTTGGGCAGGTCCATCTTGACGCTGATTTTCACTCTTCATGGCCATAAAATTTCCCAGGAGAGGAGATTTATGGCATTCTTCATTTTTCAGAAGTTTCTATTTTCTATCAGATAAGGGAACCTCCAAGAAGGCATCTTTCTGCATCTGTTCATTCTCATTTACCTCCAGCTCAAAATGATCCTAACGCCAAAGTGAGAAGTATCTCCCTGTATGATCTCACCCTCTGTGGCGGGGAAGATGCAGGTAGTCCTGTCACTCTCCTTGGCCTTTTGAGGTGACTTGACCTCTTCACACAGGAATAAGATTGATTTTTATTTTGGAAATTGTATTTTTAATTTTTAAGGTAGAGTTATTTAAAACATTTCCATTTGTTTGGAAACCAAAAAACATTACTTAAGACAACCAAACAACAGCAAAAAGCTCAAAAAACGTTGGATTAAAAGGAAGTCATGAACAAAATACAAAATATTTAGCACTGAATGATAATGTCAACACTACATATCAAAAAGTAGTTTCCGGGCTTCCCTGGTGGCTCAGTGGTTGAGAATCCGCCTGCCAATGCAGGGGACGTGGGTTCGTGCCCCAGTCCGGGAAGATCCCACATGCCGCGGAGCGGCTAGGCGCGTGAGCCATGGCTGCTGAGCCTGCGCGTCCGGAGCCTGTGCTCCGCAACGGGAGAGGCCACAACAGTGAGAGGCCCGCGTACCAAAAAAAAAAAAAAAAAGTAGTTTCCTTCCTTCCTTTGTTCTTCAGAATATCTGTTTTTTTCATGCAACAACGTCTATCTCCCTTCCATCCATCCCTCTTTCCTTTTCTTCCGTGTGTGTGTGTGTGTGTGTGTGTGTTGTATTGATTCAGATGCAGACATGTTGTCTATTAAAGTGAGCAAGATACTTTAACTTACCAGTTGAGATCATTTTTTCCCCTTCTCCAATATAAATCAGGTAGAATGGCACAGACCAATGAGGCAGCAACATTGTCAAGGGTTAAAAAAAAAAAGATAAAGTATTTTGAAGAAGTAGGCATGTCATTTAAACAACTATGTAACTATAAAATTAGGTGGGCTGGGCTTCCCTGGTGGCGCAGTGGTTGAGAGTCCGCCTGCCGATGCAGGGGACACGGGTTCGTGCCCCGGTCCGGGAGGATCCCGCATGCCGCGGAGCGGCTGGGCCTGTGAGCCATGGCCGCTGAGCCTGCGCGTCCGGAGCCTGTGCTCCGCAACGGGAGAGGCCACAGCAGTGAGAGGCCTGCATACCGCAAAAAAAAAAAAAAAAAAAAAAAAAAATTAAGTGGGCTACTTTGAGATTTTGATAGGAATAATTTGAAACAAATTGAATATATGTTATACTTAAAACCTAAACTATTAGCTAAATTTTGAGATATTAGTTTTTTCCAGAGCACACTGCATATAGGATGTATGAAGTTATTTCACGTATAGCTGTATAGTTGACTGTTTTATTTCCTCTGTAGGCTAGCTAATGTTAGAAAAAATTTGGCTCCATTGTTTTTTTCCCTTAAGGAACAGAACAGAGAAATGATTTTCTTGTTTAATATTGAAGTTAGTTGATGAATGTGAACATTATAATGTTATAATTTAGTTGTCTAATCTCAGTGGCCTTTTGGTGATGGAAAAGAAAAGCGCTGTTTGGTTTGAGCCTAGCACACAGACATCAGAGAGAATTGAAGGCAATTCATAGTGTCTTCATCCCTAGTGTTTATCCTTGTGTGTGCTTCACTGTCCTAGTTCACGTTTTTAGCGCTAAGGAAATGACAGATAAACCAGAAACATTTGCATAAGGGCAGTCAGGTGACTTCTTGATGTATTTTGTACAAATTGGAATCATTCTTCTTTGTTAAATGTCTGGAAGTTTGTATAATTTCAAAACTTCCTTCTCCCTCTGCAGAAATAAGAGAGCTGATGTTCGAAAAGTAGCACATCGATTCCTGGTAGATAACTTGAATCCTTTAATATTAAATTATGTTAAAAAGAAGAGGTTTCATCAAATATTTCTTGAGGAGATGCCCTGGAAAGCTCAGATGAACCTGTATCTGGCAAGCGCACACTTCAACCTGCTTTTAACAGAGCTAGGGGAACATGCAAAGATGAAATTCGGTTCGTCATTGGTAATGGTCAGGTAGAGTATATTATCAATGAATAATACTTCTTTAGTGTCAAGAACATGGCTTGTATTTCTATGAGCAGGGCTCCAATGCTGATGATAACTTAAAGAGGTTTACAAAGTGCTTCAGTCTGTACTGACCTTTGGTATATTTTTAAACTTCTTATCTCAGAATCTTTCCCAAATGAGTGCTGAAGTGCTTATGAAGTACTAATTTGCATATATTTTGAATATATTAGTCAATATAGCTTTCAGTGAAAGGGGAAAGTGAATTTTCCAAGAGAAGTTTAATATTAATTGTACAGAAATTATATTAGTAGTCATTAGGCAAATCTCTGTTTCATTTAGAGGTATATTTTAAGCCTGTATAAACACAGGTTGTATTTTCTCATACAATGTAAACTTTCTGTCATTAATTCCAAAGACATTTTCCAGTTCTTGTTGATTGTCTTTGGCTAAAGTGTTGTTTATAGGAGATAAAAAAAAGAACATAAATACGTAATATGGAATACCACGTAACCAGAGTAACTCTATGTAACCAGAGTCTTTCTTTAAAAACACAAGAACAACAGAAAAAAAACTCATTGAGGGAATTCCCTGGCGGTCCAGTGGTTAGGACTCTGAGCTTTCACTGCCGTGGGTCTGGGTTTCAATCCCTGGTTCGGGGAACTAAGATCCTGCAAGTGCACAGCGTGGCCAAAAAAAACCCTTGTTGAGCACCTATTAGATACCAGGTGCTGAGTTAAGTACCTGGGCATTCAAAGGTGAGCAGTATATACAAGTTGGAGTCTGGTAGTGTGGCTCACAAATGTTCACGAATAATTGTAAATAATGGTAAAACGTGAAGTGCACATAAAGTCTTTGTTCCTTGGGAGGAGGCTTTCTCCTGATGAGACTAACAGGAAAGGTTTCACGGGGAGAAGCCACTTGCCTTGGGTCCTGATGGACAGGCAAGATTTAGAAATGTGCAGGTAGGGAAATAGGCATTTCGGATAGGTGGAAGAATGAGTCAAGAGCCCAGGTAGGAAACACAGGATGGGAACCCCCAGGGGTCTGACCAGAATCTAGGGCATGTGAAAGGGAGTGGTGAGAAGTGATTAGAAAAGTAGATCAGTACCAGATCATGGAGCGTCTTAACAGTCTATTAAATCTTAACTTTAATTTATATACAGTGGAAGATTATTAAGTTGTTTTTTTTTTTAAAGCAGGTCTATGATAGGCACTTTCTCTGACAGCAGCATATCAAATGGATTGGAGGAGGGAAAGAATGGTGACAGGGATATGAATTAAGAGGGTATTTATTTCAGTAATCCAGTGAACAATATGCAGGTTGAAACCCACAATGAACTTGATCCAGTTTCTATTTCTCCAGAATTTTGTTTAAAGTAAAATTCTGGTCTATGTGGGCTAGACCAGGTTAGCATTTAAGAAGCAGTTAGATTGCTTGACTAACAGGAAAGGCTTTTGGCAAAGTGACCCATTCTTGAGGCTGTGAAAGGGAAAACAGTTCAGATCAGATGGACTTCCTCACTGTCCCCTGGACACCGAGAGCTCTTCTTCTCCGACCTGCCAGTCACACACGGCCGTTCATGTATGATTACTTGGCGGCACAAAAATTAGACAGTGACCGAATTTGTATCAGGGTAACTTGGTGCTAAATTCCATTTTATTAAAACATGTATTTATTTATTTGGTATTTGACAGAATTAATTCAATTTTGCTTATATTGTTCTTTTAATGAGTTTTTTTCCCCTTTGCAGTTTCCGGTCATTTGATCCTAATATGTTCTCACTGTATAATTCAGGAACAGTATTACCAACAGGAAAATTGACTCTAGAAAACTATAAAGCGATGCTTGATTTCCTTCTTACAGCTAAAAGAAGAAAGGCTCTCTTACCATCAGGTAAAATAAATATGTTCTATGCTATCCAATTGTCTTTAGATTTTTTTATTCACAAATGCAACACATACATACACACATACCCTGACACGTACACCCCCCCATAGACACAGAGCTACACACATCATTTTCCAATGACTTAGGAATTTAGTTGAGTTGTGATATTTTGTAGGAGATTCTTATTCTATTTTTAAAAAAATTTCTACATTTTTGTGGCATCATCATATATATTTGGAAATATTTATGTAGGATTCTCCCCTAAATCAATTTGGCCATTCAGCAAATATAATGTTCTTTTAAAAAATATTGGTAGCCTCCAGTGGTCAAGGTAAGTGAAGACTTGCCATCAGGTTTTATGTTTTAGTGGAAGTAAGTTTCAGAACAAATTCCACCAAACATACTGATGCAAGCAGGCATGAAAACATCATGCAGCTGTTTCATCGTTCCGATTTTGTACTCAGGGCAGTCCGCTCTTGCCTTAGGAGCTGTAATTATCACCTTCCGTGAAAGCTCTCTCCAAGATGAAGGCAGTAATACCCTCATGGCAGGACCAACCAATATTGTCTTCTGGTCAGGTGACTGGGGCCTCCAGGACGTGGAGAGATGTAGGTGAACAGGGCTCTCTGGGTGTTGCACTGATGACACTATTTCTAAACAATCACCTATCTTGAATACCACTCATTTCACAAATAAAAATTTATTTCTAATATCTTTATGCTAGTACAAACCCTCTTATATAGATTTTCAGAAATGGCATTTTAAATCCTATATGGCTTATTGCTGAACAGGATATTTCATATGCTGGTTAACTGCCCCAGGGGGGTTGATTCAGATTTGAGGTACTTAACGTGCTTTTTAATTTCTTCTAGGGTATAGTTTAAGTTTAACTGGTACCTGCATGTCATACCAGGACTATTAAAGTATTTGAAAGTAAATTCCGTGGACATAGAAAGAGTCCATGTTTTGTATGTACATTACAGTATATATAGCTTCTTGAGTTTTTTTTAAAGTAGCTCCCTAAGACCTCCCATGAAATTGGCAATAAAATATTCTGCTATTGAGACTTATTATTTAATGCAGAGTTCTAGTAAGGGAATGTTTGTGGCAGGAGAAATCCTCTGTGTTTTTATAGCACAGCAGCGGGAGAACGAGTGATCAGGGTTGCTGCACTGCCTAACACCAGGGGATACTCCTCACCTTCCGGCGTGTGTGTCCAGGGAATGGCCTGTTTGCGGGGAAATTAAGGAACAGTGGGATCCTGTCATTCTTCTCCCCCAAAGCATGACATTCCTGCCTCTGCATCATTCCCTTGGCCATCACCCTTGCCTGGAATGTTCTCTATATTCTTCCCACGTAGCTAAATCATGATCACCCTTTAAGACCTAATCTAAAAGCCTCCTTCTCTGGAAACTTTCCCGGGTTCAGCATATCCATGATAATTCTGTCCTTTCTTCAAATTTATGTAGCGCTTGTTATCTGAATTATTCATTTGATGCTAGTCACCTGTTGTGTTTCCTGGAACTTAACTCTCTTTTCAATAATAATATACTTTATATTTGTACTGTAGATGGAGAAGAATTTTCGGCATTTCTTAATTCCACAATGAGTGATGAAAATGTTTCCAAGACACAAACAGGTTATGAATCAGACTCTCAATCAGGTCTCAGTGGTAAAGAAAAGGATCACTCAGCAAATGTGGGTCTCTTGGATCATTTTATGAAAATCTTTTTATATTGCAGGAGAGCAATGGTAAGGTGGTCATTCTTATTTGTTAATGTAGTGGACGTAAATCTCAGCCCATGAATTTGGGCATGTATGATACATTTATTTACTTAATATACATAATTTTAGTTTCATCGGTGAGATTAAATTTGCTGGATTTTATGTCAGTCATCTGTAAGGCTTGCCTGCCATGGGACTGAGGTCTCACATTTGGTCAAGTTGTGAGGGAGGAGGGAAAGCCCCTTTAGTCATAGTCATACATCCACCCAGAGCTGAGGTGGCCTTTGTCCTTGTCTACAAAGTCTCCATGAATATTCAGACACCCCTCTGCTGCTTTCTAGCCACACTTGGGACATGGGCTTCTCCAGTGACACCAGGGGTTCTTCTTCGGGCTCTTGATCCCTCCTGGGCACCATAGACTCCTTTCTCCCCTCTAGCACAGGGGAAGATCTTTCTAGGCCACGGGGAAGCCCTGTCCCTTCCCCCCTGACCTCCTGCTTCTCCAGGCTACCTGTGTCTTCTGTCAAATGCTTTTGTCTTTTTCTTGTTAAATATTATATGATAGAATATTAAACTCAGAATTGGAATCATTATCTACAAAGAAATTTGTTTCCTTTTTCTCATAGCAAGAAGGGGATGTACTTCAAACTTCTCAAGAGATGAGAAGAAATTTATTCTTTCTAGATGAGAAAGGAATACTTAAGTGCCCACTTTCTTCGTGAAGTAGAGAGAGTGACCTTATAAAAATGTAAAGTAAACCCACATCACCTGCCTTGACCATGAGCATTGCATCCTCTGCTCCTTTGTACCAGCTTCAGGGCCCTAGAAGGTCTGGGTTCTGCTCACTTCTCAGGACTCACTCCTCTTGCTCTTGTGCAGTCCACTCTCCCCTCTGGGGTTCTGAAAGCACTAAGCTTGCTCCCTCCTCAGCCCTCAGGTTCACCCTCCATCCTTTGCACCTGCTGTTCCCTCAGCCCCGAATGTTCTTCTCCCAACACTCCCACCCCCACCTTCACATGACTTGTTCAACTCAACATTCAGGGCTCTGCTCATACTTCACCTCACAGAGAACTTCTCTCCTGACCACCCTGTATAAAAGGACCTGTCCTCTCACCCTCATCACGTTCTGAGTCATTTCTGCTTTATTTGCCTTTACAACACTTATCATTCCCTGAAGTTGTATTTTTATTTGTCTGCTTATTTGGTATCGGTCTCTCCTAATAGACTGAAGCCTCACGAGGGCAGGCCCAGTTTCCCTTGCTCGCTGTGACATTCCCAGCACCTAGAACAGTGGGCGTGCTGGAGTCAGACTGCTGGTGTGCAAATCCTAGCTCATCACTTAGTAGACTCATAACCTTGGGCAGTTTAGCCCCATGCCTCCAATTCCTCATCTGTAAATTGAGGAGAATACTAGTGCATACCTACTTCATAGGAGTTGTCATTAGAATGAACTGAGATAATGCATATAAATGTCTTACCAGAGTGTCTAGCACATGTAAGTAGTATATAACAAATGGTGTTAGTTACTCTTACTATTGATGTAGAATATTTGCAGGAAGAGGAAGTTGTTCAGAGATCCATAACTTTGGGAACTTCGGCATCTTTTGAATGTTGTGTTTGTCTTAGGTTCTCGCTCATCGTGGCGGCTATTGGACTCTGCTTCAGAACTGCTGTCGGGCTCTTTGGAACTTTACTCAGGAGCTACAAATACTTCATAAACAAGCAGTGGATCTGTATGAAACATTTCCTATTAGCCAGGACAGTTTCCTCTTTATTTCTGTTTTACCATTCTATTTGGGGGCAGAATTACTTATTGACATGTTAATAGAACTACCAAATATCAGTTCTGTTAAGGTAAGAGTATTTGGGTAATTCTTTTTATTGTAGGTTAATTAACAAATTCTTTGTACCATGCAGCTTGAGTTATTTAGTTTGTCTGTATTTCATTTGTTTCTCATTGTCATTTGGTTCCCAGTATATTGCAGTACATTGATGTTAATTAAAAATATCTGCCTGAAAATTCAGTTTCTTAAATGGAACAGAAAGTAACATTTACTGAGCTCCAGCTTCTACATAAACTAATCTAAATGCATTTAATCCTCATAGCAATCTTTTTGATAGAGAAAGAAACAGACCCTAAGACAGATCATGTAGCTTGTTGGTTGATATTTATTTCACTGCTTTATCTGTCCATGTTTTGTTACACTAGACGTGGTAGAATTTACAGCCATCTCAAATCTAGCACACTGTGGTTTAAAGCATGAAAATAAAATTGAAAAAAATGCAAACATCATACACCCCAAACACATTGAAAATTAATAAACACATAAAAACTTTGAGCCGTGGGGTTTATAACATTTTCAGATGTAAAATATATGAACAATAGCACAAAAAACTGGGAGGGCAAATAAAACTAAACTGTCTTAAGTTTTTAAACTTTATTTAAAGTGGTACAATATTAACTCTCAAGTGGAATGTGATAAGTTAAGTATGCATTTAATAATCCCCAGAATAACTACCAAAAAAGAGATATAGCTAAAATGCCAAATGGAAGCTAAAAGTAAAGTGGAAAACTAAATAATAGTCAATTAAAGAAGGCAGGAAAAGAGGAACACAGACACATGGGACAAACAGAAAACAAATAACAAATAATCTAACCCAATTATATCTATAACTATATTACTATAAGTGGATTAAATACCCTAATTAAAAGACAGAGATTGTCTGACTGGATAAAAGAGAAGGACGTGTACTTGTCCATAATAGAAGCACTTCTGGGACTTGCCTGGTGGCGCGGTGGTTAAGAATCTGCCTGCCAATGCAGAGGACATGGGTTCGAGCCCTGGTCTGGGAAGATCCCACATGCCGTCGAGCAACTAAGCCCGTGCATCACAACTACTGAGCCTGCTCTCTAGAGCCTGCAAGCCACAATTGAGCCCACATGCCATAACTACTGAAATCCACTCATCTAGGGCCTGTGCTCTGCAACAAGAGAAGCCACCACAATGAGAAGCCCTCACACTGCAATGAAGAGTAGCCCCCACTCGCCACAACTAGAGAAAGCCCGTGCACAGCAACAAAGACCCAATGCAACCAAAAATAAATAAATAAATTTATAAAAAAAAAAAAGCACTTCTGGGTATAAAGAAACAGATTGAAAATAAAACAGTGAAAGAAAATAGCCTAAAATACGAAAATAGTAAACAAAAAAAGCTGGTGAGGCTATATTAATATTAGATAAAATAGTCTTCATATCAAGAAGTATTTTGAGAGAGAAAGAGGGACATTTCCTAATGAGAAGAAGCTCAATTAATCAGGAAGACATACTAATCATAAATGTGTATGCACCAAATAACAGAGATTCAGAATACACTCTGGACACCCAAAGCTTGAAGAGCTTCCTGTTTGGTGGACACATTGGTGTCGGATGGGTATCAGGCCCTGACTCCATAGAGAGAGGGCACAGAATCTCCTCATCTTGGACCCTTCCAGACCTACGTCTATGCACCTCTTCCTTTTGGCTGTTCCTGAGTTGTATCCTTTATAAGAAAACTGTATCAGTGAATTTTGAGTCATTCTAGGAAATGATTGAACCCAAACTTATAGCTCGTCAGTCAGAAGTGCGAGTGACCCTGAGACTTGTGGCTGGCATCTCCAGTGAGCACTGAGCCCTTAAACTGTGGAGTCTGACCCTGACACTGGGGTAGTTAGTGTCAGAAGTGACGTGCAGTACAAATTAAGATTGGTTGGAAACAGAGCACAAGGCACATGGTGTGTTCACCAAGATGTATCATATGCAGAGTCATAAAATAAGTCCTAATAAAATTTAAAAGACTGAAATCTGAAAGAGTGTGTTTTCTAACTGCTACATTATAAACAGATTAATATAATGTAGGAAGAAAAATCTCCAAATATCTGGAAATTAAATAACACAGTTCTAAATAATCCATGGGTCAAAGAAGAAAACACAAGGGAAATTTAAAAAGTATTTCAACTGATAATAGCATATCAGAATTTGTGGGATGTAAATAAGCCAGTGCTTAACAGAAACTTTATGGCTTTAAATGTTTAGTAAATAAAAGATATAAATCAATCATTTAAGTGTTCATCTATGGGAGCTAGAAAAAGAAGAGTAAATTAGACCCAAAGAAAGTAAAAAGAATAATAGAAATAAGAAGAAATGAAGGAAATGGTAAGAGCAGAAATAAATTAGATATAAAACAACCCAGAAAATAAAGTCAGTAAATTAATCTTTTGAAAGTATTATTAAAATTGGCAGACTCTTAGGAATACTGATGAAGAACGGAAGTGAGAAAATCACAGATTACTAATACTAGTAATGAAAGAGGGATATAGCTACAGTTCCTATATATATTAAAAGAAAAATAAGGGAATGTCATGACCAATTTTTACTAATGAATTTGATAACTTAGATGAAATGGATGTGTCTATTAGAAAGTACAACTTAACAAATCTGACACAAGAAGTGATAGAAAAAATGAATTACCCAAATATATTAAAGAAATTGAACTCATAATCAGAAACCTTGACATAAAACTCTAGACCCAGAATATTTCCCTGCAGCATTCTAGCAAACACACAAGGAAGAAATAATAAATCATATACCATTTTTTTTTAGAAGTGAGGTCAGCTTAACCCTGACAGATATGTCAAAAAGAAAAGTATGACTCAATATTACTCATGAACATAGACACAAAACTCCTTAATGAAGTGTTAGCAAATCAATCCCAGTAAGATATAAAATATGCAAATTATATATATAATATATACAAATGATGATCAAGGGGGGGTTAATCCCAGAAATGTAAGGTTACCATTTGAAAATCAATCAGTGTAATTCACCATATTAACAGGATACAGGAGAAAAATCACATGGCCATTGAAATAGATACAGAAAAGTATTTACAGAATTCGATATCACTTTTTCCACCTGCTCTCCCTCCCCCTCTGGTTTCACCATGCTCACTCTGAGCTCTGGGCACCTGCTAAGCCAGGGCAGCTGTCATCTCTCTCCAGCTGCCATCACAATTATTTACCAGGACCTCATCAGCCATCATGAGATATTCCCTGACATTTATAAGTTCCTGGAGATCGAGAGCGGGCTGTGCCTGGAGGTGGAAGGGAAGATGGTCAGTAGGACAGAGGATAACATTGATGGAAATGTACTCTGCTGTACAGTGCTTTCAGTACCCTAGGTGAAGGTACTGAAAGCACAGTAATCACTGGTGTTGATATTGTCATGAACCATTGCTTGAAGAAAATCAGTTTTAGAAAAGAGGGCTGTAAGAAGTAAATTAGAGTTTGCATGAAATCAATCAGAGGCAGACTTGAAGAACAGAAACCAGAAAGAGTAAAACCTTTTATGACAGAGGCTACAGAATAAATCAAGCACTTCCTTACTAATTTAAAAAACTACCAGTTTTTTATTGGTGAAAATATGAATCTAGATAGTGTGGTTGCCCTGCTGGACTCCTGTGAGGATGGTATGACCCCATTTGTGGTTTTCTTTATGGATGGCTTAGAAATGGAGAAATGTTAACAAATTTGGCAATAACTTTGGATCGATCACCTGTCATCATAACTGGCTGCCGCTTTTCATCCACACGGCATGAGGACTTAGACAAATGGGACTGATGTCATCTTGAGCTCCTTGACTTTTGATTATTAGATGACAGGGACGGAGCTCATAACATCAATAAAATGACATCTGTCTTTTATTGAGCATGTCCCGGGTGCCAGGCACTGTGCTAAGGAGGCAAAGTCACGTAGGTCATGTATGTCACACCTCTTATCCACATCTTCATAGCCTGACTTCAGGTACGCATATGGCATTTCACAGCCAGATGACTTTCAAGATCTCTTCCAAATTCAAGGACTGTGAATCCTATGGGAGGGAGGGGCTAGACTTGAGGTACTGTTTATTGGGCTATAGTCTGGCCAGTAGGTGGATCTAACAGGCTTTGCTTTGCCTCAGAAATTTCTAAGGGTTTACACAAATGCGTCAGGGACTTAGAGGAAATGAACACAACAGTTACAGAGTACCTCTAACTTAGGCAAAAAGAGGGTCTTCTGGAAGATTTTCTTCTCCGTAAGTTTGACCTTTTGCATTGGGGAATTGGACATATTATTCTACAGCTGAATGTAACCAGTGTATTAGGGAAATTTAATTATTTGTGTATACTATAACCTGTTTTTCCTCAAAACTTTACCTTATTTATTGGTTTACTATCCTTACTTAAATAGTGACTATGTACCAGCAAGTATAGTAATGACTAGGCTTACGTGCTATTTACATTTAGGCTTAAATGATTAAAATTAAATAAACTTAAAAATCTAGTTGCACTAGTCATACTTCAACAGCTCAGCTTCCACATGTGCTTAGCGGCTTCTGTATGGAACCGCACAGATGAAGCACGTTTCCGTCATTGCAGAAGTGCTGTTGGATGGTGTCATCAAGCTTTGATTTGCATAATAAAAATATTAAATTTATTTTCTGTTCAGTTCTTTTCCATGTTATATTTTTAGCTGTACATTCAGTGTTCAGAAAAAACATGTAGTAAAATCTGAAATTACACAATTTTTTTCCATGTGCTACTTGCAGACTGTTGAAGAAGGAGAGTTCAGTGTTCCAAGTTGCTATGGAGATATCAAAAATGATAACGGTGGTTCTAGCCTTACCTTTGAGCATCCTCTGGATGATGTCAATGTGGTTGATTTGAAATGGATCCACGACTTTGTATTAAAATCTCTGGAACTTGTATATCAAGTAGAAAAATGGGAAACACTTGTATCACTCGCCATTCAGTTCAATACAGTTTCGCAGTAGGTACCGCTGTAAGGGCAGCTAACAGGGGCAGACTTCACTGAGAAGAGTGTTTCTTTACTAATGTTTGTTTTTAATATATTTTTACCATTGTCTAGTGAGAGATATACAGAGCAAGTGACGCCACTCCTGGTGTACGCACAGCGCCAGCTTCTTCTACGAATATCCAAGTGCAAGGGCCCAGATATTACCCAACAGCCTTGCGTAAGATATGAGGCTGAATATGAACAGAAGGTAAGTTTGGCTCTGTTATTCATGCAGTGGTGATTTCTTATTAGTACACATGTAAATAGCAAGATTTGGGAATCAGATAAATGTTCCTATTTTCACTTAGGCATTTATCATTCAAATCAGCAAAACATTGTTGAGAGTTGCTCGGTGCCAGTATTTTCCGGATGCAGGGAAAACAAAAATAAAGTCCTGGTACACGGGAGCTTATATTCAGGCCAGTCAGGGCTGATTTACCCAGTAGGCATAGTGGGAACAGTGTCTAGAGCCACAGTACCTTTCTAGGAGCCACTAAATGTTTTAATTTCTTTTAAAATAAGAAGAAAAAAGTAACTTTTAGGTCAAAGAAAATGTTTCAGTTTTTACAATTCATCTATTTATGTTTATACCAAAGGAGCCATACAATATAATTTTTAATATTTTTTGATGGAGCAGTGGGCCCATGAAGGCAAAAGTGCCTAAGGCCCATGAGCATCATGGTGCAGCTTTAAGTTAGGTAGGGGGAGGGAAGAGGCATGTAAATTCTCTCATTTATTAACTTACTAAATATGTATTGACTCCCTAAGATTAGAGCCATTGCATTCAGATGTCCAGTGTGTGTCCTGCCTGAGGGCTCCTGGCATATGTTGGGGGTCCTGGATTCAGTCCGTGCCCCACACACCAGTCCATGTGGTGGGTTGCAGCCACCCAGCGAGGACTCCATTTTCTCCTTTTCACAAAGGTTCCTTATCGCCTTGGCATAGTCTATGTAGAGAGAATACAGTTTGAGTTCTCGCTTTATGGAGTTTAGTGTCAGAGGGGGTGGAAGTAGGGCCAGTTAATAAGCATGTAAACAGATAAAAAGATCTACGACCATCATAAATTCTCTGAGGAAAATAAAATAGGTCAGTGGGATAGAGATAGGCTGGGGTGGGGGGTAGAAAGTTGAGCCAAGGGGATCAGGAAGGCCCTTGGAGATGGAAACATTTAGTGGGAAGGGGCCGGCCATATGCTGGGAAAGAGCATTCCAGCCCAAGGGTAGAACAAGGGCAAAGGCCCTGAGATGGTACAGGAAGACGGCCCGCATGCTGCAGTGTAGCAGAGGAGGGGGAGGGGACAAAGGAGAGGCTGCTCCTTCTGAGTCTTCTTTGTTGCCTCTTCCTCCTTCTCCTCTCCTCCGCAATGTCTCAGTGTTCGTGTAGCCCAACACTCTGTTCTTGGTCCTCCTGTCTTCTCTATCCGCACACTCTCCCTTGGAGAGTTAATTCAATCTGTGGGTCAAAATTACATCTCCAGGCTAGACCTTTCTCGTGAATTCTGTGTTGACATATCTGACTGCCTGTATCAGTCAGGGTTCAGTCAGAGAAGCAAAACTAGTTAGAATTAACTGTCTGTTGATCTATCTATCTATCTACCTATCAAGATTCGTTAAAAGGAGTTGGCTTATATGATCATGGGGGCTCACTAAGCAAGTTCAAAATCCATTGGGTAGGCAGTTGGGATCATGAAAAGGAAGGAACCCTACAGGTGTGGCCAGAAGCTGTTCTCCATAGGCAGTCAGTGAGGGAGGATCCAGTGAGGAGAGAGCAGCTGTAGACCTGGATGCTGTTTGGAGTTTGGAGTCTGAAGACTTCCAGCATGTCAAGGACTCACCTGATTAGGTCAGGCCCACCTACGATAATCTCCCTAGCTTAAAGCCAGTTTATTAGGGACTTTAATTAGTATCTGAAAAATACCCTCACAGCAGCACCTAGATTAGTGTTTGATTGAATAACTAGGATGAAGTGTGTATACACTACACAATGGATGCTTCCCTTCCCATCATCCTCATAGTATAGCCTAACTAAACTGACTCATCAAAAACCCATCACATTGCCTTATCAGCATCATCTCTTAGATGTTTAAGACTCTTCTCGAATTTGGCACATGTCAAGCAAACCTGTTCTGCCACGTCTTGCCCACATCAGTTGATGCAAACCTCATCCTCCTAGCTGCTCAGGCCAGACACGTTGGAGAGCATCCTTGACTCCTCTCTTGCTTTTACACCCCACGTCAGGTTTGTTACCAAATCCTCTCCCTTCAAAATAGATTCAGAATCTGACCACGTCTCGCTGCCTCCACCACTGCTGCTCTCATCCAGGCTACTGCTGTGTTTGCTTGGATTAATGCAATGACTTCCTAACTGTTTTCCTTGCTTCCAGCCTCCCTGAACTCCTGTCTCCAGCCTGTAGTCTATTCTTAATGGCAGATAGAACAGCCTTTTAAAAACCTGTCAGACCATGACATTCCTCTGCTTTAAACCCTGCAGTGGTTTCCCATCTGATTCAGTGTTAAAGTTAACATCTTCATCATGGCCTTAATGCCCCACATAACTCATCCCCCTGTGATCACCAGTAACTTGTCTCTGTTAACTCCCCTGCAGCTTTCAGCTGCTGTGTTCTTCTGTTCTTTAAGAAGACCCTACCCCAGGGTCTTTGCATTTGCTCTTCCCCTGCTTGGAATTGTGCCCGCCCCCCGCCAAATATCCACATTGATTTTTCCTGCAGCTTTTCCAGTCTTTGCTGAATATCACATTCTCTGTGAGGACTTTCATCATTACCTTATTTAAAATTATGTGTTGTTTGCTCTATTTCTCTCTATAGCGTTTATAGCTCCTTAGTATATTTTATAATGTACTCTATATTTTGTTTATTGTCTCTCTGTTTCCACTAGAATAAGTTCCACAACAATAGGAATTTTTGCTTATTTTGTTCTCTGCTATATCATCTGTGAGCTTGGAGCAGTGCCTGGCACATAATAGGTATTCAATAAAGACTTTTAAATGAAGCTGGAGCGGTGGGAAGGACTAGGTCAAGTAGGGCCTTATTAGGCTGGGGGAAGGAATTTGCATTTTCTTAGACTGTCTTTACATCTCATTGTAGAAGTACCTACAAGGGACAATAAAGAAACAACATCTACATCAGACTGGGGTTCAAGGGTGGTTGTATTTTGAGCATTAGGTTAGTTCACTGGGGATGCTGGTGGGAGTGGACAAATGGAGACAAGAGGATGGTGGACTTTTAAAAGAATTACCTTATGTCTAAAAATGTCCTGTTTTCAGATATTTTACAACTTTAGGACTCAAGTATCTGTTAAAAATAGTTTAAACAAATACTACAGAGGAAGTTAGTTCTGGAAAACTTCACCAGGGAAATTTAAATTGTGTTAATTTTGAGTAGGGGGGGAAATCTGCCATTGAAAAAGCAGCCTCTATTTTAAATACGTTTCAACTTACATAATGGAAGATATATTTAGACTAGTGAATTTATAGAATATCAGAAAAATCATATTCTAATTGCTCTGCATAATTTGCCTAATGCTTTTCCAGCTGTGCTATACGGAAGAAATATGAAAAATTATGTAGCCACTTTTTTCCCCAAAAGTTCTCATAATTGGATACTACTCTGGAGCTTTTATTTATAGCATCTTTTTATATCTCTCTTTTTTTTTTTTTTTTTACAAATGAAAAATACGATGAACATTTCAAGTAAGCCAAATTTTTGGCTATAAATACCTAAGTGATATTTGTTCTCTCCTTTCTTTTTTAAGATAACCTGCCGAAACTTCATTGGGAAGCAGCTCAAGATTAATCCTCTAACCAATGAAGTGACAACTATAGGACACGGGGAAGATTTCCTTAAAAATCTTATCTATTCAGGTTGGAACCAATTTTAGCTTGAAACTTTCTCTTTTCTTCAAAACAAGGTTTACTATTGTGTTCTGCATGTCAAGTCTTCCATAATTAAAGTGTTTGCAAAATTTCTTTTGCAGGTTTATTTCACTGAAAATAATCCATTTGATATTTACCATCTTATGTTGCTATAAATGTCACTTAAGGGAAATAAAACACATGTTTTTATTAGTTTAATCTGTTAGTTAAAGAAGGGAGATAAAAAGAGGGAGAAAGGAAACTGATGGGAAAAAATAAAGATGGGAAAAGACTGTTTTGCACATTTTTCCCTGTTTTTAATCTCACTTGGGAACTCTTTAAATTGACCTTTTGCTATTTTCTTTGTTCCATCTTGATGCCCGTAATAACTTCCATTTCCATAATCAATATAGATTGTACTTCTATTGGTGTTACCAAGGTTTAGTTGTAGGTCTTTTAACAAGAGTGCAAGAGAAGATCTGGGGACATCATGACTCCTTTGGTTTTAGCTGGTAAGCCCTTTTGGAATGTTCTGGTGGTGCAGCTTGTAGGAATGAGGCAATAGGATGAGATGAAAATGGAAATAAAGCCTTCTCTCAATTGCACTTTTCCTATGTTTTGGGTATAGGAAAGAAATGCAAGTCTTCCCTTTGAAGTGTTAGGATTCCTTCATTCATTTATCTGTTGATTTTGGTATGTATGTATGTATGTATGTATGTATTCATTCATTCATTCATTTTTTGAGTAGGTCAGGCAGCTGTTCAGTCATTCAGCGAACATTTATTGAGTATCTACCATGTGTTAAGTTCTGTACTAGGCCCTGAGAATACAAAGATGAATGAGACTAAAGATTTGTTATCCGATTTACAGCCCCTTGAAGGAGACCGATAAATAAACCAGAGATTATAGCGTAGAGTAGTAAGGTCTATACTGTTATGACTACTGCTGCTGCTGCTATAAACAATAATAGTTAACGGCTAGCATCGCTTTTGAGAGACTCCATGTAATTTAGTGGGGTTAATGTAAAAGTAAAAGGCAAAAGCTGAGGTTAGAAAGGTTGGCAGGAGTTGGATAATAAAGGGTCTTAGAAGGTAGGATAAAGAGATTCAGCTTTATCCGGAGAGCTGAGGGGAGCTAGTGAGAAGGATGTAAAGAAGGAAGAGGAAATGATCATATTTGTGTTCTTGAACTTTCAGCAGCAGCATGGGGAAAAGGTTGGAAGGAGACCATGTGGAGGTAGGAGAGCAGCTGCTCCCAGCTTGTGTGTTACAGACATGATGAGGGCCTGGACTTAGATGGTGAGAACAGAGAGCTGGACAGATACGTACTCATTAGGTGAGGCGGATGGACGGGGAAGGGAGGAATTCAAGTTGCCTTGGTTTCTGGCTTGGGAGGCTAAATGGATGTGATATCTTCATTCTATAAACAAAAACAAAAACAGCAACAACAACAAAAAACACTGAAGGGAGGGGAAGCTTAGAGGAAAACATTTCTTTGCTGTAACTGAGTTCAAGGTACCTGAATGATGGCTGAGTAGAATGATCCATTATATGATTGGATGTACCAGTGAGGCACTCAGCAGATCTGTAATTTAGTCACCAGTACATTGGTAGTGGTTGAAATCAGGGGCTTGTATGAGGTCACCCAGGGTGAGCTCTGTGGAGTATGGACCTGAGGATGGCCTCGCTTTGGAAGCTGTGCCAGTCGGAATGGGCTGGGCTATGTAGCAGTCACGAACAATCCCCAAATGTCATTGCCTTAGCACAAGGGAAAGTCTGTTTTTTGCTCATGCTACTGTATTCAGTGAGGTTGAGCAGCTCATCATCATGGGTTGATGGAATGTCCATCTCGACACAGGCTTCCATGATTGTTTTAGAGGCAGGAGGCAAAACACTAATGTTATCCTCTAGGGCAGCTAAACCTGGAGGTATACAGTAAATGGTTCAGAGCACAGCCTTTGAAGCAAGACCATGTGCATATACCATGCACTTTGTGCTAAGGGCTTTATGTAGATTGTCTTATTTCATTATTATAACAATCCCAATAAAAGAATTATTATTATGCATTGGACATCAGGCACTTTATGAGTATTAGTGCTTCGTGAGTATTAAGTGCTTTGCGAACGTTAGCTTAACAACTGTCTGATGAGGTAAGTTTGTTATTGTCCCCATTTTCCAGGCAAGAAAAAGAATGTATTTTATATATATTTTTATATTTTATGATTTTATATTCATGATTTATATATAAATCAGGTGGTGGCTCTTAAAGCTGATACTTGAAGTTGACTCATGTCACTTCTATTTTATTGGCTAAAGTCACATGGCCACATCTAACTTTGAAAGGAGAGGGAAGTGTGATGGTACTCTGTACCCCAAGGATAAAGAGATAGAATATGTGAAGACCCCTAATGACTGTCATGGGAACAAGCAGAGAAGGAGCAGTATCTGAAAGAGATTGGGACATGGCCCAAGAGGTGGGAGGTACAGGAGATGAGAGTGGTACAAACCAGGCCAAGGCGAGAGAAAGTGTGAGTCAGCGGTCAGAGAGAGGTCACATAAGATAAGGACAGACTGTCTGTTGTATTTGGGAGCTCATTGTCACTGGCCTTTTTTCTGTCCTCGCCTTAGGGTCTTGCTCTAGCTGTTTCTCCTTCCTGAAGTACTCTACCCCCATCTAGATGCCTGTCTGATAAATCCCTCACCTCTTTAAAATCTTCGTGCACATCTCCAGTTTTCAATGGTGCTTACCCTGACTGTTCTGTTTGAAACTGCACCCTGCCTGCTTCCTTCCAATTCCCCTTACTCTAATAAATGTATTCTTTTTTTCCTGGAGCACTTATAACCACTTATCACACTGTATAATTCAGGTTTTTGTTGCATTTATTGATCACTAGTCTGTCTCCCCTGATAAAATGTAAGCTCTATGAAGTGAGGGATCATTGGTTCATTCATTGATATAATCTAAATGCCTTCATCAGTGCCTGACACATAGTAGGAACTCAATATCTACTTGTCAAATGAATGACTTTGTGACTTTGACAAGAGTCACTTCAAAGAAATGGTGGGGAGGGGAGTGGAACTATCTTGAGTGGGGGGTGCAGTAATGGTGAGCTGTGCCTGCACAGAGTCATTAAACGAGAGTTGCCTTTCATGAAGCTTCGAAGTGACAAGGAAGAGGGGGGGCAGGAGCAGCCAGAAGGAAAAGTAGAGCTCAGGACAGCTCAGGAGGGTTTTGTTTTGTTTGTGTGTCTGTTTTCAGTAGAAAAGAAGGAGCATATTTCTATATTAAATGAAAAGAGCCAGGAGAGGGGGAGAGCTCAGAGACAGGAGAAAAAGATATTTGATAGGGAAAGGAGCTTGAGGATAAACAAGGAAGAGAATGGAACATAGGGGACTTAGTCTTAGACAGGAGAGGGGGGACACCCTTGCCGCTAGGGCAGAAAGGAAGGAGAGAACAGGCCCAAATCAGGCAAATTTGTAGATGGTAATGGTAGGAGTTGAAGGCATCCTTACTGGGTACTGGAGATTTTTTTAATGAAGCAGGGGGTTGAGAGCACAGCCAAGGTTGATAGGGTAGGAGATTTCAGGAGGGATGTGAGAGGGTTGACCAGCCACTGAGAAAAATAGGAAAAGGGAGGATAGAAGGGCTGCAGAGCAGTGTAGAGGGTCTAGTTGAGTAAGGTTGGTGACCATGAACTTGTAGGTTTTACTGTTCATGATATTTTACTGTTCATGACAATTTACTGATAAATTGTCTTCTCATATTCAGTGAACAATGGGAGGACCATCTTCCTGTGGTCAATCACCTGTGACTAGTTCCAATCAAAGAGCATGATTCTTCCTGGGTGTGTTCTCCTTTTCTTCATTTTGTCCATCAAACCTCTGGAGATTCCCCAATTTGGGATCCATAACTCAGAATGTGCTTTATACTATCCCCTCCATCCTAAAAAGAGCTGGCAACAAATGTGAGAATATGTGTCGAAAATGCTTGTTCTCAAAACGATGACTAGCATCTCAGGGCTAGGAGAAGCATACGTAGCAAAACTCTAGACCTGTGTGACCAGCAGGTGCTTACTGATGGTGGCCACAACATGTCAGAAAAGCACTTTGCCTGCCTATTGTTAAGTTCATTTGGAAAGGCAAGGTGGCAGGTGGTGGGACAGAAAGGAAGGCGGGGGGAATCAGGCTACAGTGGTCCTTTGGAATGGTTCTCGGTGGTGGTGGGGGTATAGCCAGTTTGAGCAATGAACAGAGCAGGAATATTCAAATAGATAAAATCTAAAAATTATTGTAATGGCAGTAATAATTGATTGAGCCAAGTACTTTATAGCTATTACCTTCTTTAATTTTAACCATCTTAGGAGGTAGATATTATTATGCTTATTATTACAGATGAGAAAATTTAGTCTTACTAGTGAGTACTGGAACCATGATTCAAACCCTGGTCCGTCTGATTGTTTAACCCATAAGGGCTCCACTAAGCTATCAGGTCTGTTCATCATTTGTCCCCTTGCAGGTTAGACTCTCTTCTAAACTTATAGCACTCAAGAAAAAATTGCTATGTCTCAGTAGTTATGGGGAGACAGATACTTTATTGTGACTTGTTATGATAGTTTCACAATTTTTAGATGATCCTGCATAGTAACTACAGGTTTTACATTGAGCAAGTATCATTAAAATCTTGGCGTCCACCTTAACAACTCCTTATAAAACTGTAGGACCTCTGTGACTAGGAGCATAATCTGGCCTGGACTTTTGGGTTTATTAGGCAAATTTTTAGGATGCTGAATTCTTTTTCAGTATACTGAATTCAGATCATTAACATGTTTATAAGCATGATGGGTCTTATGTATATCACCACGACTTGTCTGCAATTCTTAAAAGAATTTTTAAAAAGACCAAGTATACTTCTGATGGTTTCCACACCAGGTCACTGCTTTAGAACCTCATGGATTCCCTTTTGGCATAACAGCATTTGGTGGTAGTGCTTGATGCATTTAATTCTTCAGAGCAGGTATTGTAATGCCCCAGTGCTCGGTACCTTACAGATGATTTTTTGTGTGGATGAGTAACTTGCCTGCTTGTGAAGCTTCATAGGGGAGACAACTCTATGGATGTGCCTTTTATTGTGGCTGTTTTTGCATTCTGTCTGGGATCTCTTTCTTGAGTTTTGACCTTATTGGTATTTAAGTTCTCTAATAGGGTAATTCATTCGTCAGGTGTGTTGGAATTTTGAACCCTTTGGCTGGCATGTTTTTTTAGTACCTCTGGGCATTTAGATTGATGTGACCAAGTGTGTAGAAAGCAGCCCAAATTTTGTATCACTCCCTGATCCTTCCTTGGTGAACGCATCTCTCTGGAGTCATTGGCATTTCAGTTTTAATATCTACACTGGTACAATGAGAGATGTAGTAAATCGAGTCTTTTTTCTCCTCCTCCTTCTTATTCTTACCTATTCCAAACCGTTGAGGCTGTTAGTGCCTTTAAAATAGCTTCTTGAATTATCCATGGAAGTTTTCATAGAGGAACCCCTTGAGACAAAGATGGCAGGACGAGGCCTGCAAAGCTAATATTTCCTTATTCCTTTGCATCATTGATCTCATGTAGGCAGCCACCAAAACACCAACAGAGCCCTAATTAGACTATAAGGAAAAGATATGCTAGGCTTGAAAGAAGAAAAAAAAAGTAAAAGATAGTTAAGGAAAAAAACAAAGAGGAATGATTTATAAGCAGATAGTTGATAAAAAGTAGCAGGATGATTTTATTCAGACCTCATATTTTAAAGATGGCAGACATCTACTCTTCCTCTCATCCCTCTTATCACCCCCAATCACTGGCATGCCTTCGTGAATTTTATTCTAGAATGTAAGCTCTGGGAGAGCAGGGAGTGTGTCTGTTCTGTTCACTTGTACCTCCTCAGTGCCTAGCGTGGTATCTAGTAATGGTACGTGCTCGATGGATATTTTTTAAATATATGACTGACGGTCATAATGTGAGCATCTGTCTGTTGAATGCTTCCTCCATGACCGGCGCTACGCTGGACACTTCACACACAGGTTAAAACAGTAACCCTTGGAGGTAAATATTGCCATCCCAGTTTTAATAGATAATTAAAATGAAGGCCTGGAGAAAGTAACTGTCTCAAAATATTAATATGTGAGGGCTTCCAGCTTCCTCCTTTTCCTTTGCTTTGCTGAACTTCTTTCCCTAATCTCACTCTCTATGGAGGAAAAAAATGAAAGCCAAGCTCATGAATTCTGGCAAGAGAACGGAGAACCAGAGCAGAAACCTATAATCTTCAGGGTGTTGTGCATAAGGGTTGGGGTGGGAGGGGTAGGGGCATGGCTTGTCGGGGATGGTGAGGACTGTGCATGCTTAGAGGAGGGGAGATGGTGGAGACAGGATGGAGGGGACAGAAGAGCGAAGTTCGCAGGAGAAGAGCGAGATTACTGGGGAGTTAATAAAGAGCTACTGTGGCCTACGTATTTGATCCTCTTAAATGTGTGACAGGGAAGTGTGTCAAGAGTGAACTTGCTGGGGGAACAGATGCTCGTCTCCATGTGGCCATGTTCCTGGTTTGACTAGAGCCTCCAGCGTTTCTAGACGTGAGGGTGGTAATGAAAGATTTATCTCTGTGGCCATTTGAATGTGACCCTGTGTTGTGAATTCCATCAGGATCTCCCTGGGCTTACAAGGACCCCAGGCTTATTCCTGTCTTATTCTCAAAGTGTCTCTGTGCCCACGTTAGCAGGCCTCAAATTGGTGTCACTTCCTGTTCCCCAAATCTGATACCCTTTGGAAAACTAGTTGGGAAAGGCTTCAGACTTGAACCCTGATTTTCTCTCTTATCTCTTGTTAAGGGTTTAAAACAAGGGAATGTCCCTCAAATTCACCTTTCCTCCTTTGTAAAGTATAAGTGATATCTATCTCTGCTAGTTGTAAGGTGCTGTGAGGATTGATTGCGATTAATGCCTATGGAAGTGGTTATTAATAAAGTTTATCCCAGACATTTAGCTTTGAAAACTGTTATCATTCATTCATGTAACAAATATTTATCGAGCACATACCACGTAACAGGTATGTTATAGGCCAGGGGTGAATTCAGTGGACAAAATGGGCAAAAATTCCTGCCCTCATGGAACTTGCATTCTAGTGGCCAGAGACAATCAATAAACAAGTAAAACACATAGTACGTCAGAAGATAATGGGTGCCACAATTTTAAAGAGGGTGATCAAAGGAGGCCTCACTGAGAAGTTAATGGTTAAGCCATAAGCTTAAGGAGCTGAGGAATCAAGACATGGAGATATCTGAGGGAAGAATGTTCTAGATCAAAGTGAACCACTGTTGCCAAGACCCTCAGGTGGAAACATGCCTGGTGTGGGAGGGAGTGAGGGGGAGAATAGTGAGGAGATGGGGAGCTTGTTCATGTTGGGCCTTAGAGGTCACTCCAAGGGCGTTGGTGTTTGCTCTAGGTGATAAGGGAGCCAGTGGTGGGTCTTGGACAGGGACGTGACATGAAATAACTTACATTTTATTTTCTTTTAAATTATTTATTCATGTATTTATTTTTGCCTGCATTGGGTCTTCGTTACTGTGCACAGGCTTTTTCTAGTTGCGGTGAGTGGGGGCTACTCTTCATTGTGGTGCGTGGGCTTCCCATCGCGTTGGCTTCTCTTGTTGTGGAGCACGGGCTCTAGGTGCACAGGCTTGGTAGTTGTGATGCATGGACTTAGTTGCTCTGCAGCGTGTGGGATCTTCCTGGACCAGGGATCGAACCCACGTCCCCTGCATTGGCAGGCGGATTCTAAACCACTGCGCCACCAGGGAAGTCCTGAGAGAACTTACATTTTAAAAGGCATCCTCTGGTTGCTATGTTGAGAGTGGCAAGGGTGGAAACAGGGAGACTGGTTGGGGGCGGCGATGGCAGTAATTCAAAAGAAGATAATAGGTCTTTGGAAAACAGTGGAAGTGGGAGTGGAGAGTGGAGCTGGTGAGCGATGGTGGCACTCTGGATGTTTTCTGAAGAGGGAGCCTCCAGAATTTGTTGTGAATTTGACTTGGGGCATGAGATGGCATGAAGAGTCAAGGACGATTTCAGCTTTTGGCCTGAGCGACTGGAAAAATAGAACCATCCCTTAATAAGGTGGGGAAAGTCTATGGGAGGAGTAGCTTTTAGGGAGGAAAGATTCAGAAATCAGTTGGGAACCTGTTAAGTGTGAGATGTCTATTAAACGCACAGCGGAGGAGACCATTGGATAGATGAGTCTCAGGACTTCGGGAGAGTGGGGGCCAGAGATGGAAATTTGGGAGCCAGCAGCATGTGGATACTTAGACCCATGAGACTAGATGAGGTCATCAAGGGGGTGAATGTGCTACCAACCTGGCTTCTTGGCCTCTTTAATCAGTAGAAGTTGATAAGAGGCAGGATGAGAAATTCAGGCAAGGCTTTACTGGGACTCGTGCTACAGCACGGGGGAGCAAGAAGAATTAACAGGTTCCCTTGCTCGCTCCCCGACTGGCAGGGGGGCTGGTTCCTTAAATGGGGTGTGAGGGCAGATCAGTGGGTAAGGCCGGAGGGGCCCTTAGGGTGGTCTCCCCCCGCCCTTGGTGGTTCTGTGTGCAGGGATCATGCCCAGTACCCTGCTTTTGCTCCCGGCACCTCAGAAGTGACAGTTTGTATATCTTATTGTTCATGATTTGCCCCAACTGTGCATGCACGCAGTTATTTTTAGTCCCTTATAGTTTCTTTGTGTTTTGTTGCTTGAGCAGACGCTTGTCCAGGTGCAAGCACTGCAGCAAAGGGTCCCAGGTCCCAGCCTGCCTCAAATGTTAGTTAAGAAAAGACAGGCATTCTAAGGATTGAGCCCTGGGCTTTTCCAGTATTAAGAGGTTGGGTAGATGAGGATGAATTAGCAAAGAGGATTAAGAAGGAGTGTCAGTAAGGTTGGAAAAGGAGCTTTAAGCCAAGGGAAGAAAGTATTTCAAGGAGGAGGGAATTAGCAACTGGGTCAAATGCTGTTGAAAATTTATGAGGGATAAAGTCTAAAAATTGAACATTAGATGTAGCCACGTGAAGATCCTTGGGGTGAAATGATGGGGGAAAGTCTGATCTAAGCAGGTTCAAGAGAGAATGGGGAACAGTGAAAATAGAACTTTTTGAGTTTTGTTGTAAAATGGAACAGAGAAATAGGATGGTGTCTTGAGGGGCAAGTAGGGTCGAGAGAAAGGTTTTTTATTTTTTCAAAATAATTTTTTTTCTGTTTTAGAAATTTAGATATAGTTACCATGCTATACATTACAGCTTTAGAACTTATTTATCTTGTAATTGACATTTGTACCTCTGGGCCCCCTTCACCCATTTTGCCCATCACCCCACCCCCTGCCTATGGCAACCACCAATCTCTTCTCTGTTTCTATGAGTTTGGTTTTTTTTAGATTCCATATATAAGTGAGATCATACAGTGTTTGTCTTTCTCTGTCTGAATTTATTTCGCTTAGCATCATGCCCTCAAGGCCCATCTATGTTGTCACAAATGGCAGGATTTCCTTCTTTTTTATGGCTGAGTAATATTCCATTGGGTATATACCACATTTTCTCTGTCCATTCATCTGTTGATGGACACTTAAGTTATTTCTGTCTTGGTTATTGTAAATAATGCTGCAATGAACATGAAATTTTTTTGATTTTTTTTTTTTTAAGATAGGAGAAAAAAGGAAAATGTTGTTGAGAATGATTCAGCAGAGGGAAAAACTGATGATTTGGAGGGGAGAGAATTGCTGGAGTGATGCCCTGGCAGTGTAGATGGACACAGGTGCTGGGGGCTGGGTGGGTCTGATGGTCGGGGATTGCAGGAAATCCCTATGGATTTCTCCCATTTATTCCTATTGAGGTAGGTCATTGGCCCTGAAAGATGGGGAAGAGGTAATTCCCACTCTCTTTCTTTTCTTTGCCACGTAGCCAATTAACCACTCTCCTGTCGCTTCTAACATTAGAATGTTCCCTGTGTCCCTCCCTTGTTTCCACTGCTACCACCTCAGTCAAGTTCACATCATACAATGTCTGTGTTATAACTTCACAACCTCCCAGCCACCACCCTCTTTCCATTGCAGGCTGCTGTGCATACAGCGGTGGGCTCACTCTTCCTGAAATACTTATCTCTTTCTGCTGGGGTCCTACTCAAAACCATTTCTTGACTGCCCATTAAAGAGGATGAAGGCCGCTTACTCAGCGAGGGCTTCAGGCCTCTGGAAACCCTTCTCAGTTCAAAAGGACTGGCCATGTCATCTCATTGTGCCCTGAATCGCCACCCTTAATCCTGCTCCCACCCTCTCCTTGCACAAACTAGTTCTGTGACCCAAGGGATGCTGCTAGACTTCTCTACGCCTGATTTTCCTCATCTGTAAAATGAGGATATAATAGTACATCCCTCTTATGGGTGTTGCTAGGATTCAGTGAGACTATCACAGTAATTATTTAGAATAGTCACTGGCATAGTATAAACAGTTAATCAACTTCAGCTATTCTTATTCTAGCTGTCTGAAACCCCTTGCCTCTTTCTTCCTGATCTGACCTTCCCTATCCTCTAAGACACAGCTGGCATAGCTTCTCTCCCATGAAGTCTTTCTTGCTCATCCTTTCCTGCCTACACTGATCTATCTCTTCTATCTTTCCCTCATTTTCACATGTAACCAGATACTTTCTGTCAAGGTGATTTTCATACTCCAGTGTTAGAATGCCTCTTTGCTTCAGCTAAACGGTAAATTTCTTGAGGGCAGAGGTCACGCCTCTTAACCTCTTATAGCCCTGTTCCCTGGCAAGTTGCTGCACTCTCAAGACCTCAGATTTTACAGGGGATGTTCGACCTGCTCAGCTTGTTGAAGGGGTAAATTTATTTGTTATTCGTCTGAAGCCTGTGTTTCTTCTTTCCCGTGTGCCTGCTTCATGGTGTATGCAGCCGGTCTGCAGCCTAATTTATGGGACTGTCACTTCCTCTCCAGGGACCTCACAGCAGCTCTCTGCCAACATCTGCCCTTCTGCCACTTTTCAGGACTGCTTTGTAGTTCCATACCCGTTTATGGCTTCATCTTCCTTTCCTCTGCATCCTCCAGTATTAGAAAGCTGTCTTTTCCTTCTCTCAAGGGAGCAGTTGCCCATCTCCAAGCTTCTTTGTTTCCTCCTTTCGTCTCCTTCCCAAGGCACCTTGGCTTTGAAGAGGCTGCTGAAAAGGAGTAGATTATTTCATCTTTTATGATCAGCAAAAGAAAAAGTAGGAGGCTTTATTAGGAAAATTGGCAAGATCTAAAGTTATTTGCATTTCATACAAATCAAAAGTTTTCTAAGTTTTTTTCTTTTTTAAAAAAACTGTCAAATATACCAAAAAAAAAAATTTTGATCTGAACGTTGAAACAACTGCTGCAGACCTGGGGGCTTTGAATTTAGCAGCTTTCGTTTGGGCCCAAGAAATTCTCTGAATTAGAAAGTCTTTTGCTGCTTGTTGGCTTGCTGCAACATTTCATCCCTCACGTGACTCTTCCCTTTCCTTTCAGAATACAGCAAAGCCGAAGAGCTCCTCTGTGTGCCCGTGGACGTGACAGACACTTTGAGATGTTTTAGAGAGACCTTGGAAAAATCCAAATATCGCAACAGATCAATCCGACACAGCAGAAAGTTGCTTTCGTTATTTCTTGCCCAGACACAAGGTAAAATACAGTCGTTCCTGGGCATCTGCGGGGAATTGGTTCTAGGACCCCCTGTGGATACCAAAATCCGTGGATGTACACGTCTCTTACAGTCAGCTCCCCTCCCCCGCCCCCCGTATCTATGGTTCTGCATCCCCAGAAATGGAGGGCTGACTGTACTTGCTCTGCATCCCTTCCTCTTTATTTACCCAGGGTACCACCCCGTGGGTGTACTGTGTTCTGCCATAGGTCCCTCCTTCCCCCACTTCCATGCCCACTCCCTGCTGCCTTTCACTTTCTTCTTCTTGTCTAGTGGATTACATCTCTGTTTCTCACACTTTATTCCAACCAAAGCACTGCCTCACTCATCTGCTTCTCTGCCTTCTGTGAAACGAACATAATCCCTAAGCGGAGTAAATACAGAAGCAGTGCTCTAGTCTTGTTTTATTTTTATAAGTAGATGAATTGTTTCATATCGAATTAACTACAGTCTTTTACCAAAACACTACTTTATCAATGTCTAAGAAAAGGATGCATTTTAATATACACATCTCGTAAGATTTCTTATTAATACCACAGATTTTGATCTTAGAGATTTCTTTTAGCTTAAAAAAAAGATATTCACTGTTCTTGGTTACATTACACTTGTTTTCTTCCTTCTCAAAATCTATTGATTTGTAAACTCAGTCAAAGCAGGACTTCAAGTGGTTAAGTGGTAACCTCAGAGAGAAAGAAGATACTCAAATTCAGGCCGAGAAAAATCTCAAATTATCTACATTTAGGTAATTTAAAATTTGTTAAAACCCTAATTTGTGTTTATAATACTTACTGTTCACATTTATCAGAATAATAAGAATAAACTTAAAGAATAAATTTAAATGAAGAAACTTAAAATAATTGTATTTTAAAGTTATTAATAATAGATTTAAATTTAGCATCTAACTAAGATGCTAATAGTCTCTGAACTGATCTATTAGAAATTTGACCAATTTTTTTTTACAACCACTGACAAGTTTTATTTATGTATGTATATATGTTTGTATGTATGTATGTATCAATATATATTCATTCTTGTTGCTGCCCCTTCTCCCCGCAAAAGGCACTTACTATGATATGTACCCACAGTTTTTGGTTGTATTGTCCAAAGACACACATTACATTAAATTGGCCCTCCACATCATGTTTAAACTTCTTTCAAGTATGATGTACACTAACAGTGGTTAAGGACATGAATTAAAAAAGCAAATACAATTCCTAAGAATGGTTTACGCTGCCTAAATCTAAATTTCACCTGGTACTAAGATATTCTCAGCAGTTTATCCCCAGTCCTTGGGCTGTAGACCTAAATCCATTTTAGCTTCTCTGTCTCTGAGGTTTTTGACTACTTCCCCTAGAATATTTTTCCTTTTTTTTTTTTTTTTTTCCTGTGTGTTCTCTGATCTTATACAGAGACAGGTTCTTTCCCATTTTTTTTCTCCCCTCAGGTCAGAAGTACCTCTGCACTGCTTCTATCCCAGAGGTCTCTGCCCCAGAGGCAAACTAACATCTTACTGTTGGAAACTCTTTTAAAAAAGGCAAACTCAAAACCTGTGCAACTTCTGCCAGTCCCCATGAGGAGCAAAGCATTATCTCAACATTTACTTTCCAGCAAACTGCCCCTCTGTGCTGTTCCTTATGAGGTAACACGAGTGTAGAGCACATCACACACCTGGGCTCTTCAGAAATGATTCAAGATACGAAGTTTAAGGAAATAGTGTCCTTCGAGCTGCAAATGAGTCTCAGCTCTGTACAAAACCCTTCCTTCCTTCTCCTTTTCCACTTCTACTTTTTTCCTCCTCATCGACTTCCCTTCTTTCTCCATTTTTAAGTTTCTTTTAAATTTTTTTCATGAATTTAGGAGACAAAGGAGGAACGAACAATTTAAAATTCACTACCAGAAAGGTGGAGTTTTGCCTTGGGACAGAAGAGATGCACATGCCAACACCTCCTGACCTTTCTCAGGAGCACTTCCAAGTTTTCAGCTCAGTGGAGAAAAGCAAACTTCCCTCCTCACAGCTTGGACTCGTAATTTCTTCTTATTATGAAACTATTAGTAAGATTTATTCATTATGTGTTCATTTTCAATATGATCTGTCACATTAATGTTGAGATTGCATTTGGTCTTGAAATATTATCTTTTTTAAATTTATTTTTTTATCAAAGTATAGTTATTTGTAATATTGTGGTAGTTTTGGCTGTACAGCAAAGTGATTCAGTTATATATCAATATATATATATATATTTTTCAGATTCTTTTCCATTATAGGTTATTACAAGATATTGAATATAGTTCCCTGTGCTAGACTGTAACTGAAATGTTATCTGTAGAAGTAGGATGAAGGAGCTTGAACATAGAATCGATTCATCACACCCTCGTGGACAGTGACAGAGCAGCGTCAAGACAAGCAGCTTCCAGCCCCTCCCATCACCCACTTTCCCAGATTGGCTGTCACCATTGTGAGATTCTAGGCACCGTCCCATCCATCCCACCTTAACTGAATCTGTGAACCATTTGTCGAGATGTGGCCACTGTTATGTGCTTTTGCTCTGCCCCAGCTGATTGCATTTTCCTTGTCTTTCCACTTGAGTTGGTTTTTCTACAAATTCAGCAGTATAAATTCAGTCCATGCTGTAGACCCAACGTCCCCCCTTTTTTTATAACAGACATTTTGTAACTCCCCCTTTATTCTTCCTATGCACATTATTTTTAAAAATCAATATGAAGCTCTAAATATAAAATGAAGGGTAACTAAAATGAAATAACTTTATAATAAAAGAATCTATTTGTTGGTATGTAAGAGCTTAGGCACTAGAGGTATAGAGAAGCAATCAGATGCTCACGTACAGTAGGTAAACTATACAGGATACACATGAATGTGACAGCTACGAATGCAGACTGAGACAGGTGTATTGGTAACTCAGGTACTATCAGCATTGCTAATTTTGGTGACATGATGTTCTAAAATGGCAAATCTAGGCCATTCTGGACAAAACAAAATATTACAGTGGTTGCATTTCTGGAAAACTCAGAGCATTTTGAACACACGCAAACATACCCTTTCTATGAAATGAAGTTAGATGTTAGACTCAAATAATTATAAATAGGTTTCTCACCTTTTTCCTCACTGTGGGGGAAGGTTCTGTGCATGGCAGGCCATCAAGTGTCAGGTCCTTACCTAGGAAATACTAGCAGATGCCCCATTGTGACAACTAACAAAACCCTCCTCAAATTTCTAAAATACCCTCTAGGGGACATTGCTGCCCTCATTAGAAACCATTGCCATGTTAGTTGGGTTTTTTGGCTACACATCCTGGAATGCATGTATTCATCAGAAAACAACAAATTCAGGTACTATTCAAGATGTGCTTTTTTGCATTTGGGTAAAGGAAGAATCCAAAGTGCTGTGCTCCTGTCACATCCCTGATCAAAAACAAACTGTTCAACGCTTCCCATGTGCTGTAGAATAGTGTCCATATTTCTCCACGTGGCACTCAGATGCCTCCGTAATCTTACCACTACCCGCTTCTTCACCCTCCCCAGAAAGCGTATTCCGGCCGCACACATTGCCATATATATACCCAGCCCTTTCTGCCTTGCACACTTTTTCTGGATGTTTCTCCTTCACCATCTCAACCTGCCCGACTCTTACTGTACTTTCTCCCGTTTCCCACCTCTTTGACCCGATCTCCCACTCCATGACATTAAAATAGAACATCGTTTGCTCTCTACCCATATTGTGTGACATTTAAAGGCTCTATTAGCTTGAAGTTTGCTTATCTACACAGTTAAGGTATAAGGCAATTTAAAATATTCTTGAAAATATACAGGAAATATTTTCCAGGGACTGACATTTGTTCTTTCACTTGATTAAAAATACAGATGTTCTGCAAACCAGCAATGAAAGAAGTCTTAACGTTCAGGCATTGCATGAACTTGGAAGTCTTCTTGTCTTCGCACAAAAGAAAAGGTAGCTTTTAGGAGTCAGTAAAACAAGGGAAACTTTGTTCAGCTGAAAAAAATGTTTAATTATTGTGAAAAATACTGCCTTTCCTAAATTTTAGTCTGTTGATAATATTCCATTGCTGCATTTTATTCATCAAATGCTACCTGAGAGAAATGGTTATGAGCAATAAATGGTATAGATCCATTCTCTAACATTTTAATTAAAATGTCTCTTCAGTGCATTTGCTTTCCCTTTTGGAAGATAGATTTAATAACACGGATCTCAGAAAACGTGCTGCTGCATGCTCTATTTCTGTTTTAGGGCTGCTTTTAAATGTTGGAGTCAAGCTCTTGATGACATATTCAGAAAACAAGACGTGCTCCATACATGGAAGGAGTATGGCAGCTCACTCACCAATGCCACTGACAGCCGTTCACCTCCAGGTTCCAAAGACTACAGTGAGGAGTTTCTGTCGAAAGTTGGCATTTGGGGATGTTTGCAAGGGGCGGTGATATCAGCGAAGATAGCACAGTGAGTGTGACGATGGAGTGGTCTGTGTCGTAGCTGTCGCCTCCTTTGTGGGCTGCCCACCCGTGCCATGTAGGGTGCCACACCTCACATGCACTGGGTTCCCAGGCAGCTGTGTCCATATCATACAGGCTTATATGGTTTACTTATTTGTGCTGTTTCTTGTTGATGGCCATCTCCTCTTCCTGTTAACACCTGCCACACCTGGAGTGTGAGAACCATGTGGGCATAGGTCTTTGTTCTGTTCACCAGTGTATCCCGAGTGCCTGACATGGAGATGGGATTCAATAACTACTTGTTGAATGAATGAACGAGTGGATGAACAGTTGGTATTTGAGAAAGAATAACAGCATAGAGACAGGCTGACTAGGGCCTAACTTTAGGGCCCCCAGCAAGTTACTCATCCTGCCTGAGCCTCAGTTGTTCTCATTTGTAAACTGTGGTGACAGGAATTACATGACACACTGTATTAGTTTGCTAGTACAAACTAGCAACAGAGTACCAATCTGTGAGCAATTTATTGTCTCACAATTCTGGAGGCTTGACATCCGAGATCAAGGTGTTGACAGGCCTGGTTTCTTCTGAGTCCTCTCTCCCTGCTTGTAGGTGGCTGTCTTCTCACTCTGTCCTCACATGGTCTTCCGTCTGTGCATGTCTGTGTCCTAATCTGCTCTTCTTATAAGGCCATCAATCATATTGGATTAGGGCCCACCCTAATGACCTCATTTTAACATGATTACCTCTTTAAAGACCTATTTCTAAGTATAGTCACCTTCTGAGGCACTAGGGGTTAGGACTTCAACATATGAATTTCAGGGGTGCAGTGGGTCACATGATTTAGCCCGTAACACAGACTGTATTAGTTTCCTATTAGTGGTATAACAAATTACCACAAATTTAGTGCCCTAAAACAATACAAGTTTATTGTCTTACAGTTATGGAGGGCAGAAGTCCTAAAATCAATGTGTTGGCAGGGCTGAGCTCCCTCCGGAGGCTCTAGGGGACGATCTGTTCTTGCATGTTCCAGCTTCTAGAGGCCTCCTGCATTCCTCAGCTCATGGCTCCATCTTCTGTCTTCAGAACCAAGAGCCTGTCATCTTTCTCTCTCTCTCTCCGAGCTCTGTTTCCGTCCTCACATCTTCTCTGACTCTGACCCTCCTGCCTTTCTCTTATAGGGATCATTATGATTACATTGAACCCAGTAATTCAGGGTAACTTCCCTATCTCAAGGCCCTTAATTTAATCACATCTGCAAAGTTTTTTGGTTTTGGGGTTTTTGTTTGTTTTTTGCCACGTGGAGTAACATATGCATAGGTTTGGGGGATTAGGCCGTTGATTTCTTTGGGGGGGGCATTATTCAACCTGCCACATGTAACATATGGGAAAGCCCATCACAATGCCTTATACCTAGTTAGCACTCACAGATATCTTAAATATTTGATTAATGTGCGAAATTTAGGAAGTATGAAGAGAGTGGAGGTACAGGTTTCCTTTACCTCTCTAGTTACATTTTAGGGCGTGGTAGGCAAAAATCTGCATAGTATTTTGAGCTGTAGAGAAAGTTTTTAAAAATAATAACTTGTCCTAGTTAATAATCACACTGTTTTCAGAAAATTAGCATTTGGACAGGGGAAGTAAGGAGTTACCACTTAAAAAATATCAAACATTTAAAGATTTTTTTAAAACTCTGTCAAGTTTGATTTTTTTTTTTACCACTCCTGGGACGGAACTCTTCCTTACACACACACACACACACACACACACACACACACACACACGATCCCCACGCAAGTTTGAGTTTATAAGTTAGTAGAGCTTGGCAGCAGAGAATAGAAAAGCTGAGGAAGGTTCCCAGCTTGAAAAGAACAGCTATAGCATTCCTGCCAGAGGACACCTCAGCTTCTCTGAGCCTCTGAAGTTTTTACTTAGTGGTTTTCAATCAACAGAAAGTCATTTCCTGGTTACCCAGCTGGAAGTCTGACTTCCACAGGCTCTGTGATACTCCAGGGGCTTTGGCTGTTGGAGACTCCTTGAGGAGAAGAAACTTCTCCCCCCACTGTTCAGAAGGTAAAGCACCACATAGAGAAGCTGAACTCAGACTGACGAAGTTATTAATATAGTGAAGCCCACTGGTGTTATTGAAATAAGATTTAGAAGAAGGCAATGTGGTTTACAGTTGCAAATTTGAGTTTCAAGACCCATGTAAAGAAAACTCAAACTCTACTAAGGGATGTAAAATGAGACAGTAGTAAACACAGAGATATTACCTTAATCTTTGGTGGAAGGACTTAATGTCATCGATGGATCCATAATATACTGCTGGTGAGGAAACACATTGTTTAAATCTATGGGAGGAAATTTTTTAATTGTACTCATCAAAAATTTGATTTAAAATTGTGCACCTCCTTTTCCCCAAAATTCCACTTCTAGGGATTTATCCAGTGGAATTAATAGGACAAGTGCTCAGAAATGTAGGTACAACAATGTTTATTTCAGCGTTGGAAAAAACCAAAATGGAGATGGATATTTTAGTATTATGGTACATGCATATGATAAAAATATTAAAATCTGTAAAATAATGATGTAACTCATTATGTCCAAGAATAAAAAATTTGTTTATAAAATAATATGTATTGCATAATTTTAGTCTTACTGTGAGTGTGCATGTGTATTATTGTATGTAGAAGAAAATCTAGAAGGAAAGTGGCCAAAATGTTACGAGTAATCATGTTTAGGTGGTAGGATTATAGGTGACTTTTCATTTTATTTTTTTTCTATCTTTCTATGTCCTAGATCTTATATGAGTATGTAGCACTTTTAGAATCACAAAGATTATTTTAATTTTGGAAAATCTATGAGTATTAGAGATGTATTTATATAAAAATAGTCCTGGAACATTGTCTATGAATGTTTCTTTTTCTTATACTTAGATTTATTCAGACATTGGACGTTGAAAAGAGAACCAACTCTTGCCTTTTGTCCGGGTTACTCTTTCAGGTAACACTTCCTGTATACCTTTTTACAGTAGCCGGACCATGCAGTCAGTAAAAAAAAAAAAAAGCAGTGGTTTAGCATATTCATAAAACTTGCACGTAGGGAAATAGCATGAACCTTGATTAAATATCATAAGCCCGTCTTTCCTTCAATGGCTGAACCCCTGTGGCATGGTATTCAGCAGAGTCACTTTTTTCATTTTGGCTACAGAAGGAGGAGTTTTACAGATAAGGAAACTAAGTCTTCTGTCCTTCGTAATGTCATTTTACTAATGAGCAGTGAAGGGAATCTGACTGAGTCTAAAGGGTTGCCTTAAGTTGCCTCATCTCTAAATAAAGTTTTGCTCAATTGTGTGATGTAAAATATACCATATAATGAAAGCAAAAAATAAGTTGAAGACTATATAAGTAGAGTGTCTGCAGTTCTTAGGATTTGGGTTTGACTTTACTGAAGAAGAAAGGAGCTTTTATCTGAAATACAAGACATTCTAAGATTTGGGAACATAGCCAGGGGCCTCTGCAGTCTCCTGAAGGTTCTGTTTACTTTGAAGGATGGGACACCCTTGTTCTAAGGAGTCTAGTAGCTTATGAAATCTGGATGAGCATATGGCCAGAGTTTTCAATTTTCTTATGTTCCATACACTTCTGGCCTGTGCTTCAAAGGGAAAAGGTGGAAGAGGCAAGGATGCAAAGGGAATAATAATCCGAATTGGATTCCTTCTATTGCATCCTTTACTTTCTTCTGATATTCCTCATTCCTGAAGATAATGCTGTTTATATTTTAGAAATAAGTAATTTTTTGCTTAAACGTGGACATCATTTCTTTGTAATATGACACTTAAAATTAAAATTAGCTGGGGGATTTATTTTTAAAACCTGCTCTTTTTATGATTTTAAAGAAAATTTGTAAAACTAAAAATTAAACAACTGTAATATTTTAGACTAGGTATCATAAGTTTAATGAGCAATCTGATTAAACTTTGTTCCAGATATATACATTAAAATAACTTTATGATGCATTTGTCATCAAGAAATGTTAATTGTTTAAGATAACATAAGAAGCACTCCTAAATGTACAATTTGATTTTGTGTATTCATCTTGTTTCTGAATGTCTGGTACAACGTTGGTCATATAAATTACCTAAGAAATATTGGTCAATTAAACAAATCAACTTTTTACTTAATTCAATAAAAATTCAAAATTACCTCTGCTTGATTTAGACTTCTGAAATATGTTTTTCTTTCCTCTACTTACTTATATAGGTTGGTATAGTGGAAAGAACATACATTTTTGAGTTACATAGACATGACTTTGAATCTTCTTTTTGCCATCATTAGCTGTGTGACCTCAGAGAAGTTAATTGTTTAAGCCTCAGTTATATCACTTGTGAGATAATAATCCTTCCTTCTAGGGGTAGGTTAAGTGAAGATTAAATGAGATAATATTTACAAAGAATTTACCAAGAGTGCCCAACACAAAATTGACCCTCAACAAATGATAACTTAATATAATTTCTTCTTAAAATGATAATTATTCAACTACCATGGAATTTAAAAGGCCCATCTTGAGTGGTAAAAGCATTTGGAACCTATAGTCATGAGGATATTGATAAGTATCATTTATTACAGGATACAGTGTGCTAGGCATACGCAAAGCACTTTGGGAAGTAATACATGTACTTATCTTTCTCTCTCGTTGTTGCAGATGCAAGTTGCAGCTCTTCATTTCACCTTTTTCATTTACAGGGTTTGCTTAGAACCACACTTCTACACCCTAAAGCTGAACGTTGCTATGCTCAGTATGAAATCACTCAGCTTCTTCCCGGCATCGAGCTCTTCTCGGACAGATACCGGGCTGACATCTGCTCTGTAGTTGCAAGTCTGTATTACGTAATCCGCGAACTGCACTTTGCTAAGCAAAATCTAATAGTAAGTGATTTGTAAAATCGACAGATCTTAATTCACTGTGGTATCTTACCCCATTTACCTTATACTTTTCAAGTTTTAATAATGTAGTTTTGGTCAGTTTCTATTTAACTTTTTTTTTTTTTTTTTTTTTTTTTTGCGGTATGTGGGCCTCTCACGGTTGTGGCCTCTCCCGTTGCGGAGCACAGGCTCCGGACGTGCAGGCTCAGCGGCCATGGCTCACGGGCCCAGCCACTCCACGGCATGTGGGATCCTCCCGGACCGGGGCACGAACCCGTGTCCCCTGCATCGGCAGGCGGACTCTCAACCACTGCGCCACCAGGGAAGCCCCCTATTTAACTTTTAAGCTCTGTTTTCGGGATTCAGATCTGTACTTCAAGATGAAACATATTAATTAATATTCTTTCTTTTGACATCACTGTTTGCATTGCCTTTTGGGTACAATAGCCATGCCTATTTGATTTTGTTCTCTTATTTTACTCTATTATTTTACCTTTTTTAGAAGACATTTGGTGAAATTGACTAGAATGTTGCACTGGTCTCAAACACAGGAATCTAGTGCACTTATAACTTCACTGCATTAAGTCATGCAGGTCGTATCAATATCGAAACCCTGGGAGTATTTCTTTACTGAGATAAATTTATCCTTGTGTCTTGTCTTTTCTGTGTTAAGGGCACATCGAAGTGAAAAATAGATTCTAACTGTGAAATTAAAGACAGACACTTCTTAATATCCTAAGAAATTAAAAAAAAACCCAAATACAACTCTCTTTTCCTTTAGGGAAATAAACCATAGTATGTATCTCATAAATTTGAAGTTGACTGCATTTTAAACATAAATTAGGGTGTTCTGTTGATTATTTTATATTTTCCTCCTTTATCGTATTTGTCCTTTTTTCTTCCTCTGTGCTATTTCCTCTACCTCTGTATCTCTTTTCCCCTGTGTTTGCTTGTTAATATATGTTCTTTCTCTTTTTCTACTTCTTTCCCTTTCCTCTATAATTTTCATACTTACTTTCTTTTATCTCATGTATTGTTTTCTCTTGTTCTAAGTTCACTCTCTCCTTATCTTGAAAAGATTTACTGCCCCCTGATATTAGTTGTTAAATTATAATGTCATGTGTTAAAGTGAAGAGGTTGATACATGCTTTTAACACTTGGCAGATTTGGCAAAAAATTGTTTATTAGAAAAAAATAGCAAAATGGTGCTCCTCTCTTGTTAAGGGGATTCATTTCTGGATTTAGAAAATAGTTTTTATCCCCTGGGTAACTTTTAGCTGCCTAGTCATATTCATATATAATACATATCCCTGCCCTGGAAAAGAGATGAGACTTTTTTCTCTGAAGCTTAAGGAATTGAGAACATTTTTCTGAATAACTGAGCAATTGGCAGCAATAAAATGGTATGTTTTTATTTGTCACTAAAGAAAAGAAACAATCTCAAAGGTAATAGCCAACTCATTTTTTGCTGCATTAATTACAGAAAAAAGTATTGTGTTATGTTTGTAGAGCACCATTGTAGAAAAACGTATTGTGTTATGTTTGAAATCATTTAAGACCAGTTTTAGTCCTTTTCAAAAGCTGTTGCTGTTAGCAGCTGCCAGTTGACTGACAATGAGATTCCTTAGCTAAACTTGCAAGATGTAAACAGTTTCCATTTTCTATTACACTACCTTCCAGGAGGAGCCCAGTGGCTAAGGAGACAGCTGTAACATATAAAATTTGCTAGGGGACCCAATGCTGTGGGATCATGGGAAATAGTTTGCTAAATAATAAGGATCCCAGTGCCCCTTCTTGCTCCATCTGCCTTTGATGGAGCAGGACCCAGTTGTAGGGACTGAGCTTCAGTTTTAAGTTGAGATCAGGAGCTGTTCAGAAGTCTAGGCAAAACTGTCCCTCAACACCTGCCTTTAGCTGGATACTGGTTTGGTCAATTGAAAAATTGATAGTCTGTAAGCTTTCACATATATCCATGGGACTCCAAGAAGACTTGAACTTTGGGGTTAATTTTAGGAAAATAAAAATGTTATATGAAGAGTAAGCTTGCGTTTTAATCAGTAGAATATATGCTTTATGAAGGCAAGGACTTAGATTTTTTTTCTCATTCAACAGTGTCTGACATATAACAGGCCTGTTGTAAATATTTTTCGATGATGGAGATATTCCAGTTGAAGACAAATAGCTGACATTGAGATGAATAAGTAGAAGCTATTAGGGGACATGGATGTGAGTTCCTTTGCTTTAAATTTTGCATTTATTTGGTAGCTCATTTGCTGGAACGTTTCCACAGGCCTCAGTATTTCATACGTATATGTTGAAATAATTTTTTTTCAAGGAAGATGATTAACTGGATTTTTATTTTTCCATGCTTAAGGAAATGTGAAACCTAGGTTTTGGGTATCACGTAACATCTACTTGGAACTGTTAAGTCACTGACAGCACTTTAAAATTCTGATAAAATTATGAAACATATGTTAGGCAGATCATTTCACTTATACCAAACAGTACAGTCTTCTAATGTGGAAAAATCAATCACAATTTTGCATAACATCTCTTACATCAGTATTTGGCTAAATTGTATTATTAGGTTATTAACTTGATAAAATACGTTTCAAAACAGAGTGTTTTTCTGTTGGTAGATTCTGCCTCTTCTTGCATTGTACCAATATTTTGTTTCTGGAATTTGCCAAGACCTAGTCAGAAATCTAGAAGCAAGAATCCTCAAGGTATGTTTCAAGCTTTTTAAGACATTTGATATTCTTGAACTATTAAAGATACTGTCATGAATTACTTTTTTATTATTATCATCATAAGCTAATAATAATATATGGTGTTGTACTGATATTAAAAAAAACTTGCCCAACATTTTAATAAAGTATGAGAAAGAGCCATGTAGAAAGGCTTAGGTCATTTTATTCTTGGGCCACAGTAAAGTGAGGAACAGCTACCCCTGGTAACAAGGCTCACCTGACACCATTCAGCCTAGAAATCACCATTTCTGAAAGATTGGTTTCCTCATGGAGACTAATAAGTCATTTTCCGAAGTTTCTGGGAGTTGTTTTGCTAAGGATCTTTGTGTACATCATGGTATACAGGAGGGTTTTTTTTATTGCACAGACAGTTGAGGTGATAAAACACACAGGCACTAAATTACAATTAATTCTGTAACCCAGAGGTCAGGAGGCTCTCTGCTTTCAAGATTCGTGTGCAGTTGGCTTGAACCCCGTGTGGAGTGGGGAACATCAAGCATCTTGTTTTCTCTGCCCCTTTTCCCGATCACCCATGGCCGCAGGCTCCCACTGTCATTGAATTTGTTTTGTACATGGATCCTTTCAGCAGCCAGCAGATTTGCTCCCTGTTCTGCACTTCTTCATCTCTAATATGGAATTCAGCCCTATTCCATATTTTACACACACACACACACACACACACACACACACACACACACGTAAACACACACACTACATCCACCCAAGGTGTTTATTTCTATACTGGACTTTACTGAAAATTGGGAACATAAGGAAATTTTAGTTGAGGCAAAACCAGCAACTTAAAATAGAATATTTAGCATCTGTGAGTTTAAAATATTTCTCACCCATTATCCCACTCTTTTGCCTCCTATCCCATGGCTTTGTCAGCCGTGTGATGGTAAATACTTCACAGCTCACTCTAAAAAAAAGCTTTGATTTGTAACATTTGCAATTTCCATGGTGTAAATACTCCCACTGCAGCTGACTTCAGCCTACCAACTGGGCGTTACTGAATGTGGGGCTTCGACAAGATGTGCCTCGTTGGCTCTTGTAATTGCGGGTGAGTGGGCTCCCACACTCCCCTAGCTTAGCCCTCCTTCTCCTTTTTTTGGAAATACCCTTCTTCCCTGATCCTTCACATTTTCTAATAAGGGAAAATAAGACTGCCCTTTGAACTGCTCTCTCCATCAAGACCCTGCCTGTGGGCCCTGTTTTCAGACCCAAATTGTCCATTGCATTCTCTTTCTGAATAAAGATAACACCTTCCCTAACAGGAATTGTGATGCTCTTAAGATAATACATTTTAACCTGGGAATAAATAATTTGTAATCAGCCATGAATTCCGGTTCACCCTTTCTGAGTTACTGAACTCTTAACAGTTCTCTGGCTTTTGAATTCTAATAACAGTTTTTAAAAAACTGCATACAACTTTTCTCTGTTTTTAAAACAGTGCTCTCTTCAAGACTGCAAAATTCTCGAGGCTAAGGCCTGTATCTTTTGCATCTTTTGGTTCCCTATAGTGTCTTGAGTAATAAATTTATATACTTGATATTCAGTAATTAATTGTTGAATTGGATTTAAAATCTTTAGACGTATATCAAGTGTCTCCTGTCCACACTGTCCTTGGTGTTTGGTGGGAACTCACCGAGAAGATACTTGGTAAATGTTTATTGTTTTATCTTTGAAACAACATTTATCAAGTATCTCCTATATAAGGCACCGTGTTAGTAACTCCAATCAAAGAAATGTAACCCATGGTCTTTGCTTTTGTAAAGAAGTGAAAATAGGGAAGAGAGATGGGACATACACACAAGAGAATAATGTGTGTACCTCCCACTTGATCATTTCCAAAGGAGTGTGACGAACACTGTTTCCAGGAGTTTGAAAGAGGGGAAAATGGCTCTGGGTCTCTAGGTTTCAACGAAGTAGATAAGATTTCAGCTTGAAAAAAACAGAACTAACTGAGTAGGAGAGGGGAAGAAGGGAGCATTCTCAGCAGACAGTAGTCTGAAAGGTGTAGAGGTGAGGAAGTATTGACTTGTTTAGGGGGTAGAGGTGGTTGGGTTAGACTGGAGTGGAGGTCTTGATCAGGCAGTTTGGAGTAGATTACATGAGGACGCCAGAGGTCCGTGATGTGGAGGAGACCAGGGGCCCAGTCTTGAATTTCAAGCCGAGGTGTAATCGGAGGCTGAGCAGTGAGAGAAGGGAGGAGGTTGTGGTGTCAGAATTGCATCACAGTTTTATTCTGATGTCACAGGAGGCAAGAAGCATGGAAGGGTTGCAGTGACAACTAGTAACGTGTCAGAAGGCAGTCCAGAGAGGCACTGAAAGAATCTGGAGTAAAGTTTTTGATTAAATGACTATTTCTTACTGATTGTTAGCACTTGGCAACTGTTTTTGTACTAGAGTAGCTTAAAAGTCAGTGAAGAACTGTGGACTGTCTTCTCTAGCCTTGGGTTGGGAGGGGGAACTCATGACAGTTTTGATCAGGAGAAGGACGTGATCAGATATATCTGGTAGGTGTGTCAGGAACAGAGTGAGATGGGACTGGGATCTTATCAGCATAGTAGGACTGGAAACGCAACTAGAGTGTTGGCAGAACCACTGAAAATGGTCAATTAATGCATCATACAGAGGAAGGAATGATAGCCCCCATAGGCAGAGTTTGCCTGACCTTCCTGAACTAAACTAAACCGTTAGTGGGAAGAGAGAAAAGTCGTAATCAGGAAATAGCAAACGATGATGCTTTCTGACAAATCAAAGAAAAGTAGATCACACTGTTAAGTCTCTACAGTTGCACTAGTGTCTTCCAGGGGAAGCTTTAAGACCTCTTTATGATCAACTGGTCTGGCTTCACTTTAGAACTGCCAGCATCCTGAAAGATTTATTACTCTCAACATATCCGGCATTCCTGGGAAGGGTACTGATGGTTCTGTATTTGTATGACTGAAGGGTTGATTTATGAGCAGTTCTTTTTCCCATCTGGCTTGTTTGTGTTCACAGTGTTCATTGTTTCTGAAAATACATGTCCGTTATTATCACCACGGCTTTTTCATATGGTCAGATTGGTTCGATAAACTGAACCAGAGGTAGCCTGAACAGGTGGTCCATGTACAGCAATCTCACACTCAAGCCCAGAGGAAACTAACCTTACACAGATATGGGGAAATGTTTCCTCCAAGGGGCAAAGAGCTCCAACGACTCCCTAATGCCTACTTTGATATTATGTGGCACCAGGGAGATTAGAGCCCAAGGTGTCTTAGGCAAGAGCCAAAGTATGCAACTCAATAGACGAGCTGTTTTCTCTTCATCAGTAAAAATATTCTCCTGACTTCTTATGTTTTATTTTTATGTTGTTGTCACATCCTGTTTCCTTCTAACTTACCTTCTTTTTATTTCTTTAAAATTGGTACACTCTTGAGATTCCTAAGATAGTAGTTAAAGGAAAAGAGAGAGTAAGATGAGTATAATGTTGAGGATAAGTTGGATTTTCTTTTTCTGTGTTTTAGATATATATCATCTTCATCCAAGTTTGTACTTCACTCCCTACTTCCACAATTTACCCATCTCTGTTCTCTGTAAAGTCGCTAGACGTTTTCAAAACATAAGTAAGGTACAGGCCCTGCCCTGTTTAAAACTCTCCAATCACTTACCATGCAAAGAATCAAATCCCGAGTCTCCACTCTGGTCTACAGGCCACCATTCGCACCTACCTCCCAACCCTCTTCTCCTCTGTCCCTAAGCTCCTGCCACACAGGCTGTCCCCTGAACACACCAAGACCCCAGGATTGCTCCTGCCACCATGTGACCTTTGTAGTCAAGGTCCCCTCAGCAGTTTTCATGTCTCCCTCCATCATATCATTCCCAAACCTTCTCTTGAAGGTTTTCTCCTCAGAGAAGTCCCTCTTAACCACAGTTTCAAAAATAGTATTTTGTCAGTACCTTTTATCTCTTTTCATACTGTGTATATCTTCATGTATCACTTAACTTTAGCTCACCGTATATCCCAATGGAGGTAACCTCCAAGAGAGCTTGGTGCAGAAGAGGAGCTCAGTATACCTGCTGAATGAACGCGTGCATTTGATGATTTGATTTCTTCTTGTAACTTCCTAATTGAAAGTCTTGCTGGATTATATTCAAAATAAGCCATGTACAATATATAGTTACCAGTTGACTAATGTTGTTAAATACATGTCTGTAAAATCGACAGTGTCCATTCCTTGTGGATAAGGAAATGAACGGTTGATGCATTGTGGAATTCATCTCCTGGTTTGTTTTACATTCCTCAGAGTGTTAGAGAAATCAGGAGTGTTTTTGTTTTGTCTTTCTTTTAAACCATACTTGACCATGGGAACAAAAGGATGAGTTCAATTTTTTAAAACTCTTCTGTGTCTATCCTATTTTTTAAGTGTTTGCGTCTGATAAAGTAAAAGCCACATCTCATGAACGGCCGTTGTTTTGAAAAGTCACTTGATGTGATTTACTAGCTTCTTGGTCCCCTGCACACGTGAACTGGCTTACACACAGACACATGCATCTCTACCACTGTGTCGTCTAAACATTAACTTATAACGCGTTACCAATACGAAGCAGAAATTTTGGATCTTGGCAAGTTGATGATTTTTTTCTAAAATTTGTAAGTGAAACAAATGGTTTAATTTAGAATCTCTTTTTTTTCTTTTCTTTAAAGATAGAAGTCCTTATAGATTTAGGATTCTTTTCCGAAGCCTTTCATGAGATATCCCAGATTTTTTATGGAAAAAACATGCCTTCTTCAGTACCCGCTGGCTGTAAAGCTACTGGAAGAATGAAGGTAAACCTGCCAATTCGATTCAAAGCCATTTTTAACCTTTTGAAGGTCCTTTTGAAGGCTACATTCCTAAAATCTAGGGAATGCTTCCGCAAAAGGGTATTTACAAGTCTCTGGTACTGCAAACTTCTTTGTTAAGCTAACATCAGACATACACAAGGTTTCCTTTGTCTGAAATGGAAGAAGGGTGGGTGTCATGACGGGGAGGGGAGTGTGGTCTTGCAGTAGGTTTTTACTGTGGAATTTTAACTTTGTGTTGTCATGGACAGTCTCAGTAGACACACTGATCAGCCACTATCTCTTAGACTTTTGGGTCTGAGCTTATAATTTCTAGTTAATAGTCTTAGTCAAAATGGTCTCTCTTCATGTTTTATTTGGATATTTTGATTTATATACTTTATACCAAAGAGTTAAGCATGTGTTCACATTTCTTCTGATTTTTGTGAGGGGAGAATGTTCCTCTATTTTGTCTAGTCTTTTTTGACTTTGGGAGAGAGTTCTACCTGGCTTGCTTAATTTGTATTTGTAAATTGCATGATTGAAGCATCCTTGAAAATGAATACTGACCTTTATATTTAAATCAGAGTGAGCTCTTATTGTCCTCTGCTTTGGTTTTTGTGGTGATCTGGGAATCCCTGGGTGATCTTGCTTGGGGGAGATGCTTGGACCCTCATCCAAGGGCCAGCAGTAAAGGAAATAGGAGAAAGCAACAAGTCAGTTCCCTGGGAGAGACCATATGTGTGAGGAGTGAGACTGGCAGACACGATACATGCTGGTGGGATTCAAATTCAGAGGACCTAAAAGAAACTGCGGAATAGTTATGTCTTGAAAACTACTTGCATAGGCAGACATATTTACATATAATGCATACATTACTTCAGTGTATACCCCTAAAAGGTTGCTGCTTTTTTCTCAATATGACTGCTACAGTGTTATAGTTTATCGTAATGAGGTTAAGTGTCAAGTTATCTACAGAAAATCCTAAGAGGGACGATCAGTAGACGATCAGATACGTGTGTGTATGTCTATACATCTACAGTGGACCCTCTGTATCCGTGGGTTCCACGTCAGTGGCTTCAACCAACCATGGATTGAAAATATTTGGGAAAAAATTCCAGAGAATTCCAAAACGCAAAACTTAAATTTGCATGCTAGCAGTTATTTACGTACCATTTACATTGTATTAGGCATTATAAGTAATCTAGAAATGATTTAAAGTATATGGGAGGATGAGCCTAAGTTATATGCAAATACTGTGCCATTTTATATGAGGGACTTGAGCATTGCAGATTTTGCTATGGGGGGTGGGGAATCCTGAAACCAATCCCTCACAGTTACCAAGGGACGACTGTATATTTATCTATCTAGCTGTCTATGTGGGAGTCAGTCATGTTTTTTGGTTCATTTTCTATAGCACAAACTATTTCATCTTGTTACCTGGGTTAAATTAGCAGTATTTTCTTTCTTTTTTTTTTTTTTTTTTAAGTTTATTTATTTATTTTTGGCTGCGGTGGGTCTTCCTTGCTGCGCGTGGGCTTTCTCTAGTTGCGGGAGTGGGGGCTACTCTTCGTTGCGGTGCGCGGGCTTCTCATTGCGGTGGCTTCTCTTGTTGCGGAGCACGGGCTCCAGGCGCACAGGCTTCAGTAGTTGTGGCATGAGGGCTCAGTAGTTGTGGCTCACAGGCCCTAGAGCGCAGGCTCAGCAGTTGTGGCACACGGGCTTAGTTGCTCCGCGGCATGTGGGATCTTCCCGGACTAGGGCTTGAACCCGTGTCCCCTGCATTGGCAGGCGGATTCTTAACCACTGCGCCACCAGGGAAGCCCCATAGCAGTATTTTCTTGCTTGCTTCTCAAGCAACAGCCTTTCCCTGTTGTAAAATAGTTTGCATTTTGTTATTTAAATTATATTTTAATTCATTTAAAAATATTTATTGAGTGCTGACTGAATACAGGCACTATTCCAGACATGGGAATAGAGCAGTAGAAAGATAAATGGAGTTATTGCCTTCCTGGAGGCATGTTACTATTGGACAGTCCAGTGAGGAAGACAAATAATAAACACATTAAGCACATAACTACATGTCAGATGGTGACATGCTCTGATGGACAATCAAGCTGAGCTGAGGGACAGGAAGTGACCAGAGCGGTGGGTAGCTGTTCTGTTGAGGGTGGTTTGGGAAGTCTCTCTAATAAGGGAGTGAAAGGTTTGAGGGAACAACCTTCCAAATAGGAGGCAGTGCAAGGGCAAAGGCCTGTAAGATGTGGTTGAGGAAAACCGGAAAGGCCACGTGAGGCTGGGTTAGAGAGGAAGAGGAGAGGGGGCAGGACCCAGGAGCCAGGTCATGTCGGACCGCCCAGGGCTGGGGGAGGACTGGAGTTTACTCTAAATGAGATGGGAAGCCTTGTAGAGCTTTGAACAGAGGAGCGATGGGACAGGAAGTAAATTTCAAAGAACCGCTTTGTTGCTGTTTGGGGAATGGGCTGTGGATGAGCTTGGGTATAAATGGGGAGACCAGGGAGAAGGCCTTTGCCAATGACCTGAGTGAGATGTGACAGTGGTCGGGGTAACAGTGGTGGGAGGAGTGAAAAGTGGTAGAATTCTGGGCACATGGCAAAGGTAGAGCTGACAGCATTTGCTAATGATGGTTGAGATGTGGGATGTAAGAGAAAGAAGTCAGACCTGACTACAGAGTGTTCAATGTGAGCAGCAGGTACCAAAGAGTTTTCATTGACTGAGATGGGGAGTCCCGCTGCCCCAAGGCAGGCGTAGAGCGTGTTAAGTGTGAGATTCCTAGTGGACAAGCAGGTGGAGATACAGCCTAGGTAGGTGTAGAGAGTATATGTTCTGGAATTCAGGGGAGAGTTTGAAGCTGCAGGTAAATTTGGGAGCATCGGCAGAAATTTAAAGTCATGGGACTGGGGGAGAGCAGCTGGGGACCAAGGCAGATAATGGAAAGTAAAAGGCAGAGGACTGAAACTTGGGGCCCTCCACATATAGGGTCCGGAAGACAAGAAGGAAAGGGAAGCCCGTTGGGTAGAATAGGAAACAAGAGAGTTTTCAATGGTTACTGCTTTCACCAAAACAAATGGACAAGTGGTCTGAAACTCATTTTTACAGATAAATTCCAAACTTCATTTTTTATCAACTAGTTTTCATAAGACAAAAGTGTGGGCGAATTGTTTCCCGATGGATTATGACTTCAAATTTTGTGTTCTCAAAGTTAATTTGCAGCTTTTCCAGCTTCAGTTGGGAATTTAAAAAGTGTAATTAAAAGAGGAAGTGCGTTCAGGGTTTAAAATTAAAATAGGTGCCAACGTTATTAGGCTGCAGGCTAGTTATTTAAAGACAGGATTAATGAATTAAATTTCAGTTGTAAAGCAGTTACTGGAAAAGTCTTACAGATTATGATTGAAATTTTTTTTTTTTTTTTTTTTGCGGTACGCGGGCCTCTCACTGTTGTGGCCTCTCCCGTTGCGGAGCACAGGCTCTGGACGCGCAGGCTCGGCGGCCATGGCTCACAGGCCCAGCCGCTCCGTGGCATGTGGGACCTTCCCGGACCGGGGCACGAACCCGTGTCCCCTGCATCGGCAGGCGGACTCTCAACCACTGCGCCACCAGGGAAGCCCTATGATTGAACTTTTCACGGGCTTTTAAAAAAAATTCTGTTTTTTTTTTTAATATACTCATATTTCGATTCTGCTCTCATCACCAAATCTAAAGTCCCATCATTAACTCTCTTCAAATTATATCACCAAAGGTCTCTCCCTGGATTCAGTTACTCACTTTTCAATGTGTTAAAGGAAATAAAGAATATCTTCAAAAAAAGAAATGTTTTTAAACACTCACCAGCACTTTCTTCCGATAAGAGCAATATGTGATGTCTTGATTTAGGGGTTCCTCAAAAGCAGATCCTGAGACAAAGATTTGGGAACAATTAGTGTGTTTGAGAGATGATTCCAGGAAGAACAGTGAGTGAGTGGGAAAGTCAGACAGGGAGACGAGGAAAACCACTCCACAGAGCATTAATGAGATCCCCGCCATGGGCAGGTGGGGCCTGCAGAGAGACTGTCTCTTGCCCCTCATTCGTAGGGGTTGCTCCCTGCACTTTCAGCCTCTCCTGAAACTCTCCTGTGGCCACAGAATGCCCTCAGTCAAAGAGGTACAGGTGCTCGAAGTAGGATACCACGCACATATGAGTGGCCTGTTCATGGAAGATGCTGGTGACTTCCAGGTGACCAAGAGGATGTGGATGTGGTGTTAGTATTGACATCTAAGAATGGGCACCTTTTAAAAAGGGCAGCTGTACCAGAAGGGATGCACCCTCATAACGATACAACAATGTTCTGTGACAAATGAATTGAATGTTTTCTAATGCAGCATTATATTTAGAGCCAAACATATTAACAGGTAATTCACAAACAAGGGAAGAACCACAAAAAGCATCATTGTGAAGAGTCATACAATTTACCTCAAACTGGCAAAAACAATTTTAAGTGCTAATACGCAATGCTATTGAAAGTGCAGTAATCCTGGCATTTTCATACAACATGGGTGGAAGGTAGATTGAGCTACCCCTTTTCAATTTTCTCAATATAGTCTTATCTTATGACCCAGCACTTCTGCTTCCAGGAATCTATCCAAAGGTTATAATCAGAAATACCAGCAAAATAGTCACCAATATTATTCAAACCAGGGCTGAATGGTGGGGTGAGGATGAGAAGTGGTCTTCTTAGATGTCTAACAATAGGAGAGAGGTTAAGTTATTATGCCACATTCATAGGATAGAACATTACTGAGCTATTAGACGAGGTTTACAAATAACTTAATGGTGTGGGAAAATAATTATGATGTAACATTTAGTGAAAAGGAATCCAAATACATATACAAAATTTTAAAATACATCAAAAAGAAATTGGTAGTAAAGTCACCTAGATATTAACATTGACAACCTAAAGATGTTGATTTTTGCTTTCTTCTTTATACTATACTTGTCTTTTCTGACTAGAGCATGGATTAATTTTATAACAAAAATTATATTTAAGATAGTTTTAGAACACATTAACAGTTTCATCTAAAGGAGCTCTCAATACTCTTGTTTCTAATGTTAACATTTTGTATATTGACAGCTATTTCAATCATTTGACTCGGGAAAACCTCTTACTAGTAAAGAAAATATGCAGGTAAGGATAATGATATTTTATAAATACTGGATATTTAGTGTGCATAATTTTTGAGTCATTTCAATCTTTTTGGTATGTATAATCTTTGTTTTTGAGTATCTGCTGTGTAATATGCTCTTCTATGTCTGGTAATGGAGTCTGATCTCCAAATATTGAGGCCAGAGATACGGTCGGACCCAAACTGATCTGGTTTTCAGATGGAGCAAATATCAGTCACTGCTCCTCAGTTTTCAGTTACACATGCATATTCAGTTTGCTTATCTAGCCATGCCAAGTATCTAATATCTATCTTAGTTACCTAATAACTTTGATCATCAGTAAAGGATTTTGTGACAGCCCACCTGTTCAATACTGCTTTTGCTCGGATCCATTGCCCCAGTCTGAGACTGCCTCTCAGCCAATGTATGGAAGGTTTTCTTTTTTTTTTCTTTTTCAATTTTTTTGGAGGGTATAACTGACATATAACATTGTGTAAGTTTAAGGTGTACAATGCATTGATTTGATACGTTTATATATTACAGTATGATTACCATCATAGCATTAGCTAAAGGAAGGTTTTCATATGACATTTTTATAAGCAATTCCTCCGATTTCCCCACTATTTTTTACAAAGAGAGGACCAGACTGCCCTTCCCAATAGGTTTATTCTTGTCATTAATGGAATGATTGGGTTTTAAACTTTTGGTGACCTAAAAGCATTTAAATTTTATGAAGTCATTAAAAAAATCTTAGAGTCCCAGCAGTTTGTCCACTAGGAAGTGTTGGAGTGGAAGGGTGGTAGGGCAACCATTGTTAAGGGGGTTACAGAGGGGCAAGGGGTTCACACAGGCAGGTGATAGTTAATGCATATAGACGGGTACACATAGTTTTTGGTTTTTTTAAATGCTCAGAAACAGCATTCTGTTTCACTAAGTATTAATTTTTATGAAATAACTTTGAGAGACATTTCCTCAAAATTGCTTTATTTTTTTCCTCCATAATTTTGGTAGGAATTTATCTACCTTTTATTAAATGTAATCTTATTACTTTTCTATTATTGTTAATTTTATTCCACAAACTTCACTTTTAATTATGCTTCAGATGATTCATTGTTTTTGCCTTAAAATTTGTTTTAATTTATAAGCAAGTTGCCTGGAATGAAAGAACTGGTATTAGGAAGATACAAATACATATTCATCTTTCATTTTAGTGTTCTGAGACCTTGGGATGCTTCGGAATATTTATTTCTTTCCAGTCATAAATGCCAGGGCATCCTAAAAACACTTCTTTTGGTTTTGGTTATGAAAGTGGTCTTGGGTATAAAAGGAATGTTTGTCTGATCTTTTTTTTTTTTTTTAAACAAAAAGAGACTGACAGTACTGTATAATGGAAAACCGATTTCTGTTAGCTAATTAATTAAAACAGAACTGTTGGTCTGCTTAAGACGCTTCAGACTGCACTTCATATTTTCTGTATAGAGGGAGAGGAAGGAGTGTTGGATAGCATTACTAATTAATCTTCTTTTGATCCTCAAGAGTTTGTGTGTAATTGTCAGGGCTCATTAAATCACTGTTTGCTGTGGATAGAAAAGAGAAACCTTCTCCTACACACACACCCCGCCCCCAACCAGTCTGAAGTTTCTTTTCTAGATGGAGAATGTCAACCATTTCCTTAGCACGATCATTTGTTACCAGGTCAGGCTCAGAGCTGCTCCATGTCTGGCTGTTTGGCAGGTATTGCTTTCCACCCTTTAGAAGGGCTTAAGGAAGGAGAATGAACAACAGCAACAGATCTCCCCACTGCGAGCATTGCCTCATACTCTCCCAAACAGTGAGGGTTTTCTTTTTTTAGTTCATGTAAGGCAAATAATTTCTTTTTTTTTTTTTTTTTTAGAATACATAGCCCCAGCATCTGCCTTTTATATTAATTCAACAAATATTTAATAAGAGCCTATTGTGTGCAAGGTACTCTTCTTGTGCTGTCAGATAAATACATCAGTTAATCAACAAAACAAATTCTAAGCCCTCAGGGAGCTTATATTTTAGTGGGCAAGACTAGTAATAAACATATATATGTACACGTTATAAATGAGTAAATTATATAGTATGTTAGGAGGTGAACCATGCTGTAGGGGAAAATGAACCCAGCAGCTCATAAAGGGGATTGGGAACATGGGGCTAGACTGGGGTTGTAATTTTGAATGGGACAATCAGCTTAGTCCTCACTGAGGTGACATTGGTGAACAGACCTGAAGCAGGTAAAGGTGCAAGTCCTATGAAATCTGGGGAAAGAATAATCTAAGAACAGGCTACAGTGAGTGCAAAGGCCCTGGGGCAGGATTGTCTAGCTTAGTGAGGGACATCTTGGCCAGTGTGGCTAGAGTTGTGTGAATGATGGGAGAGCAGTTGGAGACAAGGTCAGAGAGATAACAGGGTAGATGGTGGTGGGGTGCTCAGATGGAGAAGGGCCTTGTAGGGCTTTTGTCACCTACGCTCCTACTCTGAACAAAAGGAGGAGCCACTGGAGGGTTTAGGGCCGAGGTGTGGCCTGATCTACTTGTGTTTTAAAGGGATCACTTTAGCTAATCCATTGAGTCTACTGTGTGGCAGGTACTGTCAATCAAACACATTAGTTAACCAATAATACAGACAGATTCTCAGTCCTCATAGAGCTTATACTGTGTGTGTGTGTGTGTGTGTGTGTGTGTGTTTGTGTTTGTGTGGGAGACTAGGAATACAGTTTTGGACAGGTTGAGTTTGAGATATCTGTTAGACATCCAAGTGGAAGAATTGAGTCAGAAGTTGATTATATGAGTCTTGAGTTAGAAGAGAAGTTGGAGCTGGAGACAAAAACTTGGGATTTAATCAGCATTTAGATGAGATTAAAACCATGAGCCTGATTAAGATCATCGAAGGGGAGAGAATGAGGGGATGGAAGAGGATGGAGCCCTGGGACACTCCAATATTTAGAAGTATAGGAAAAGAGGAGGAACCAGCAAAGAAGACGGAAAAGGAGTAGTGGATGTAATAGGAAAGAAACCAAGGGAGTGTGGTGGCTTGAAAGCCAAGAGAAGAAGCATTTTCAGAAGAGGGAATGATTAATAGTGTCAGATTTTGCTGAGAAATGCACTACCATAATTCACGAAGTCTTAAACATGAATTTTTAAAAACATTTAATAGCTCTGCAATCAGAATGCATTTTACAATTGTGGGCATGTGAAAGTTTAATTGGCATATAAAATAATGGTGTCTTAGATTAAAGTAACATGGCATACGAAGACTGAGAATTAACCATTAGATTTAGCCAAGTGTAGACCATTGGTGACCTTGACCAAAGGGTTTCAGTGTAAGGTTGGAGTAGGTTTAAAAGCCAATGAAAGGAGAGAGATTGGAATATTGACAACCTTGTAGGTTGTTGCTGTTAGGGGAAGTGAGAATTAGGGTAGTAACTGGAGGGGGAAGTCAGGGTATAGAGAGTTTTTGGTTTTTAAAATGGAGGTGAAGACAGCATGGCTGTGTGCTGATGGGAATGTCTCTGTAGAAAGGGAACATTTTTTTAAATTGAAGTATAGGTGATTTTCAATTTTGTGTTAATTTCTGCTATACAGCAAAATGATTCAGTTATACATATGTATATATATACATTATTTTTCATATTCTTTTACATTATGGTTTATCATAGGATACTGAATTTAGTTCTCTGTGCTATACAATAGGACTTTGTTGTTTACCCATTCCATATATAATAGTTTATGTCTGCTAACCCCAAACTCCCAGTGCGTCCCTCCCCCACCTTCTCCCCTTGGCAACCACAAGTCTGTTCTCTGTGTCTGTTTCTGTTTCATAGATAAGTTCATTTGTGTCATACTTTAGATTCCACATGTAAGTGATATCATATGGTATTTGTTAGAAAGGGCACTTATGATGTAGGAGAGAATGGCTGAGTATACCAGTGGGGACAGGACTGATGGCCTGAGTGGTGGCACCAGCCTTAGGAAGCAGGAAGGAAGGCAGGGCAGTGAGGCAGATGCTTGGATAGGTGAGAAGGGTGGAGCTGTGAGGTCTGTGGACACTACTCTGACTGCTTCAGTTTTCTCATTTAAGTATAGCAAGCAAGGTTACTAGCTGGGAGGGGCATTGGGGAGAAAGTGTTAGAATTTAGAAACAAGAAGGGCATGAATTGGTTGTCTAGGAGACAGCAAGAGTGAATGGACTGGGAAAATGCAGGATGATGACCAGGTGGCACTGAGGTTTGGTCAGGAACTTAAAGTGGTACCACTTAGCATGATTGCCAAGGAAGTGTGCATGCAAGGGAGGGGACCAGGAAGTGGAGGGAGTCCTCAAGGTGGGGATTCTCATGACTGACACAGATGCTAAGTTGGGAAGGGGTTTGCGTATCCTCCCGTCCTTCCCCTTTTTCCCATCCTGCGAGCTCTAATTTACTCGAGCTAAAGCAGAGCGGCCAGCACGCATGGCTGATGAGCTTTGTCAGTTGCTCCATTTTGATAAGGTGTCCCCTCCTCGCTGTCGGCACTGGGCTCACTCTGTGTGGCAGGGCTGGCCTCATGGGGCAGGTAACCAACTGGTGGGAAACGGCAGGAGCACTGTGGACCTGCTGGCATCGTTGTGACGCCTCTCTCAACGGACCTGCCGATTATGTTCCCTCATGTCTATCCCTGAATTCCTTCACCCTGCACCAAATGAGGACTGCAGAAGGGGACTGAAGCTAATAATATCTGAAAACAGTATTTTACTACTTTGTCTTTTTTTTAAATTTTTTTTTAGGCACTTGATGATTTAATAAACGAAGGCTTGCCTCTAATTCTGGTTACGGTCGGTCAGCAACATCTCTTAAATAAGTTTGCCTTTGTTAAAGCATACTTTTTAGTAAATGTGGCTGCAACAATAAATTGTGTCCCAGAACACAAAATGAAACCAGTCTGCCATGGTCTTATTAATGAGAAAAACAGACCAAACCTCCCAAACTTGAAAGGTAATCTTTTGTTCTATTTTTTTTGCTTATTTCTCTTTCTATTCCCTTTCCCCACCTATCCCCCACTCTACCCCCCAATAATCCATATGAACATTCTAGTAGATATTCTTTCATGGTTTTCTCTGAGCTCACTTAATGACACACATATGTGCTTATGTCTAGGTACCTGCCTATCCATATCCATCAATATATCTGCATATTTGTCCACTTTCTTACATTATATACAGTTGACCCTTGAACAACACAGGTTTGAATTGCACAGGTCTGTTTATACACCAATATTTTTCAATAGTGAATATTACAGTACTGCACAATCTGTGGCTGGTTGAATCTGCAGATGCTGAACTGTGGATACAGAGGACCGTCTATACCAAGCGCCAACTGTAAATTATACATGGATTTTCACCTGCATGGAGGGTCAGTGTCCCTAACCCCCATGTTGATCAAGGGTCAGCTGCACATACAAAATAGGATTTGTCATTTATTTAAGAAATGATGTATTTTACATTTTTCTGCCTCTTGCATTTCTTATGTAAAAAACTTTGCTAAGCCACTCCAAGTCAGCTGATTTGCTTTGGTCCCCTAAACCAGCTGTGCGGTGTTTTATGCTGTGAACAGCCCATGGTTTATTCAGCCATTCCCCTGTTGTGCGTTCACTTTGTTTCTAGGGAACAGTGTGGAAGCACTACATATCCATACTATAGTGTATATTTCTATAGGATAAGATACCCATGGATGGGATTTATGGCCCATATATACACATAAAACTATATACATATTTTTCAAATGAGTTAATGTTGCCTTAAAAATAGGTTTGTTTGTTTTTTTTTAAGCACTAAGTATGATGTTAACTGTGGGTTTTTCATAGATGTCCTTTATCAGCTAGAAGAATTTCTCTTCTATTCCTAGGTTGTTGAGTGATTTTATCATGAAAAGGTGTTGGATTTTATTAAATGCTTTTCCTGTGTCTATTAAGATGATTATATGGTCTTTGTTTTTTATTCTATCTGTAGGCATGTATTATATTGGTTGATCTTTGAGTGTTTAACCAACCTTGCTTTCTTGGGATAAATCCCACTTGGTCATGGTGTATATAATTCTTTTTATATGTTGCTGGATTGTTTGCTAGGATTTTGTTGAAGATTTTTGCACCCATATTCATAACATGTATTGTGTAGTTTTCTTATGGTGTCTTTGTCTAGTTTTAGTATCAGAATAATACTGGCCTCTGTTTTAAAGTGTAAGTTTTATTATTATTCAGGTGTGGTGAGGCCAACAGATCAGGAGATGGCTGCCATTGAAAACAGTTTGTTATTTACAGCTCCCAAGAGGGAGGGGCATGCTACAACATGGGAGGGCCACACGGGTTGGGGTCACTCAGGAGGCAGAGAGAGCAGGAGAAAGAGGTGGATTAACCTCTTGCCAGGATTTCTCATGTTCTGGTATCATCCTAGCGTTCCTCCGTTTCTATCCTTGCCTGTCTCTCACTTTCCCTTAGGGGAGAAGACCTAGTCCCAGATCTTTCTTCTGGGCCCTCCCTCATACTCAGCTGACCCTCTAGCTCCAGAGTCTCCTAATTTAGGAGAAGAGCCAGGCAAATTGAAGTTGGAAGAAGGGAGGAAGTCAGGTGTGTTCAGTTCCATGTTATTCTGGACTCCCTCTTCCACTTGACAAACTTAGTCTCTTTAGGTGGGTAATTTGTGCATTAATTCCTAGTCAAATAATCACTTGTAGTTTTTCTCCCTTCTGTAGTCTAGAAGCCAGGCTTACTATAGCAGGCAAAGTTTGTGATCTAAATTCTCTCAGTGCTCCCTCGCTCAGAATGAGGGCTGACTTTGGATTGTGGGTAGGAATTTTGAGATATTTGAGGATTGTAGTTTGTGCTGTTCCAAATGGTCTCACTCTCTGCTCTTAGAGTGAGGGGCATGAACTGACACTTCCAAGGAGGTCTTGGAGCATATCAGCAGAACTGACACTTCAAGGAGATCTTATCAAGATATTATAAATATCTGGAAGACCCAAAATATTGGTTTGGCCAAAAAATTCGTTCGGGTTTTTCCTAACCGCTTACGAAAAACCTGAACGAACTTTCTGGCCAACCCAATTCTTTGAGGACCTTAAGGGGTCCTGGGATCCCAGGTGAGGAACCACTATTTTATATCAGTAGCCAATAACTTGAATGGCATCACCAAGCACCCAAAAGATCCTTTCAGAATTTAAGAATCAGCCTGTCTTCTAATGTCTGATATTTAGGGACCATTTGATAGAGCAGTGTGTTTCTAATTATCATTGTGGTTGTTTCTAAACATTAAATTTCCCAACTAATGATGAGTTTTATAAATTAGAATTAATATTTAAGCTAACCACAGATATCTTTAGTTCTTCCAAAATGTTGTGTCTTATAGAGGTGTGTTTAAAGGATGAGGGAGGCTTACTTTGTCAGCTTACACAAATGAAAGAGGACTTCGCACTTAGCACACTAAAGGTAAGTTTAAAAGAATTTTCAAATCATAGTGAATCCGTTACCAGAAAGCCCACTGTTAGGCCCTGGACAGGTCAACTTTCAGGACTGTGCTTACTCACGTAGTTTTTCTTGCCTAAGCATGGGTTGGGGCCAGGGATGGAGTCTACTCTCCATGAGAAAAGCAGATGCCGAGAGGTGTCAGACTTTGACCTTTCAACTTGATTAAGTTTCCGTGGGGAATAAGATTTATTATCTGATGGGATTTGAGCATTCCATGCCCTGTTTGGTGTTTCCTAATAATAATAGTGATAACAACAGGAACAACAACAGTACCATTTATTCAGTGCTTATTATGTGACAGACACTTTGCATGATTATTTAATTCTCACAACTCTGTGATGTACATATTAATCATTTTTGAACTGTATTGTGCTGAACCGTGAATAAACTGAGGCTTAGACAGTAAGAAATTCACTAATGCCATACAACTAATAAAATACAGATTACGTTCTTAACCATTATACTAAATTACCCTAGTCCTTATATAGTATTTACTGCTCTATACAAACAAGGTTTTAGAGACCTGTTCCTTGAAAGATTGGTTGGTCCCTTTGTTTTTTGCCATGTTCCTATTTAGTATTGCTATTGCTATTTAGTATTGATTGTCAACTATAAAATCTCATTATCTTTACATTACCAGTTAGGTTACCATAGTTTAATTTGAAATACAGTTGATCCTCATTATTCACAGATTCAGTATCTGCTAACTTGCTTATCTGCTAAAATTTAATTGTAACTCCCAAATCAATACTCTTTGCTCCTTGGTGGTCATTTGGGGACAGGCACAGAGCACAGAAAACTTTGAGTTGCCTGATATGCACATTCCCAGCTGAGCTGAAAAAGGCAATGCTGACTTTTTCTTTCCACTTTCATACTATAAACAAGTGTCCTTTTCATTTATTGCCAAGCTTTTTGCATTTTTGTGGGGTCTTTTGTTGATCTTTTCACTATTTGAAATGGCCCCTAATGCATAGTGCTGAAGAGCTGTCTAGTAATCCTAAGTGCAAGGAGGCTGTGATGTGCCTTTTGGAGAAGATATGTGTGTTAGACAACTTCAATCAGGCATGAGTTGTAGAGTTATTGGCTGTGAGTTCAAGGTTAATGAATCTACACTGTATATTCAATAATGTGTCTTGAAACATAAACACACATTAAACAAGGTTATATACTGATCAGCTGACAAAAATGGTGTGACCAGAGGCTCGTAGGAACTTATCCCTGTATTTCCCTAGGAGCAATGCTTCAGTATTAGCTGACTCAGTGTTTGCAGCAACTTTCTAGAACACAGCTACTATGAATAAGCAAGTATGGGCACTGGCTGTGCATGCAATAAAGGGTCACTGCCCTACACACTTACTCTTTTTTTTTTTTTAAATATCTTTATTGGCGTATAATGGCTTTACAATGGCGTGTTAGTTTCTGCTTTATAACAAAGTGAATCAGTTATACATATACATATGTTCCCATATCTCTTCCCTCTTGCATCTCCCTCCCTATCCCACCCCTCTAGGTGATCACAAACCACCTAGCTGATCTCCCTGTGCTATGCGACTACTTCCCACTAGCTATCTATTTTACGTTTGGTAGTGTATATATGTCCATGCCACTCTCTCACTCTGTCACAGCTTACCCTTCCCCCTCCCTATATCCTCAAGTCCATGCTCTAGTAGGTCTGCTACACACTTACTCTTGCCATTACTTCCCTTTTCATTCCCTGTTGTCTTTTTCCTGTTCACTGAGCTCTCTTCTCTGATGATTTTGTTCAGATTTACTTTTAGGTCTTCCATTCATTGTTACTTTTCAGTACATGAGAAATATTTGATGAATAAGAATGAGACATGATTTGTATTATTTCTGAACTTGGGTGATTGTGTGTTGTTCTTTCTTTAGTCAATTTTACTGACAGAAGCTGAAGACAGGCTCAACTTCCTTGTGTCAGAGATGGAGCATCCAGGCCATAAGAACCTCTCTCAGTGTTCGGCTGGCGAGCTAGAGATTGTGGTGGAGGTCAGGCTGCAGCTGGCTGCAGTCGCCCTGCAGAGACACCAGGCAGCATACAGGCGAGTCTCGGCATCACAGTTTCTTCCTCACTCTGATTTGTTAAAATATACCTAAATTTTATGTAAATTTTATAAATTCCTAGATTAATAGAGCAGACTTGCTTTTTATTATTCAGGAGAGTTTTCACACATTACTACATTTAAAACTATAATTCTCAACAAATTAATTGGTTTATTAAAGCATATAGCTAGGATGTTTTATGTGAAACATAAACAAAGTCACAGAGTTCTCCTTTTTAATTAATAATTTATTTTTAAAAGGCAGAACCTAAATTCCTTATACCTTTTTTTACAAATAACACCTATGGAGTGTTTTCTCCCTAGACAACCGATAAAAACATTAAAAACAAGCTCTATTTTGAAAAAGTAACATCTCCTGAACTATGCTGTGCTCAACCACTTAATAAACTACTTGTAGGTGGCTCATTTTTAAAATGTGATGCAGTTGCTAATGTCAGATCTTTCTTTTCATTTGTTCATTGATTCATTCATATATAGTGACCAGTATCTGCTAACTGCCTCACTGTTGGGCTCTGATCTAGGCACCAAGGAGACAAAGATGAATAGAACATAGTTTCTGTATTCATAAGCTCATAGACATATAAACACTTGTATAGTTAAAAATACTTCTCAGTGATTTTTTAGTATTGAATAATATAGAAATATACTTTCAAGAACTTCCCATATCATTTATTATAAACACCTCTGTCGTGAGAACACTTTCAATAGTGATTCTTTGAATAATGAGCAAATTTCTTATCTTACCATTCATTAATTCATTCAACAAGTAATTTGGGGGCACCTACGATATTCTAGGCATGGTCCTAAGTTCTGTATCCTAACACTGATATATACAGTATACACAAAATATATAACAATATTGACAAAAATCCTACCCTCATGGAGTTTATATTCTAATAGATAATAAACAGGCTGACAATAAACTGTAAACCTAACAAGTAAGTAAATTATATAGTGTGGCCAAAAATAAGTGTTATGGAGAATATCAGGGGTAGAGGCAGGGGGAGGAGGAGGGGTTATCCTGTTAAAACTGTGCAGTTGTAATAAAGAGAATGACTCCATTTAGATGTTCGTTAACTGACTGCTTTGAAGCTCCGCCACCCCCGTCCCCTCTGCCCCACACCTGGGCAAGCAGAGAAGAAAGCCTAGTTGCCCCCTCCTTTGGTGCTGGTGGGACGTTTAAATCACACCGACCTGGCCCACACGTGGGAACCCTTACCCCAGCGCCACCCGTTAACTACTATAAAGCCCAGCCAGTCTCCTTTCTCTTTTCTCTCAAGACATTTTCAGCCTGTTTGGGAGGCTGCGCTGCTCTTCCTGGATAGTCTCACTATGGGAGGAATCAACCTTCTCACACTCCCTTGATGTGTATGGCATCAGTCTTGACATCTTGGGTGGTCAGGGTAGGCTTTATTGATGAGGTGACATGTGAACAAATAAACGTGGGGGCCCATGCAAATACCTGTAGATGGAGTGTTGCAGGCCATGGGAACACGCCTGATTCATGTTCGAGGGACAGCACGGGGTCTCTTGTGGCTAGAATGGAGCGAGCGAGAGTTTTAAGAGAGATGTTCAAAGAGGTCATCCTTGATGGGGGAGGCAGATTATATAGGACCTTCTGGCCAGGGTGAAGACTTCTGCTTTTAGTCTGAGGGAAGTAAGGAGTCATTGTATTGTTTCAAGCAGAGGAATGACATCATCTGATTTTCACTTCAAAGGGATAACCCTGGTTTTTAGGTTGAGAATTGACTGTAAGAGGGAAAGGGTTTGAAAGCAGGGAGATCAGCTGGGGAAGCTGCTATAAGAAGAAGAAATGTTAGTGGCTCTGATCAGGGCCGTAGCACTAGAGGTAGTGATAAGTCGGATTCTGGGTATATTTTGAAAGTAGAGCCATTAGAATTTGCTGATGGGTTGGCTGTAGAGTGGTGAGAAAAAGAGAGGAGTTACAAAAGAAGTTGTCCCTAACCACAGTGGGGAAGACTGTGGCGGTACAGCTTATATAGGGGAAAGATCTGAAGTTAGATTTTGGACTCGTTTAGACTATGTCCCTTGGAGGTGCAATTGAAAATGTCAAATATTCTTGGAGTCTTTAGAATATAGATAGTATTTCAAGCCTTTAAATGAATGAGATTCCTTAGGGAATGTGAGTAGATGAAAGAAAGAGAAGGACCAAGGACTGAGGGTTGGGTTTGGTTGGAGACTGGGGAGAAAATGAGCAACCAGCAGAGGAGACTGAGAAGAAATGACCAGTAAATATATGAAGACCAGGAGATTATGAAATCCTGAAAGCCAAGTGAAGAAAGTGTATCAGGGAGAATGGAGTGATCGACTCTGCCAAAAGCTCCAGATAGACTGAGATGAGAATAGAGAATTGACCATTGCATGATTTAGCAACATGGAGGTCACTGGTGACCTCGGCAGGAGCAATTTAAAAGGCAGTGGGGGAAAGAGCATATTTAGAGTGGTTTTATGAGAAAATGGGAGGAGAGAAATTGGAACCTGCAAGTAAAGATGATTCTTTTGAGGAGTTTTACAGTAAAGGGGAGTAGAGGAATAGGATGTCAGCAGCTGGTAGAAGTAGGGTCAAGACAAATTTTCTTGAGATGGGAGCAGCGATGATGTATTATATGCTAATGAAAGTGACCCAGCAGAGAGGGCAAATTTGATACTCTGATATAATTGGTACACAGTAGGGTAGGATCCCAGTCCAGTCTTCTTTGTTTCTCTAATACAGAATGAAACTGTCCCCTAGCTTGGGATTCCACAGTGGTCTCTGGGGACCAGCAAGGAAACTGCTGCCTGCCCTGGATAGAAAAAGAGTAACCCAAGAGGAATCAGTTTCTTCAGATCAATGCTATTGGCAGTTGCGGGGTCCAAACTGGCACTGACAATGAAATGCAGAAACCCTGAGAAATTAACTTTGAAACTGATCCTGACATCACAGAGCTGGAGCAGAGGCAAAACCAAAACTGTCTCATAGAGATTACCTAGGAAATGCAGGACTCTCATGGAAAATAACTGCCGGTAAAGGTAGCACAGAGTCAAATATCATAAACCAAATGAAGAAAGAGCCACAAAAGAGAGTTAGCAGGCACAACAAATGGCAGCTTCCCAGCCCAAGAAATAAACTGTTCAAAGATGTGAAGGATGGAAGAGAATGAGACGAGATAAAAAAGGAACAGATGAATTTAGAAAAAAAAAAACTAAATAGAAATTTTAGAAATGAAAAATATAATTACTGAATGAAAAGGAGAAATGATCAAATTAGATGGAAACAAATTTTTTTTCCCCTCCTTAACTTTCTCATTATACTAAAATTCCATGTTTTAAGTTCTATGCATTAGATTCAGAATTTGGAAAGAGAGTTAATTTTTTAGATGGCCCTTCTCTTTAAACAGGAGAAGCCCTCCTGTAGCCTTTGCAAAGGGGAAATCAATTCAGCAGAAATCCCACTTTGCTTTTGCTTAGATTGGAAACAGACAATTGTCTCATCAGTGGGAGCCTTGACTGAAGGCTATTCCATGATTAACCACATCTAAATTTGATTTTATGCTAGAGACAGTATAGGTTTTGGGGAATTTAAAATTTCTGTGGTTTGTAAGCAGCGATGAAGGTTCATAATGTCTATTAGGAGCAGTGATTCTCCAAGTGTGGTCTTCAGACCTGTGGGCGTTCCTGAAACTCAGGGAGGTCTGTAAGGTCAGAACTATTTTTATAGTAGTTTATAACATAGTAAACTATGTTTATAATAGTTTATAAAACTACGAGGTTGCTTGCCTTTTTCACTGTGTTGTTATTTGCACTGATGCTGAAAAAGCAACAGTGGTAAAACTTCCGGTAGCTCACCACGAATCAAAGCAGTGACACCAAACCGAACTAGTAGCCATTCTGTTCTTCACTGCTGCACGCTTGCAATTAAAAAAAAAAAAAGCCAGATTTACGTAAGAATGCCTTTGATGAAGCAGTAGAATCTGTTATATTTATAAATACCTATTCTTGAATGTAGTTTTAATATTCTGTGGGAATATATTAAGTGGGAAATATACCTCAAGCACTTCTGCTGCATATCACAGTCTGATGGTTATCTTGAGGAACAGCACACATGTGGATGAACCAAGAGCTGAACAAGCTGTTTTTTTCATGGAACAACATTTTTATTTGAAAAAACAACTGACAAACCATGATTATGCAGACTTGGGTATTTGACAGGTATTCTGCTGAAAATGAGCAAAACGAACATGCCACTTCTAGGAAAACAACTAATAGTTTTTGTTGTCAATGATAAAATCTAAACTTTCATAGAAAAATTGGATTTTTGGAAAATTTGTATTTGCCGTCATGAGCTTGACAGTTTTCTAATGCTTAAATTTTTTTGATGAGACTGGTGGTGATATTAACGAGCATCGTTTTTTAAAAACTGTGTAATGAAATGCTTCAACATTAAGGGAATCTATTTAACTCAGGGAGCTAATGTTTTCCAAATGGCCAGTGCATGATGTTCCAAAATCCTGGTAAACAAGATAGACTGATAGATTTTCATGTAACAGAGTAGGAAAAGTTCATCAGTGTATGGTAGTAGATTCCACATAGCAACAAACTTTTAAGAAACTGTCATTTGTCACATATTGGTATAGTATCAAGGAAGAATATTCACAATTATTTGAAGAGACTCTTAAAATACTCCTCCCACGTTCAATAACTATCTGTGTGAGACCTAGTCTTCTTCATACGCTTCATCCAAAACATTATGTCACAACAGACTGAATATAGAAGCAGATATGAAAGTCTTCTATTAAGCAGATTTTCTCTTTTTAAGCCAGATGTTAAAGAGATTTGCAAAAATGCAAAAACAATGGAATCCTTCCCACTATTTTTTGGTTTTTGAAAATATATTTTCCATAAAAATACATTATTTATATTAAATATAATGGGTTTATGATTTTTATTTTTAAATGAATTAATAAATGTTAAGTTAAACATTTCTCCGTTTAATTTCCAATATGGTAAATATTGATAGAGCTCTTTGGGGTTTCTTAATAATCTTTAATGATGTAAATGGGTGCTGAGAGTAAAAACACTTGAGACCCACTCGTTTAGAGTATTGTCACATTTGTAGCTATCTTTAAGAATACAATGGTAAAAAAAAAAGAATACAATGGTAGTTGATTGATGGTTAAAATAGGCTTAGTATAATAATACACTGTTTTCCCCACTGAAGTTTGAAGACAGAAGGAATTTTTACTATACTGTTTCCTATAGAAATAAATGATTTGAATATATAATATATAAATGTATATTTAGAAAATGTTTATGTATCTAACTATATATTCTATATATAATTATATGTATTGAATATATACGTGTGTGTATATATATATATGACTGTATGGCTACATGATTTCCTATGGAGGCACATAGAACTCCTTTCTCCAAACTGTGTCCCAGAGAGCAGTAGCAGCCCTAGAAAATATTTCTTGTCACTTAGCTTCATTCTTTCCCTAGCTCTCTACGTGTCTTATACCCTTTTAGTGTGGAGGATATGAGTGATTTTTTTTTTTTAGGGAGAAAGAAGGAAATGAGAAACTACACATTACAAAATGGCACAGAAAGGAGTGTTGTAATAGAACTTTAATTTGAAGACCAGATAGATGTATGCAAATAATGTGCAAGTATACCAGAATTGCCCCGATTTTAAATCCATGGGCTTGGCCCTTAGGAAAAACCTGCAGAAACTTTGATGTTGCTGGCTTTTTGCAGCAGAGCTGTCACTTGGGGAAGCCTACTGTCAGGATGAATGAGTTTTAGTAGGTGAACTTTACCCTCCATGAGCTTCCGTCTGGGCGCTGCTGAGAGTGTTGGACAGTCCCTTTCCCAGATGCTGGTTAGCTTGACATTTCATGATACTTCTAATAAAATTATGTGTCAAGGAAATTGAAAGGCACATTCCCTAGGGTGACAGGTAGAGTAAGCCGCATAGATTTTATGAGAACAAACTGACCATTTTTGTCATGAATGTTAATAAGAAATAAATGGGATCAGAGTTATTCAAACTGTATTTCTGCTTCTTTCAGGGCTGCCTCTCTATTTCAGAATCCTGTCTTTTTTTTTTTTGAAGTGTTCCTTCCAATTCTCCTTTCTATTTAATTTATTGTCTAAATGGAATAACGTTTGAGCCTTTTTATTTTGTGTAAGAGTGAAACATCCTCCTGCTGGGATTTTGACTGTTTGTAGTGGGTAATCCTCCTTACACTTCCTGTCTTCCTAGTGCAGAGGAGGAAGTAGAAGTTTTCCATTGTGCAACTAAGCAGTACCAGCTGGATTAGGACATACAGTATGTTTATATTTTAGTCATTAAGTTTTGGGGTTAGCAAGATTCCAAACCTCATACCTCATTTCCCTTGAAATCAGAATTTGGGCTTCAGGTCAGAAGAGTGGGATGGGCATCATTTTCTCCTTTCAGGGCCCTCTAGTTGTCATCCTGTGCTAACCTCTGAAGCTACTCAGTAAACAAGGTGTGTTAGAAACATGTATGTATCCTTCAGGGAGGAAAGGTGTGGGGGAAAAGAGATTCCGTACCTGGACACACACCCCATCAGCATTGTGTTTTTTGTTGCTGTTTTCTTGCTTCCTTGTTTAGTTTTATTTAAGAAAAAAAAAAAAAACTAGTAAGTTTAGATAATCACAAACCATACTTTAGAAAATATTCTACAAGTATCTAAACCATTTTAAGGACTCAGTAAAATCTTCGGAGATTGAAATTCAATAATGGCTGAAAGGTTTTGATGCTGGTTAACAACTTAGAAAAAAAATCAATTTAGTCCCTGCATATTCCCTGTCCAACTTTATATACTAATAATGGTAACGGCTACGATGCATTGAGAGCCGTCTATTTGCCAAGCACTCCTCTTTGTTAAGAATACCCTGCTCTCAATAGAATGTCAACTCAGTGAGGCCAGGGACTGTATCCATAGCCCCTAGATTTGTTCCTGGCCAATAGCAGGTGCTCAATACATATTTTTGAGCAAGTGAAAGACTAAATACCTTATTTAATATCCTCATAATAATCCCGTTTCATGAAGTCTGCTAAGTAGAATGCAAGGCAAAAGGCATTAAACTGGACAAAGAACGCCTTTTATATTGTAAAAGGTGCAGCCGACAGTAACCATATGGTAACACAAATGTGGCAACGAGTAACACTGTGCCAGTATAAACAAAGCCAAAGCTTGTTAGAACTGTGAAAAGAAAGAGGCCACATTGTAGCTTAATGATTAAGGGTGCTGCAGGCTCAGGGGCCAGTGGCCTGGGCTCTGATCCTACCTCCTCTTGCTAGCTGAGTCACCTTAGGCAAGTCACATAACATTTGTGGGCCTCAGTTAACTATAAAATAGGGATGATAATAGTACATATCTTGTAGGTTTGTGGTACGGATTAAGTGAATTAATTCACAATAAGCATTTAACACAGCACCTGAGAGGTGGTGAGTACAGTAAATACCAGTTATCATTTTTTTTTAAAAAGTTGAGGGGAAAAAAGAGAGAGAAAATATCTTTCAATACAATGTGTAGATACATACAAAAAAGGCTTTAAAAATGTAATTAAGAGTTGAGCATATGTACATACTCTAAGAGCCTACACACAGAGACTAACTACCTTCTTGCAAGCATCCCTGGACCTAGGTGAGGCTGGTCATCTTCTTGGCTAGAAACCTCACTAACTGACCCAAAGGAGGTGGTGTATTGACCATAATCCAGGGATGCAGGAGGCTTCTGGAACAGTACAGCGGAAGTGTCGTGATCTGATTCACATCCTGAAGAGAGATCACTGTGGTCTCTTCATAGAGACCAGGACTCCAGGGGCTGGCCAGCAAGCTCCTATGGGTGTCTGGAGATGTTGGTGGCTTGGATGGAGGCGTTAGCAGTGGACGAGGTGCGGACGTGACGAGCTGCTGGCTAGTATCCAGATCTTGAAGTTGAAGCTGACAGAACTTGTTGATGGGTTGAACACAGAGTGTGAGGCAAAGAGGAGGCGGTGATGATACTGGGCCCTCTATCTGGGATAGAGAACAGGGGAGAGGAGTAGGTTTGGTGGAGGAGGGGGAAGCAAGAGGCTCTGCTTTTAACCTATCCTAGTTTCCTGCCACAACATAGTACCCAAGACTGGGTGGCTTAAAACGACAGAATGTTATCGTCTCACGGTTCTGGAGGCTGAAAGTCCAAAATCAAGGTGTCGGCAGGACCCTGCTCTTTTTGACAGCTCTGGGGGGCGCCCTTCCTTGCCTCTTTTAGCTCCTGATGTTTGCCAGCCATCTTTGATGGTCCTCGGCATGTGGATGCATCACTCCAGTCACAGGCTGTCTGCTCCCTGCATGTCTTCACATCATATTCCCTCTGTGCATGTCTGTCTCTCTGTCCAAATTTCCCCCTTTTATAGGGACACCAGTTATATTGGATTATGGTCCACCCTAAATGACCTTATTTTAGCTTGTTTACCTCTGTAAAGACTCTATTTCCAAATAAGGATGCATGATGAGCACTGAGGGTTAGGACCTCTACACAGTTTAACCCATAACACCTCTTAAATGTGATTGTTATTCACTATTCAAGTGGAGATATCTAGTGGGGCATTAGATAAATGGATACATTGCCCGTTTGGCTTTCACTCAGTCTTTCTGTGTTATGAAGTAGCACTGCAATAAGCATCGTCAGGTACACAGATTATTCTGTATTTTGAATTTTGTTTTGGAATAGATTTTCAAATGAAGGAGCCTGTTAACATATATTATTAAAATATTCTGAAAAAGTGTGACATCAATTATACATTTATCATTCTACAGGGAAGGAGGATGTGATGGTTTAAAGTAAGAAAAATTTACATACTGAACAACAGGAAGTGAGGAGAATTACTATCTCCTGGCTTCTATTTTCTGCATTAAGTACCTTTCCCTCCTGGCACTGCTAGATACTGATTGAGCAGTAATTTTTCTTAAGAGTTTCCAAGTGCACAGCATTAAGCAGAACAGTTTTATAATGTCAGAAAACTGGAGAACCACATCCTGATGTATGTAAAATACATGTGTGCTCATTTTATTAATGATATTGTCAGTAAATTTTGCTTTAGATCTTGGAAACATTCATTCATTTATTCTTTCATTCACTCATTTTCATTTAAAAATATTTTTTAGCTCCTATTATGTCCAAGCTACTAGATGCTGGGTGTCAGCAGGGGATAAGATAAATTAGCTGAGACAAATACAGAGCAGTTTTACAGGCAATTAAATAATGCTGTAAGTATCACCTTATGGTAAAGGCCAGGGTGCTATTAGAGCACGTAGAAGGGGCACCTAACAGTTTTGGGGATGGGTGGGAGTATGGGGAGGTTTTTTTGGAGGAAGAGACTTAGGAAATAACATACAAATGCCACGAGTGTCATACTAATAACATTTAAAACATATTCTCTATTTTAGTGCTGCGATAGTATTTTCCACACTTAAACTTCTCCAGGATTCAAAACTTTTTAAAAAGAAGGTAGTAGAAGATGACACAGAGAATTCCATCTCTCCAGGAGATTATGTACGTATGAATTTAATGTTTATCCTGATAACACTTTTTACGGAATAATTATTGGCATGCTAGGAAATTGTATAACTATTTGAATGAAACAAAGGGGTAAAGAAGAAAAAAACATTGAATTTAGAGTAAAAAGATCTGTGTTTAAGCCCCGTTGATGCTATTTATTAGCTGGTATACCTTGGGCAAATTCCTTAAAATTTTTTTAAATTATGTAATCTCATTTGGGAATTGATGGGACTGGATGTAATAGTGACTGAAGTCCCACCAGATGTATCATTCTTGTATTCTAGATCTGATGTCACTAGTAAATTAAGTTGTTTCGCATGACTTGCTCTTCATTTCACTTTTGTTTAAGTTTTTTTTTTTTTTTTTTTTTTTTTTTTTTGTATTACGCGGGCCTCTCACTGTTGTGGCCTCTCCTGTTGCGGAGCACAGGCTCCGGACGCGCAGGCTCAGGGGCCATGGCTCACAGGCCCAGCCGCTCTATGGCATGTGGGATCCTCCCAAACCGGGGCACGAACCCGTGTCCCCTGCATCGGCAGGCGGACTCTCAACCATTGCGCCACCAGGGAAGCCCCATTTCACTTTTGATTTTAGTTCTTCTTTAGCATTACCAGTGTGACACCTACGCTATTCCCTATCTTGTGCTATTTCCTATCTGTGCTATTTCCTACCGGTGCTATTTCCCACCTGTGCTATTTCCTACCTTGTGCTAATAGTACCTTGTGCTATTTCCTTCTCATAGTTAAATTCTTCTGCGTTTAAGCCCTCAAGTCTATTTGACAACTGGTGTCACATGTTCTTTGAAATTTCACTGGATTTTGATTAGACCAAGTAATTTAATAACAACAGGGTTGTTTAGGATTAAAATATAAAGATTCAGCACATAGAATCCTTGCTCATTTTAAAATAAATAAAGCTTAAGCTTTACTAATAAAATTGCTACTATCTAATGTCACTACAAAAAAGCAAAGCTGGGGCTTCCCTGGTGGCGCAGTGGTTGAGGGTCTGCCTGCCGATGCAGGGGACGTGGGTTCGTGCTCCGGTCCGGGAAGATCTCACATGCCGCAGAGCGGTTGGGCCCGTGAGCCATGGCCCCTGGACTTGCGCGTCCGGAGCCTGTGCTCCGCGGCGGGAGAGGCCACAGCAGTGAGAGGCCCGCGTACCGCAGGAAAAAAAAAAAAAAAGCAAAACTAATTGACTCATTTCTTACCACAGTAAAAGCAGTATAAAGGCTAAAAAGGATTCTGATTCTGAAAATTTACTTAGAGCAATGCTTGTTACTTGGTGGGGGGGTATTTTGCTTCCCAGGGGACATTTGCAGTGCCTGGAGACATTTTGGTTGTTATAACTAGAGGGAGTGCTAGTGGCATCTACTGAGTAGAGGCCAGGGATGTTGCTAAACATCCTGTAACACACAGGACATTTCCCTCACAACAATAATCTGGCCCAGAATGTCAGTCATGCTGAGGTCGAGAAACCCTGATTTAGATTAAGCATGACTTGGCTTTTCAATAATAAAAGCAATGTAGGCAGAGATTAAGGTATGTTGATGTGTATTTCTTCTGCATTTCTAATCCAAACACTAGACTCCTCGAGTACGTGGTGTACCCATTCTAATCACCAGCCTGTCTCGGGGTCTCTGTTCACTTCTTACTCCGGTTCAGAAACAGCTCCCCCTCCCCCTCTGCTCCTCACCTGTCTGTCATGTTCCAGCCCCTGTCAAGTCCAGGTTACAGCTCCTTGATAGCAGGTATTGCTGACTGGTTAGAGATGATGAGTTGTCAGAGATGTGTAGCAGGAAATTCCTAGAACAAATGGGCGTTGTTCTAGATGAAGTGTCTAAGATTGATTGCTCCCTGGAAAAGTTCCTTTGTCACCTCCCTCCCAGTAGCTCTGAACATTGGCCACTCCCTTTATAAAGTGTAATAATGAGGATAGTAAATCATAAAATAATATATGTTTGGGATGTGAGCAGCACATAGCAGTGTAATGTAGTAGATTAAGACTGTGGGCTCTAAATTCAGAAAGATGCAAGCTTGAATCCCAGCTTCCGCCAAAATATGATGACATTTAAACAAATAGTTAGCCTTCCTAGGCTTCGCTTCTCTCATCTGAAAAATAGAGATAATAATAGCCCCTCTTGGGCTTGTCAGGAGGATTAAGTGAACTAATGTGTATAAAGCATGTATCACAGTGCCTGGCCCGTAATAAGCACTCAGTAAACATTAGCCAGTATTACTGATTATTTTTCAGCCTTTAAAATGATGGTCACAAAATTTTTGAAGGTATGGAAACTGCTGATAATAATACAATTTGCAATGAAAAATTCAGACTGCAAAGCTAGTTTTCAACAGTGAGTATACAGAGAGAAAGAAATGCTGCAAAGCACTCATATGAGGATCAGTGTTAATAGAGGAGCATGGGATTATGGGTGATTTTTGTTTCTTGTGTATTTTTTATGTTTTATAGAATGTTCAAGAATAATTTCTAAAATTAAAATTTAATACTGTTAAATGATATCGATGCTTCCCTTAACTTATGTTACATTTAGCATTAGGCTAGAACTTGGACATTTTAAAATGGAAAGATAACCATCATTTTAATATTGTTTAGGCCACTGAAAGTACAGATGATAATGAGTTTTTAGATCCCATTTCCCTAAATTCTCGAGAATATTTCAACATTCATCTGTGGTTGAGGTGCCGCTTAGCATTGGTGACTGCGTTTGTTGCCCAGATTCGTGGCATTGGAATCGTGAAAGGTACAAATATCCTATTTCCATCTCCTTAGTCAAAGTTTTCATAAAATTTAATTTTATTTAGGTAACAGAGGTTTTCTTGGGATGTATTTTATTATACCATTAACATTTTATAACTTCTTAGCTTTATCTGTTTCCAGAATAAAAAATTCAAGTTATTAAATGAGAATAATCATTTTCAGCAGTCCCTTGTATCACTGCAAATGCCATATATATTACTGTATGCAAAGCAGGCAAGGAGATTTCAGAATGCTAATGCACACGCCTTCCTGTCGTCTAGGAAGGCAGCGTAGTTCAGGGGTCCAGAGTGCAGATTCTGGAGCCACCCCCTCCTTGAGTTCAAATACTCTATCCACCACTTCCTTGCTGTGTAATCTTGGCCAAATCTCTTAACCCCCTAGGCCTTAGTTTCCTCCTCTGGAAGATGGAAGTGTGGTACCTACTTCATAGGATTATTTCCAGAATTAAATGGGTTAAATTTCTAAAGTTCTTAGATTATAGCCTGGCACATAAATATGAGTTCTTGCAGTGATTAATAGTTATCTATATGTAAACCTATCTGTTCACCCATCTCTACCCATCTCCCAAATTAAATTATTTCATGGAATATCATCATTACTTTTGCAGCGTCTGAATACCCTAAAGTACTTCTCATAAATTACAGCACATTTATTTTCAATGTTTCGTGCAGTCTTATTTGTTTTCCGTCTCTACATCTTCCTCTTCTTCTGTATTATACAATATTCCTGTGATAAACACCGAGAATACCCTGCACATATAATTTCTTACTTTCTCAGTGCATTTTAAGTACCTGCATTTGTTTATTTTAGAAAACGATATAACAGATTGTGTGAGCCTCATCAATGAAGTGTGTGTGGAAGCAAAAAGTGCAGGCGACAGGGGGCTACAGGCTGAATTCTTGATGCAAGCTGTAATCATTGGCCTACAAGAAAAGCACTTAAAAGCAGACATCATAAAAAACCTTCAGGTAGGAAGGAAGCCTAATTCACATTGATATTTACCAGAGGATTCCGGTTAGAATAAAAGGAGAGAATTTAAATTTCCATTAGGTACTGAATGCGTAACAGTCAATACATCTGGCCCCTGTTTCAGTGAATTGTGAATGGTACTATCAAACGGAATAATTTTATTTTAATAGGATGTAATACAGTTGCTTGAAGGACGTGAGTTTATTTCTCCTCGATCTCATTTAACACTGGTGAGAAGCATGCTTTTACTGGCTGACTTAACAAAAGCCGAGAAATTCGAGGAAACTCCCTCTTCGAAAACAGAAAAATTATATTTGTTGACTCAGTCTCACAACATTCTTATTGAACAGGTGAGAGTGCTTTTGTGTCCACAAGACTTAGAAACTTACTTTTCTGTCTTTTCTTACAGCATACCACATTAGCTAATTACTCATTACAGTGCTTCTTTTACAGATGCGAACTTTTGGAGAAACAATTGAATTTCCTATATCAAACACTGACTATGCAAGTCCATTACTGCCTTTGAAAAATATCTATCTTCCTCATGTCATGTTATTGGCCAAAACAAAAATGAGAATTGGTAAGAACACTTAAACATATATTACATTCAAGTCACTGATGAAAAAGTTTAAGTCATTTTCAGCGAGGCTATCATGTGAGTGCTTTTATCTGGGGCAGTATTTATGAATAGCCAGGTTCCATTTATTTAACAAATAGCTTTTGATCACTTACCATGTGCCAGCCTCCCTGTGAGGTCCTGGGAAGCTATTGGAGATTAAAACAGATGTGGTGAGCTTCCCTGGTGGCGCAGTGGTTGAGAGTCCGCCTGCCGATGCAGGGGGCACGGGTTCGTGCCCTGATCCGGGAAGATCCCACATGCCGCGGAGCGGCTGGGACCGTGAGCCATGGCCACTGAGCCTGAGCGTCTGGAGCCTGTGCTCCGCAACAGGAGGGGCCACAACAGTGAGAGGCCCGCGTACCGCAAAAAAAAAAAAAAAAAAAAAAAAAAGAACAGCAAAGGGAGAGATGCCTGTTTAAGTAGAATAATTGGGGAAGGCCTCTCTGGGGAAGTAGTATTTAACCCTGGACTGTATATATGAAGCATATGCTTAGTGAAGTCATGCACAGTAGAGGCAGAGAGAGCAGTGAGTTGTAGGCTCTGAGGTCAGGACAAGCTTGACATGTTCCAGAACTGCCAGGAGACCAGTATAGACAGAGCAGAGTGGGCTAGGGACAGCCTAATGGGAGAGGGTGAGCAGGGGACAGTTTATGTTTCCAAAGATTACCCTGGCTGCTGGCTGAAGAACAGAGTGGAGGATAGACGGGAGCCAGCCAAGAGGGGATCTGATTGGAGCAGGTAGACCAGTAAGCCAGAGGCTTACAGCTCCTTGGAAACCAAGGAGGAGGAGCCAGCCAGTGTTGCTGCCCTTCTCAGGAGCTCACAGACATTGCTTCAAGCTCTCTCTAGGACACTGTCTCTCATCTTTGACCCAAAGCTGCCTACCTCTAGCTCCAAGACTCTTGTCTATCACAGAGGACAGAAAATCTTGTAACAGCTCTCTCTCTGTTCTAACCTATATTCATCATGCCTTTTTAGAAAAAATGTATTTCTGATGCTTTGACATCAGGAGTCTTGCTGACCAGGGAGGGACTTCCCCTCCCAGAGTTAGCCAATTCCTAGAGGTTAGCAAACCACACTCCTGTGAGGATATCTTTCATATGCAAACTCGCCATTCCAGAGCTTACACCCTGAGCTTTTATTGAGCTCTTTTGTTGTTCTTTGCTGGGCTCTTACCCTCAGGGCCACTATTTTTCTGCCCCAGTCACCCCAGGGACAGGTATAGACTACTAGCAGAGCCCACTGAAATTATACAAACTAGCCAATCCTAAACCTTAGTCTGCTTACCCTACCCACCCACTCCTTCCCACAAAAAACACAGTAAAGGCTCATGCCCACGTTTTCTCCATTCTCCTTCTACCTCCTGACTGACCCTGGTGCTTCCCTGTGTGGCCCTGTGTGGCATGGTGTGCCCTCCCCCCTCTTCAGAACTGTGAGTAAAAATACTATCTTTTCGATGACGGTCATCTCCTGACCTGTTGACCTTGTCATACTTGAATAATAACAAAACCCACATTTTGAAACATTACCCCTCACCTCCTGGGACCCATTTGCCTCCTGTACCAGCAGCTGCTCAGCTCAGGAGAGGCAGGTGTTTGGACTAGAGTGGGGAAGGGAGGGCAACAGAAGTGTGCTCAAACCATCACCTGCCCACAATTTTTTCCCTTGTTCCCCTTCTGCTCCTCCCCCTCATGACTAGTATTGATCATTATTATGATATGATTTTCATCATCATCATCATCACCATCATCAGATACGAACTTTATTACTATAGGTAAAGCAGTTCACCCCTATATTGTTGAGTTTCCTCATTATGAAATTAGGCTGGCATAGCTGACCTCTGGAATTCCTTCCAGCTCGCTGATCCCATGAGAGCTATTTTTCAGTATCTTTGGTCCACAATTTGTTATATTACCAGTATATTTGATTTCTACAAGAACTTAAAGTACAGATTGTGTTAACTTGTACAGATTGTGTTAAACGTATCCTCTGCTTTCCTGCCTTACTAATCTTGAAGATGTGTCACCACTCAGTGGCAATACTGTTGCTGTGTTTTAGACTCACTTGAAGTAGAACAGCTTGCTTTCTGTTATATTATATTAAATACCAACTTAAAGAATAAAAACCGAAAGCAACTTTTCTGTCAAAACAACGTCAGTTTCACAACTTCTTTTTCACAGAGTTGATGTTTATTGCAAAAAGGAGAACTTCAATATTATGAAGCATAAAATCATCTGATTTGATGCTTTCTTGACAGTCTTCCTTTAGAGTGATAGTATAGATTTCATTGCAAAAATAGAGCCACTTAAAAAAATTCTTTTTCTTCGTGAAAGCCTCTTACAGAAAAAGACATTTCGAGATTATTTTTAAAAACCAAACAAAAAATAAGCATCATGGTTATTTAAGATTATTTTTTCCATTAATGACTGAACATAGAGCTTCCTTATTAGCTGAAAAAGTAGATTACTGATTGTATAATAGGAGTGAAGAAAGGTTCAAGAATAGTGCTGGGGAGTGGGAATATAACAGGGAGTCATCATCTTTGCCTTCGAAGAGCCTATTATCTAGTTAGGAGAGAGAGAAAAGTCAATAATTTCTGTAACAATTCTTTTTCTAATTTTAACAAAAATCTAGAAGATCATTCAAGTACTATTATTATACATTAGTACTATATTATATAGCACTGTCTTGCATGTAGTCCATATATAGTACATATTGTACATGTATATAAGTGCCTCAATGACATGAAAAGACTTGATATTTTTGTCTTCTATTAATAAACAGCTGTAGTATAATTTGAAACAGTAAGCAAGACATATAAGAATGGGAGATGGGCTTCCCTGGTGGCGCAGTGGTTAAGAATCCGCCTGCCAATGCAGGGGACACGGGTTCGAGCCCTGGTCTAGGAAGATCCCACATGCCGCGGAACAACTAAGCTGGTGTGCCACAACTACTGAGCCTGCGCTCTAGAGCCCGCGAGCCACAAGTACTGAGGCCTGAATGTCTAGAGCCCATGCTCCGCAACAAGAGAAGCCACCGTGATGAGAAGCCCGTACACCACAACGAAGGGTAGCCCCTGCTCGCCGCAACTAGAGAAAGCCGGCGCACATCAACGAAAACCCAACACAGCCAAAAATAAATTAATTAATTAAATTAATTAATTTAAAAAATGAAACATGACCCCAGAAAAGAGAATTAAAAAAAAAAAAAGAATGGGAGATGTATTGAGATGTGAGACTGTATGACACAAATGGTATTAGCATATCCTTCTGGGCTAAGATCTAATTGCAGTTGGTAATTGTTGGGGTTTAAGAGCATGGACTCTGGAGAAAGAATTCTGGTCCAGTTCCCTTGAGGAAATCATTTAACTTCTCTGCGTGTCAGTTTCCTTTCTAGTAAAATGTAAATAAGAAAGGTACCAGTCTCCCTGGGGTGAATTGAGTGGAATATGTAACATGTTTAGAAGGTCAGCTAGTTTGTTCTAAGAGCTTTGTAGGTGTCAGCTATTCTCACTGTTCCATGCCTGGCCTCCTTACTCTCCTAGGAAGCCCGGGGAAGCAAGGCTTCAATTTCTTCATCTCCATTTTCTCAGTAAAGTGCTACCATCCTGCCTTGTCCAGAGGAAGGTCTCTGTAACTTCTCCCTGGATAAAGGGCCGGGGATGGGGGAGAGAAAGATACTTTTTCTACTGTCTTCCCACTCATATAGCACATTCCTGAACTAAATATTTACAAAACATCCTAGGTTTCCTGAAAACTTGTTATAGGGCATGGCATCTTGGATTTAAAATTTTCAGGACTTGAAGGGACCTCAGGTATTTTCTAGTTCTGCTGCCTCAAGGCTCAGAGGCATGTGGGTACTTGTTCAAAGCCTCAGGTGACACGGTAGCACGAATGACTGGCTTGTACCCAGCATTTCAGCTGCAACTCAGCAGCTGTATCCTTCTGCAGTCCTACACTGCCTTTCTGTTCATACTGCTCTGCTGTGTCTGTTAAACTATTCTATTAATGCAGTTTCCCCCCTAGTTGCCTTTTACTCTTTATCTCAACGTTTTTCTTCTTTATTAAACTTACCGAAAGATAAAGTGATCATCACCTGCCAGCCTTGACAGCTGTATTTTCTGGGTAGGCATCCCTGACCTTTCCCAGGTCTGGCCAGGGCTCCTGTAACCTGCTACCACGGTGTCCTGTGCTTTCACTGCCACACAGTCAACCACACCGTGCTTTGATTGCCTGTCTGGCCGTTCTCATTCCCTGTTGGACACTAAGCTCCACGGTCTCTCTCTTAAGGGGTTACTGCAGTGTCATGGTTTAGGGTATGGGCCCTGGAGCTGGACTGCCTAGGTTCAGATCACAGCCCTGCTACTTACTAGTCACGTGACTTTGGGCAAGTTACTTAAACTTCACCGTGCCACTGCTTTTTCCTCTGTAACATGAGCATAATAATGGTATCTACTCAGAGTTGGGAGGACTGCATGAGATAATGCTTAAGTACTTGGGATGGTACCTGGCATGTAGGAAGTACTTAATGAAACTTAGCTCTTATTTTTCAATTTTCTCGTTTTTTATCCGGTGCCTAAGCACTCAGAAAATATTTGTCAAATAAATGTCTGTCTGTCTTTGAGGTGATTAGAAATTAAATCTAATGCCTCTTCAACAATGCAACAATCCTTCATTATGTTAAGTAGTGATGGGACCGCATAAGAAGTATAACATGTGGCCTTTGTCCATAATGGGTTTGCCAACTAGTTGGGATGACAAAATATGCAATGCGAGCAACCGCTATAGAGCTGAATAGAAATTACTGCCTATTAATATATGCAAATTTTATTGGTAACAACATAAAACTACATAAAACTTCCAGTTGTTTCCCTACTAACAACCTCATCTTAGGAACACAGAAGTTGTTATGTAGAGCATTATGAAACTTTAGAACCGAAAGAGGCTTGAGAGGCTTGAAATTTTAGAACTGAAAGAGGCTTCATTTTATTTTTATTTATCTTTAAAAATTTTTTATTGGAGTATAGTTGATTTACAATGTTGTGTTAGTTTCAGGTATACTATCCTTCATTTTAAAAATGAGAAAATGTTGAAATTTATCAAAGACAAAGTTTCAAAGGTCTATTGTTTATAGTTCATTGATACATTTGGGTATTGTGTTTCTTTAAAGCATTTCTTCAATGCTAAGAACTAAAGACCCCCAGAGTTCTTCTTTTTTTTTTTTTGACCATGCCTCAGGGCTTGTGGGATCTCAGTTCCCTGACTGGGATTGAACCCTGGCCATTGCAGTGAAAGCCCAGAATCCTAACCACTAGGTCACCAGGGAACTCCCTCCCAGAGTTCTTCAATTGTACCTACTGTGAGAGAAGTCTGGTACCTGGGAGGTTTGTTATGAATACTGTATATCTATTGTTCCCTCTTCATACAACTATCTTTCTTTTAGGAGATACAGTGGCCAAGCAAGTATATTATACCAGTAAAAAGAAGGATCCCTCAAAGTGGTTACCTGTCCTTCATCTTTTTGAAATAGCTTTGAAGCTCGCCAAGACATCAGGAACAGAAGAACAAGAGGTGGAAGCTGAAATCTTTTTTCAGAAAGGTAAGATGTATTTAGGGTCAGAACTATGATAAAGTTTGAGGATTATTTTTTTCCCATGAACAAAAGGCTTCTTAAAACTCTGGTCACTGATTATACAAAATACTGATTTTACAAAGGGCTTGGTGATGACAAACACCTTGGTATCTCTGCCAAACTCAGTTTTGGATAAAGAGAACACTGCGTATTTTAAGTTTATATCTAGAAAGGAAAAAAGTACTCCATTTTCGTTTCTTTTATAATTACAATTGACCTTTCTTACACAAAGTTTCATGTTTGACTCAAAAATCTCAGCATCAGCCATTTAGCTATGAATAATGTTTCTTAAAGAATGCTTGGAAGATATTTTTTTATTTCATTACTTAGCTAAGCATTTTAGCTAATTTCTATAAAAGATACATACCCATTTAAATTAACTAGCTATAACAATCTATATAACTTATATACAACACACATTTGCATAATACATTCATATAATTTTATTTTAGCCATGAGAAAAATGATGATGACAATTGGTATCACTTATTGAGCATCTACTAGATACTAAGCACTGTAGTTGGTGTTTTACATCTCATATTGCCAGTTCTTACAACAGCACTACAAGGTAGGCATGACCAATCCCAGTTGGCAGATGAGGTGTAGTCTGGGTAAATAACTATCTGTAAGTCCAGACGTGAACTTAACATCAGGTGGCTCTGTGCCCTGTGCATATGCTGCATGGAAACTGTGAATTCTTTTTATAGTGATTGTAAGATTTGCCTTTCCTGCCCTTCTTGCTACAGAAGTACCATTCCAGCTCCTGCATTTGAAGGCTGTGGCTCACCATGAGGGGTGGGAGCTGTGTGCAAACGAGAGTGTTTGCATCATCCGTGCTGGTTTTCAAGCGTTTGCTGTCTTTCTAGGGTTTGTTTTTAGCAAAGATGTTTTCTACGATACCTGCAATGATAGAAGAAAGAAGAAAATGGATTTAGATAAAGGGAATGTGCTATAGGAGGAAGTGGGAGCACAAAGTAAGGAAATGGAGAGGAAAGTAAGATGATAAGAACAGTTGTGTCTGGAAAGTGAAAGGAGGCAGGGGACCCTTCCTGGGGAAGGAAGCAACAGCTCTTTCCCCATTGGCTTACCTTCTAGCAAGAAACAGGAGACGGACAGACAAAAGGGACAGCACATTCAGTTTTCCGAATTTCCTGCATAAAATATTTGTTCTGAAGTTCTAAATGATAGAAAAAGGAAAAACCATCTTTGTATATCCTTTTCTTCTTTCAGGCAAAATAGAATGTCAAATATTGGTGGAAGAGAAATCTCCAACTTTGCAACTTGAGAGTCTATTTGAAGCTATACAGCTAAGCTTGAGACATGATCAAAACTCAGGGTAAAAAAAAAAAAAAGACCTTTCCATTATCATGACAATGTGCGTTTGGGTTTGAGACTCGTGTTCTGGTAGTACATTGACTATTTAAGGCTGGGGCGACTGGGGCACCCTTTTCCCACGGCAGGGCTAGTTCACTGGGGTCCATTGTGCAACAGGTTCACTTTTCAAGCTTGATGCTCTTGGCTCTGCTCCAAGGCCTCGTTTACAGTGATGGTTGATGATGGCGGTTAGCATCGTGATGTACTGGACTGTAAATCGCTTCTAGTCTGTACTCAGATTGATATCCTGTCAGTCCCAGGTTACAGGAGCCTCCACTAGATGTGAAATTGTATCTAGAAGGGATTTATGTGAATATTCACTCTGGTTCAGCAGTACCAAGGCTGGCCAGCTCAATTCTGTATAAAAGTCACCTTAAGATGGAGAATAAGCCAGCATTATTACAACTGCACTGATTTAAATGGTCCCACCTGACAGGTTTGATAGTGAATACACAGACCTAACCCATACCGAATCACGGCTTTCAGCATAACTCTATATGTCTCTTTAGAACTTATTATAATTAGCGTAGGCGAGTAGAGAGAGAGGTCTGGTTTTCCAGGCAGGTTCCTCCAGTCTTGACTGTCACTTCTTTAGTGCCTTGTGTGCTGGAATATTCCAGAATGGTCTTGATGCTCAGCTGCATTGTGGTCATAGCATGGAGTATTGCCAGCACAGGACAAGGTAGAATGCTCAGCTCTCTTCAAGAGCTTTCAATTTCAGTAGGAAGGAGGATGCCCGTGTCTAAGCCACAAGTGCTCTGAAAAGAGGATGAGTTTGGAACAGATGCTGGTTTTGCCTATTTTTGCCTTTTATTCTCTCAGAAATTGTTGACACAAGATGCAAAATGATTATGAATGGTGAGCTATCTAATAAGTACAATGCTGTATCATTTTAGGTTGATAAGGGACTCCTACCTCGAAATAGCCCTATTATTTTTGCACATGAGGAAGCCAAAGAGCAAACTTTCAGCATCACCATCAACACTTATTAAGGTAACAAACAATTTTATTAGAAATTTAAAGTATGTTGCCTTTGAACTTGCTTACTTTGCTAGCACTGTGCTATGGAAATAAAGAAACGGTTTTTCTTTGTGACTTGAAGAAATTAATTCATTACTTAATGCTCACACTCATATTTAGATACCTCCTTCGATATTTTTACGTAAGACTCTGGAAACAGATTTCACGTGGACATTTTTGCCTGTTAAAATGTTATCCATGAAATGTAGGTGTATATAAATACTCTAAGTCATTAGTATTGATCAGGAGATTGCAGGAAATGACATATTGGTTAAGCAGATGGACATGTATGGTTTTCACCACTGATGTGGCTTGCAAACAGATCACCTTTTGAAAAGAGTCATTCATTCATTCATCCCATACCTACTGAGCACGTACTATGACCCAGGCCGTACTCTGGAAGGTGATAAAGAAAGGTTCAAGACAAACTCAGTGCTTGCTTCCGTGCACTTACTCTTCAGTGGAGGGAGACAGATAATAAACGTGGAAAGAAAGAAAGCAAGAGGAAGAAAGGTGGGAGGAAGAGAAGTGAAGGAAGGCTGGGGGGTGCTTTAGGTGGTGAAATTTAGGATTAGGAAATAACTCTGGTTGGTGGGATTGTGAATGACTGTGGTGGAAAGAGCTGGAAAGTGGGATTTGATGGATTGGGAGGGAGCGTGCAAAGAGTGGCAGAGGCATGTACTCCCTCAAGCAGCACTTCCAAATAAGGGGCAGAAACATCTCCAGGGATCCTGTGATCCTGATGAGGTCTGAGATTTGGCCTGTCTAAGGAGCTCCTGGGTAATGCCTGTGCTGCTGGTCTGTGGGCCACACTTGAGTACCAAGGATCCAGACAGAGTGAGATACTCTGGGCAGGAGGTTGGGTGGTTTGGAGGTGGATGAACCCAGTAACTTTGTTTTCATTTTTTAATAAAAAATGTCTAGTTTTCTATTCTTTAAGTTTCAGTAGGCATTATATATTTCATTCTTATTAAATAATCCTCTGACCCACCAAAAAATCTTTCCAGAAAATTTTGACGTCAAATCTCTAATTTTTGAGGCAGCATAAACATGACTTAAAACCTTTAGGCAAATAAGCTTTCAGTCAGCTGAACTACTCATACGGTTGCTGCCTTAGGTGGATAGCAGCTATTTTTCTTTTTTCATCAAAATGATTACATAGAAAACTTACTTTTGTGGTATGATAAACATCTTTATGTCCAATAAGAGAAAACAAAAATATTTGTTTCCATAGCAATTTGCAATGCAAATTAATAAGATTTTAGGATAGAAGTATATCACCTTTGGGGCCTTCTCTAGGGAGGTGTTTATAATTAATTAAGAGATTGAACAAATAAGATTTGAGTGAAAAGAATAGTATAATTCTATACAATATGATCATTATTTTCTGTGTATCTTTTTTTTTAAATTTATTTATTTATTTATTTATTTTTGGCTGCACTGGCAGGTCTTTGTTGCTGCGTGCGGGCTTTCTCTAGTTGCGGCGAGCGGGGGCCACTCCTCCTTGTGGTGCGCAGTCTTCTCATTGCAGTGGCTTCAGTAGTTGTGGCTCGTGGCTCTAGAGTGCAGGCTTAGTAGTTGTGGCACACGGGCTTAGTTGTTCTCTGGCATGTGGGATCTTCCCGGACCAGGGATTGAACCTGTGTCCTCTGCATTGGCAGGCAGATTTTTAACCACTGCGCCATCAGGGGAGCCCATACCACATTTTCTTGATCCATTCAACAGGTGATGGACATACGAATTGTTTCCACTTTTTGGCTATTATGATCAATGCTGCTTTGAATATTCATATACAAATTTTTTATGTGGACATATGTTTTCAATTCCTTCGGTGTATACCTAAGAATGGAATTGCTGGGTCAAATGTCAACTCTTTGTTTAGACTGTTGATGATCTGTTAGATTGTTTTCCAAAGTGGCTGTACCATTGTGTATTCCTACCAGCAGTGTATGAGGGTTCCAACTTCTCCACATACCTGATAACAATTGTTATTATTTATCTTTTTGATTATAGCCATCCTAGTGGGTATGAAGTAATATTTCATTGTGATTTTGATTTCCCTGATGGTTAATGATACTGAAATCTTTTCATGTGTTTATTAGCCATTTGTATATCTTCTTTGGGAAAATGTCTCTTCAAATCCTTGGCCCATAGCCTAAATCGGGTTATCTTTTTTTATCACTGAGTTGTAAGAATTTTTAAATATATATTCTAGATATATGTCCCTTATCAGATACATAATTTGTAAATATTTTTCCCAGTTGTGGCTTGTCTTTTCATGCTGTTAATCGTGTCTTTGGAAACAAAAAAGCTTTTAGTTTTAATGAAGTCCAATTTATCATCTTTTTCTTTTATGTTTTGTGGGTTTGGTAGCTCTTTACCTAACCCCAGATGTTGAAGATTTTCTCGTATGTTTTCTTCTAAAAGTTTTATAGCTTTAATGTTTAAGTCCATGGTCCATTTTGAATTAATCTTTTTTGTAAAGTGTGAGGTAAGGCTCTAAATTCATATTTTTGCACATAGATATCCATTTGTCTCAGCACCATTTGTTGAAAAAACTATCTTTCTTTACTGAATTGCCTTGGCTCCTTTGTCAAAAAGTTTATTGATCATAAATATAAATATTTATTCCTAGACTCCCAATTCTATTCCATTGATCCATAAATCTACGTTTATGTGAGTATCCATTGTCTTGGTTACTGTGTGGCTTGTAGTAAGTTTTTTGAAATTGGAAAGTACATGCCCTCCAGTTATTTTCTTCCCTTTCAATATTGTTTTCACTTCGAGTCTTTTGCATTTTCATATACACTTTAGAATCTGCTTGTCAGTTTCTGCCAAAAAACTAACAGAATTTTGGTAGACATTGTGTTGGATCTATAGATCAATTTGTGGACAGTTGGCATGTTAACAATGTCAAATCCTCCAATTCATAAATATGAACTCTCTCTTCATTTATTTAGATAGTAATTTTTCTCAAAATGTTTTTTTACTTTTCAGTGTACAAATTTTGTACATTTTTGTTAAGCTTATTTCTATTGTGAACAGGTATTTTCTTAATTTCACTTTCAGATTGTTCATTGCTGGTATACAGAAATACAGTTGATTTATGAGTATTGAGTTTTGTATCCTGTGATTTTGCTAATAAACACATTTATTAATTCTAGAGGGGTGTGTGTGTATCTTGGAAGTTTTTACATAGAGCATCATGTCTCCTGCAAACAAAAACAATTTAACTTCTTCATTTCCTATCTACATGCATTTTTTTTTCTTTTTCTTGCCTGTTTGCATAAGCTAGTATCTCCTGCTCAATGTTGAACACCTCTCAATCCCTCCTCAATAAAGCCTTCCTCTCAATTCAAAATGAGCTCTCTTTTTTGAATGTGTGTGTCACTAATTGTTCTTACAATATAGTTATTTAATGTTATTCTATATTCTTCACTCAATGCCTATTAACCTTGTTTCCAGAATTAAACAGGTGAATTGCCCAAGCTTATATAGCCAGTAAGCTGGCAGTGGCTACACCAGAGCCTAAGTAGTTTTATTACAGTTGGTGACTGGGCTCTCCATATTTGGGACAGGACTATATTGCTTAGATTTTAGATTCCCCATGGGCAGATCTCTCCAGGTATCATCTGTCTACCTCCAAGCTTAACACTTGAACTGGGCCAGGCCACCTTTGTGCATTGTATTTCATGCTCTGGCATTAGCTTTATTCATTGCATTTCTTTTTCCTTGGGAGGCTTATAGCCAGAAGTAAAAGAAAGATATTTTTGTTATTGCTTGTTTTATTCTGGAGTTTTGTTGAAGATTTTAAAAATCGGCCAAAACATGACCATCAAAAATTAGAACAAGCAATCTAATTGAATAGTTTTTACAGATGAGTTAAATCTTTAAAATTGACTATTAATACTTTAAAAATGTAAAACAGATACTATGTTGCTGGTGGAGTTTCTGTTTACTTCTGTACTATTGACTTTTTTATATTTAAAAGCTGAACACACACACACACCGCCCCATGTTAAACATATCTCCGTTCATTGTTACTTTTTGCTGTTCTGTGGAACGTTATGATTACAGTCATCCCTTTAATAGTTTTGTAGTTAGAAAACTGATAGCAAATACCTATCAAAAACCTTTAAGTAATATTCTTGTTTCTGACGTCTTTACACACAAGATATATTCAATTTCTAGATCCTCTATTAAGATGGTAAATAACATTTACTTAAAATGCAGTTTGTGTTTATTTTTATTCAAATAATGTAAGCTCATCTAGAAAATCACAAAGATAAAAATAATTAAATTACCCTTAAAACCTGGGGTAACCACTGTTGACAATTTTCTCTGCTTGTGTATACAGGGAACATATGTGTGTACCTAGCTTTTAGAAAACGGGATCATATTGTGCATATGCTGTTTTGTAACCTATACTTTTCTTTTGCTTAAGGTAGTTTGGATGCCTTCTCATGTCAATAGTTGAATATACATTATTACACTTAATGGCCATGTAGTGTTCCACTAAAATCTCATCTTCAGAAGATGAGAAAATCTATCACGAAACTTTATGATATCTTTATCTATCTTTATCATAAAACATTTGCCCTATTTTTTAGGCTCTTCCCGGAAGGCATAGTTCTATTAAAGAACCAACAGTAAATAAATCTGAAATGCACAGTTTATTTGCCTGGATTGCAATAAGAGCTGCTGCACAGGTTGGTGTGAGTTTTATTTAACTCTTCTTTTTATCGTCACATCTGTTAAGGCAAAACAATGTATTGATACAAGAGAAAGGAAAATATCACGTTCTTTGGGATTTGCACCAATGATGTTTCTTTGGGAAGATTAGAAGTGCTCTTTATATGTGTGGTGTTTTTAATCGCTATTAGCCAGACTTGGTTTGATTCCACTTTTCTTTAATGAAAATAATGGGAGATACACATGTGCACATATTTGACACACATTTTGGCAAGTATCTGTCATAGTTACAGGAGGTAGCCTATTCAAAATGACTTATTTATTGATTAAATTGTCAACAGTCATGATTTGTTTGACTATGGTGTATACTACATGTTGGGGGATCACATATTGTTTTTCAGTTTGTCTTTATTTTTTTCCCTAATGTGTACCAAATGTTATTTTATGAATTTGCTTTTTCACATTATTTACCTAATGGATAATCTATGAATCAGAAAGCTTGCATTTATGAACTCTAATTGTGCATTAATTTTAGGTCAGTGAGGCTGTGCTGGCAATCAACCTACTTATCGGAAAGACAAATGATAAAACTGATAAAGTTAGTCAACAGGCATTACTGAATATCCCAGAATTTGCCACCATGGATCTTTTGTCTTCGTACACAGATTATTTGCTTGGTATGTTTGAATGTTAGGCATTTTATAAAATTGTAATATATGTCATGTGTAATCAAGTTTCAGAGGTTTAATTATAGAGATTTTAACTTAAAAAGGACAATAGTTTGGGGAACCTCTGGGAGAGGATGGGTTCTTAGGATCTAGCTGCTAAAATATAGGGGCCTCAGCTCACTGTACATACATACATGATACTCCATCTGCTGCTGCATTTCAGATGTAGGGCTCTGTGAAAAAATGGTATTTCCTGATGTCTGTTTATTTTCCAGTTCACACATTTCAAATGAGACCTTTTGGGATTATTTATTTGAGGGACCTTCTCTGATCCTCTGAAATGTGTACTCACTCTTACACTCTCATATGGCTCCCTGTCCTTTTTATTAGTTCTTTTATATTTGTGTGTGTGTGTGTGTGTGTGTGTGTGTGTGTGCCTGTGCATGTTTAAACTATTTCTCTTATTAAACTATTGTCAGCTTCCTGAGAGCAGGGGCTTTAGCTATTTGATTTGCTGCTCTGTCTACAGAAAATCACACATTGCTTACACATAGCCGGCATTTGATATTAATATTTGTTAAATGAATGAATGAGAGGTTAGTGGAATTTAAACTTTACCTTACTGCTATGTTTTTTCTTACTTATGACGCCTTTGTTGGATAGTAAGCTATAATGTAAACCTCCAAGTCAGGTCAGCAGTAACATAGATATTGAACAATCACTTACGCGTTTGCCCTTTCATTATTCAAGAAATATTTATTGAGTGCTTCTTGTGTGCTAAACACTTAGGTAGGTTCTAAGGAGCCACGTACTGGAATCTTACTTCCAGAAGGATATTTTAGGAATAACAGTGTCTAATTTTGCTTGGCATTAGGTGAGCATTGAGCCAAAGGGAATGAAAGTGTTAACTTTAACCTGATGGGGGTGGGAACAGTCTTCCTAAAGCCTCTGAAATCACACCTATACGCAGTAGCTTACTCTGCTGGTTGAGGTTAAGTCAGCCTTAGCTGAAGAGTTGTGTCTGAAATCATCTCCTTCATGACTCTCTCCTGAAGAATAGGTGGCCCAGACTATTTTCCAACCTGAAAATGGTTTGCCCTGAGGTTAAACCATCAGGTGGATTTTTATGCCAAGGTATTGTTTCCTTATTTTTATTGCCTTCATGCCTAGTAGGATTTTGCTTCATCAGATTTCCGGACCGTGGCCTGGATCTCAGACTGGGTGCATGGCCTTCCTTAGAGTCCCCATAGATAGGCTCCCAGGGGACAAAGCAGGGCAGTCTGGCAGCAGGGGCTGGTCGCCGCTTTTTTCTCTTGACACTGCTCGTCAACTCAGTTCTCCCTGGTTCAGAATGCCAGGAAGGCAGTCCTCTTAGAAGCACACATTATTGTTTTGCTACAAAGAGAATGCAATATTAATAATGAAGAGGGTTCAACTTATACCTCGATCCTGTCAAACCATTTCATTTCTCTCAGCCTCATTTGTCCTAATCTGAAGACTGTGTGAATTAGATTTATTTATGGATAAGACTAAAATCTGAAAACCTTAAGACTGTGATTCAACGTGGCTGAACATGGCTTCCAACATGGCTATTTCTTTTTCATAATGGCCCCGTATTACCTCTGAAACGTCTGTCTACTTTATCCTAGACATTTTCTTGTTTTACCCGTTTTTAGGCCAGGGATAACAAATAAGTTTCACCTAAAATGCTGTATTGATCAGTTACTGGCAAAATTATACTGTGTACCGAACGACCCTACAACTCAGTGGCTAGAACAACATGACTTCATTCTCTTACTTGTCTCATGTGTTCTGCTGCAGGCTGCAGGCTGAGTTCAGGTGTCCTCTGTGTACATTTGTTATGAGACCCAGGCTAAAGAGGCTGTGGCTCCCTGGGGCCTGCTGTTCTCAGGGTATAAACCAGAGCACAAGACCAAGACCAAGCACAGAAGCACACTTGAGGCCTAAGAAAGGCCTCATTGAATCCCATTAGGCTTAGCAAGTCATATGGCCAAGTCCAATACCAGTGAGGCAGGGAATTAGACTCTGCCTGTAGAGGGAGGAAGAGGGGTGTGAATGTTTGTGGAGTGGTAATCCAGACTATCACTTATGACACGTTCAATCTATGGCTGGTAGCCACCTGAGAAGAATTCTGAACTTCTGTATGGAAACACTGGAAAAGGTGCTGCGGTGATCAGTTAGTAATGTCACCCGTGGGCAATGGCATCCCCTAACCAGATGATCTTAGTTGATCCAGATGGGCAGGTAGTCTTCATCTCGGCTCTGCTTATTACTAGAAGTTATGCTTTACTTTTCTATTTCAGTGGTTTTCCTAGCATCTTCCAATTTTCAGTTTTCATTTTGTACCATTAGCACTCCTTTACTGTTGTACCAAGATGGTAATTTGAAATGACCAAAATTTTAAAGTCCAATTCATTTTGTATTTTGCCTTAAGAATAATAACTTTGCCCTCCAGTATTTTCCTAGCAGACTGATCATTAATTCATGTTATGATTTCCCTCACTTCAGTATTTGGGTTGGAAGGAAATATGGAATCCCCAACTGATTGCTGCAAATACCCAGATGGCAGTGAGGTTCATATTATAATGAATCGCTAAAGGGCAACAATAACAAATTAAAATTGTTTGATTTTCCTTGCATTAGCATATATTAGCATGCAGGAGAAAACCCCCTCAGTGATTTACCTTCACTAGCATTGACCTGTACACGATGTGGCAAATGATATTCATTGTTTTTGTGTGCAGAGCCCTGTACCAGATATTTCTGTCCAGAGGGAGGGAGGAGTCACAGAACACACCAAGGAGTGGGTCTTGCCTTCCACGAGCTTCCAGTTTTTGGCCATCAGAACAGGCATCTACTTTGAAATTATATAAATGCAGCTTTTAAGAGGACCATATTAATTAGTGGAGGCAGATTAATGTATTTTAATCTAAAGCTGGACACAGGTGGGGTGTGCATATGAGTTTATGAGGAACTTTTTTTTCTGGAAGAAGTACATGTGGGGCAGATACAAATGAATTGGAGGCATGGATACCAGATAGGAGGGGGAGCTCATCTTCCCAGCAGAGCAGTTGACAATCAGAGAAGCATGGTGACAAAATAGACCAGTCACGTGTGGAGGATGGAATATAGATCATCTTGCCAGAACCAGAGAGCAATTGTATGATGTCTATAGAACAATAAGAGAATTGAGTGTTGTAGCTGGTCCAATTTATTGAGGTTTCTTTTACATTGTCTTGTAGGAATAGAGACCCTGAAATGATGCTGAGACCATATTTAGATTGAATGCAAAAAACCATTTACTCCATGTCTACTTTGGGCCCAGTTATATTCAAATATACACCATCTTTTTGTCTTGATTTTCCTGTGGGCTTAATAAAAAATTCAGCTAGGATTAAAAATTATTAAATTCTATAATACACTTTGAATTAAAAGCAACATTTAGGATTAGTGATTCCACATGCAGCCTCTCACAACTAAATACACTTGATATATGGAAAAATATAAATACGTGTCATTCCAAAAATCAATGTTGATGAACGTACTGTCAGAACATAGAGATCTGTGGAGCAGAACTGAGAATCAACTGACCGAGAATCAACAAGTACATGCTTTGCCTCTTGAAACACAGAAAACCGTCCATCCTGAAAAAAAAATGATTTGTCTTTCCCACACTGCCTTGCCCCTGGCTCAGAGACATGGGTCAATGCCAAGTAAAAACTGGGATGTCATTCCTCTACTGCTCTCTTGGCTTTTTCTATTCCTCTGAGACACAATTTCCCATAGTGGTGGGGAACTAGGGAGACACATTATATCCTCAAATCCTGAATAATTAAACCATGTACAGGTGAGAATGGAGATAAATCATTCATGCTTACAACAGTGATTTTGTGTGTGTGTGTGTATGAGCATGTGTGTGTATATGTGCTGTATCAATCCAGAGTGTCAGCAATTCATACAATGGGGGTATGATGAGAACCATCCTCAGCGAAGCAGAGCTGTCCTGGGCCGGTGTCTGCAAGAGTCTAGATGTTCCACTCAGAGCTCTGCCCTTGGAGCATGTAAATCTGAGAAAGGACGGTACCATGACCAAGGGCAGAGCATACGTTCTCCACTCTCTACTGTCAGACACAAGGCATGAAGAGACCCTATTCTAGATAGAGTCAACAGTGAGAAAATAAGAAACAACAGATGGCACATGTGAGAAAATATTGCCACGTGAACGCAATGGGATGCTATCCTGAAGACTCAGAGGAAGATTGACCCTTGAAGGAACCAAAGGAAATCTAACAAGATGGTTTGAAACTCTTAGCAGAGCCTAAGCAGTCACTCCTGATGCCGTGTGCTGGTGCTTTCTTGTGTGATTTCATTTATCCTTTAGGAAAGTCCTGTGAGAGTGTCACTATGCACATTTATTAAATGAGGCAAGGTGCTGGGAGAGGTATTGAACTCTGGGTGATGGTTCACGGCTAATATAGACCCTCATCTATACAATTCTAAAGGCAGTGCCCTGGATCGTTGTGTTGGGTGTGATAAATAAGTTTTACCAGGAAATCAAAATGCAGAATCGATACTTCTGGTCAACCTGTTGGCCTGAGCTGGCATGAAAGATACTTCTGCCCTCCCCAATACAAACCTATTACAAGGCTGGATAAAATAGAACCAAAATTGTTTTAATTTATAGCTGAGCATGAAATCAGGAAAGGGAGATCCCAAGTCACCAAAGTAAAATGAGAAATTTTAAGCAAGAGCTGCAGCTGAGCAGTCACTGGAGCAGGAACAGCCAGGGCTCGGACTTGAATGCCTGGTGAAAGAAGGGGTCTGGAAAGAGGGCCCCGCAGGTAGGGAAAGTCAGAACCTAGCTAACTGCATAACATTGGCGTTCAGAGAGAGCTTGTCCACAAATTGAGGACTAGAAGTACGCTGCCCACTGGCCTGCATAGCTGCAGAGCAACATGCCAAGTGCCCAGTGAGGGCCAAAAAGCAACCACAGGGGAGAAGTCAGAAACCACCTAAGACTGTGAGGTTGGAATTCACACCTCCTGAATGATGCAGGGAAATAAGCATAAATACTGGCCCAGAACCAGTGAAAGCATGCAGATCTGGCTGGGGATAGTGGAAACTGTTGCAAAGGGATACTCTTCAATGCAGGGTATAAGGGACTGTCCCTCCAAGAAATTCTTCTGAAGATAAATTTAAAGACAGCACAGATGACACCTGGACAAATTTTGGCATCATTTTTGGATTATAAAGAGGAAGGAAAAAATTGTAAACAGTCAGAAAAAGACCTTCTACAAAGGAACAGAAATTGAACTGGCCTTAATTTTTCTCTGTGACGTTAAAGACCAAATGACAGGGACTTCCCTGGTAGTCCATTAGTAAAGAATCCACCTTCCAATGCAGGGGACGCTGGTTTGATCCCTGGTCAGGGAACTAAGATCCCACATGCCGCGGGGCACCTAAGCCCGTACACCACAACTACTGAGCTCGTGCGCCTCAGCTAGGGAGCCTGCATGCCGCAAACTACAGAGCCCACATGCTCTGGAACTCGCACAACTAGAGAGAGACAACCCACATGCCGTAACTAGAGAGAAGCCCGCGTGCCGCAACGAAAGATCCCACCCACATGCCTCAACACACATCCTGCATACCGCAACTAAGACCCGACACAGCCAAAAATAAATAAATCTTAAAAAAAAAAAGACCAAATGACATTGGCCAAATATGTATCGAGGTTCTTTTTTTCTTTTAATTTAGTTCAATTTTTTGCATAGGTAATTTATTTTCAAGACTCACAACTCAAAAGTCATATAAGGGTATGGAGAGAATGTCTCCCTTCCATCTTCTCTGCAAGTGCCTCAGTTCTCCTCCCCAGAGGCAGTCACTGTTGTCAGAATATTAAGGTCCTATTCCTGCTGTAACAACCATAAATTTAGTGGCTTAAAGCAACACAATATATTATCTTACAGTTCTGGAGTTCTGAAGTCCAAAATAGGCCTTACTGGGCTGAAATTAAGGTGTCAGCAGGGCTACATTCCTCTGGAGGCATTGGGGGAGAATGTTTTCCTAAGCTTTTTCGGCTTCTAGAGACCACCTGAGTTTCTTGGCTTGTGGCCCCTTCCTGTAGCTTCCAAGCCATCAGAGTAGCATCTTCAGTCTCTCTGACTCTGATACACTCAGTCTTCTGTTTCCCTTTTCTACATATAAAGACCCCTATGATTACACTAAGCCCACATGGATAACGTAGGATAATCTCCCCATTTCAAGGTTAGTTGACAGGCAACCTTAATTCCATCTGCAACCTTAATTCTCCTTTGCCCTGTAACCTAACATTTTCACAGGTTCTGGGGATTAGGGCATGGAAATCTTTAGGGAACCATTATTCTACCTACCACAATTGGTTTCCTGTGTTCTCTACCAGAGATATCACATGCTTATACAAACTGTCAAGGTTCTGTTACAGAGGACAGAATCCACTCCGATTCGTTTAAGCAGGAGGAGGTTTATTAAAGGACTTTCAAAATCCCTGTGAGGGCTAAAGAAACAAATTCCAGGCTGAGCATCCAGAAATGACTAAGCCATACATAGCTGGATCACCAAGGCAATGCAGGTTTTTGTTTTCTTTTGTTTTATAAAGTGTCTTAGTCTGTTCGTGCTGCTATAAGAAAATACCACAGACTGGGTAGCTTATATATAAACAACAGAAATGTATTTCTTACAGGTTTGGAGGTTAGAAGTCCAGTATCAGGGCACCAGCAGATTCAGTGTCTGGTGAGGGCCCGCTTTCTGGTTCATAGATGGTGCCTTCTTGCTTTGTCCTCACATGGTGGAAAGGGCTAGGGCTCTCTGGAGCCTCTTTTATAAAGGCACTAATACCATCACCTTGGGGGGTTAGGATTTCAACATACGAATTTCAGGAGGGTGGGAACACAAACGTTCAGACCATAGCATAAGGGGAGCTGTAGAATCAGAAATCTGCCTGCAAAGTAGGAAGACTCTGCTCTAGCTGCAGCCTCACCAACCACACCACCTCTGCCAGAATCCACACAAGCAAAAGATGCTTTGACTCTTGTCTTCCGCACCACTTAGCACAGTGCCAACTTCAGGTCTTTCGTGAATGCACTGAATTGGTGATACCTAAATCTCATCCAGGGCCCTAGCTGCAAGGAAACCTCAGAAATGAGATTTTTATCTCTGCAACTTCTTCAATATAGGTAAGCACATTCAGAGATTAGGAAAAATGTTGAGTGAACCAATATGGTGCACACTAATACACTGATATATTTTTCCCTTAAAAACACAAATAATAGGGCTTCCCTGGTGGCACAGTGGTTGAGAGTCCGCCTGCCGATGCAGGGGACACGGGTTCGTGCCCTGGTCTGGGAAGATCCCACGTGCCGCGGAGCGGCTGGGCCCGTGAGCTATGGCTGCTGAGCCTGCGCATCCGGAGCCTGTGCTCCGCAGCCAGAGAGGCCACAACAGTGAGAGGCCGGTGTACTGCATAAAAACAAACAAACAACAACAACAACAAAAAACAAATAACAGTATAGCCATTAGTATGCATAATTTTATGCTCCTTCCTCATTGCTTTTCTTCAACCTAATGTAAGTGTATCTGTTGGCAGTTCTTTTCAAATCAATACGTAGCTTCTTTTTATTGTTGCATAATCTTTATAAAGATGCACCATAATTAGTCTTCCTTTGATATTTAGGTTGTTTCTACCCTTTTGCTATTACATACAAATTTGCTCTAGATATATATGGGAGATATATATATATATATATATCTCTCCCATATATATCTATTGACCCAATAGATATACTAATCTATGTACAAAGTTTTGCACATATATGATATATATGTACATTTATAAATGTCATATGTATATGATTTATATATATATTATGTATAATTATATATGTATAAAATTTTGTTCATAAGCTAGTATATTGATTGGGTCAATTCCCATAAGGAAAATTTCTGGATCAAAGGGTAGAATCATTTGTAATTTTGATAAGGTTTGCAAAACACCTTCCATAAAGGTTATGCCAATTTGTTTTCCTGCCAGTAATTAATAAAAGGTCATTTTTCCCCATACCTTTGTTGATACAGGTATATTATAAAAAATTTTAAACCTTTGTCAATATAGTAGGAAGGGAAGATTTAATTTTAATTTACACATCTGGACGAGGGGAAGATGGCGGAAGAGTAACACACGGAGATCACCTTCCTCCCCGCAGATACACCAGAAATACATCTACACGTGGAACAAGTCCTACAGAACACCTACTGAACACTGGCAGAAGACCTCAGACCTCCCAAAAGGCAAGAAAGTCCCCACGTACCTGGGTAGGGCAAAAAAAATAAGAATAAACAGAGACAAAAGGATGGGGATGGGACCTGCACCAGTGGGAGGGAGCTGTGAAGGAGGAAAGGTTTCCACACACTAGGAAGCCCCTTCACGGGCTGAGACTGGGTGGCGGAGGGGGAAAGCTTTGGAGCTGGAGCTGCGGAGGAGAGCACAGCAACAGGGGTGCGGTGGGCAAAGCAGAGAGATTCCCACACAGAGGATGGGTGCTGACCGGCACTCACCGGCCCGAGAGGCTTGTCTGCTCCCCCGCTGGGGTGGGCGGGGCTGGGAGCTGAGGCTCCAGCTTCGGTCGGAGCGCAGGGAGAGGACTGGGGTTGGCAGCGTGAACACAGCCTGAAGGGGGCTAGTGCACCACGGCTAACCAGGAAGGAGTCTAGGGAAAAGTCTGGACCTGCCGAAGAGGCAAGAGACTTTTTCTTCCCTCTTTGTTTCCTGGTGTGCGAGGTGAGGGGATTAAGAGCGCTGCTGAAAGGAGCTCCAGAGACGGGCGTGAGCCGCGGCTAAAAGCGCGGACCCCAGAGACGGGCATGAGACGCTAAGGCCGCTACTGCCTCCACCAAGAAGCCTGTGTGCGAGCACAGGTCACTATCCACACCCCCCTTCCGGGGAGCCTGTGCAGCCCGCCACTGCCAGGGTCCCGGGATCCAGTGACAACTTTCCCAGGAGAACGCACGGCGCGCCTCAGGCTGGTGCAAAGTCACGCTGGTCTCTGCCGCTGCAGGCTCGCCCCACACTCCGTACCCCTCCCTCCCCCCGGCCTGAGTAAGCCAGAGTCCACGAAGCACCTGTTCCTTTAACCCCGTCCTGTCTGAGCGAAGAACAGACGCCCTCCTGCGACCTACACGCCGAGGCGGGGCCAAATCCAAAACTGAGCCCCCAGGAGCTGTGAGAACAAAGAAGAGAAAGGGAAATCTCACCCAGCAGCTTCAGAAGCAGTGGATTAAAGGTCCACAATCAACTTGATGTACCCTGCATCTGTGGAACACATGAATAGACAACAAATCATCTCAAATTGAGGAGGTGGAATTTGAGAGCAAGATTTATGATTTTTTTCCCCTTTTTCTCTTTTTGTGAGTGTGTATGTGTATGCTTCTGTGTGAGATTTTGTCTGTATAGCTTTGCTTCCACCATTTATCCTAGGGTTCTATCCATCCGTTTTTTTATTAATATTTTTAATTTTAATAACTTTATTCTTTCTTTCTTTCTTTCTTTCTTTCTTTCTTTCCTTTCTCTCCCTTTTATTCTGAGCCGTGTGGATGAAAGGCTCTTGGTGATGCAGCCAGGAGTCAGTGCTGTGCCACTGAGGTGGGAGAGCCAACTTCAGGACACTGGTCCACAAGAGACCTCCCAGCTCCACATAATATCAAATGGCGAAAATCTCCCAGAGATCTCCATCTCAACACCAGCACCCAGCTTCACTCAACGACCAGCAAGCTACAGTGCTGGACACCCTATGCCAAACAACTAGCAAGACAGGGACACAACCCCACCCATTAGCAGAGAGGCTGCCTAAAATCATAATAAGTCCACAGACACCCCAAAACACACCACCAGACGTGGACCTGCCCACCAGAAAGACAAGATCCAGCCTCATCCACCAGAACACAGGCACTAGTCCCCTCCACCAGGAAGCCTACACAACCCACTGAACCAACTTTAGCCATTGGGGACAGACACCAAAAACAACGGGAACTACGAACCTGCAGCCTACAAAAAGGAGATCCAAAACACAGTAAGATAAGCAAAATGAGAAGACAGAAAAACACACAGCAGAGGAAGGAGCAAGATAAAAACCCACCAGACCTAACAAATGAAGAGGAAATAGGCAGTCTATGTGAAAAAGAATTCAGAATAATGATAGTAAAGATGATCCAAAATCTTGGAAATAGAATAGACAAAATGCAAGAAACATTTAACAAGGACCTAGAAGAACTAAAGATGAAACAAGCAATGATTAACAACGCAATAAGTGAAATTAAAAATACTCTAGATGGGATCAATAGAAGAATAACTGAGGCAGAAGAAGGGATAAGAGACCTGGAAGATAAAATAGTGGAAATAACTACTTCAGAGCAGAATAAAGAAACAAGAATGAAAAGAACTGAGGACAGTCTCAGAGACCTCTGGGACAACATTAAACGCACCAACATTCGAATTATAGGGGTTCAAGAAGAAGAGAAAAAGAAAGGGACTGAGAAAATATTTGAAGAGATTATACTTGAAAACTTCCCTAATATGGGAAAGGAAATAGTTAATCAAGTCCAGGAAGCACAGAGAGTCTCATACAGGATAAATCCAAGGAGAAATATGCCAAGACACATATTAATCAAACTATCAAAAATTAAATACAAAGAAAACATATTAAAAGCAGCAAGGGAAAAACAACAAATTACACACAAGGGAATCCCCATAAGGTTAACAGCTGATCTTTCAGCAGAAACTCTGCAAGCCAGAAGGGACTGGCAGGACGTATTTAAAGTGATGAAGGAGAAAAACCTGCAACCAAGATTACTCTACCCAGCAAATCTCATTCAGATTTGATGGAGAAATTAAAACCTTTACAGACAAGCAAAAGCTGAGAGAGTTCAGCACCAACAAACCAGCTTTACAACAAATGCTAAAGGAACTTCTCTAGGCAAGAAACACAAGAGAAGGAAAAGACCTACAATAACGAACCCAAAGCAATTAAGAAAATGGGAATAGGAACATACATATCGATAATTACCTTAAATGTAAATGGACTAAATGCTCCCACCAAAAGACACAGATTGGCGGAATGGATACAAAAACAAGACCCATATATATGCTGTCTACAAGAGACCCGCTTCAGACCTAGAGACACATACAGACTGAAAGTAAGGGGATGGAAAAAGATATTCCATGCAAATGGAAACCAAAAGAAAGCTGGAGTAGCAATTTTCATATCAGACCAAATAGATTTTAAAATAAAGACTATTAGAAGAGACAAAGAAGGACATTACATAATGATCAAGGGCTCGATCCAAGAAGAAGATATAACAATTGTAAATATTTATGCACCCAACATAGGAGCACCTCAATACATAAGGCAAATACTAACAGCAATAAAAGGGGAAATCGACAGTAACACATTCATAGTAGGGGACTTTAACACCCCACTTTCACCAATGGACAGATCATCCAAAATGAAAATAAGGAAACACAAGCTTTAAATGATACATTAAACAAGATGGACTTAATTAATATTTATAGGACATTCCATCCAAAAACAACAGAATACACATTTTTCTCAAGTGCTCATGGAACATTCTCCAGGATAGATCATATCTTGGGTCACAAATCAAGGCTTGGTAAATTTAAGAAAATTGAAATTGTATCAAGTATCTTTTCTTACCACAATGCTATGAGACTAGATATCAATTACAGGAAAAGATCTGTAAAAAATACAAACACACGGAGGCTAAACAAAACACTACTTAATAACGAAGTGATCACTGAAGAAATCAAAGAGGAAATCAAAAAATACCTAGAAACAAATGGCAATGGAGACACGATGACCCAAAACCTATAGGATGCAGCAAAAGCAGTTCTAAGAGGGAAGTTTATAGCAATACTATCCTACCTTAAGAAACAGGAAACATCTCGAATAAACAACCTAACCTTGCACCTAAAGCAATTAAAGAAAGTAGAACAAAAAACCCCCAAAGTTAGCAGAAGGAAAGAAATCATAAAAATCAGATCAGAAATAAATGAAAAAGAAATGAAGGAAACAATAGCAAAGATCAATAAAACTAAAAGCTGGTTCTTTGAGAAGATAAAAAAAATTGATAAACAATTAGCCAGGCTCATCATGAAAAAAAGGGAGAAGACTCAAATCAATAGAATTAGAAATGAAAAAGAAGTAACAACTGACACTGCAGAAATACAAGAGATCATGAGAGATTACTACAAGCAACTCTATGCCAATGAAATGTACAACCTGGAAAAAACGGAAAAATTCTTAGAAATGCACAACTGCCAAGACTGAATCAGGAAGAAATAGAAAATATGAACAGGCCAATCACAAGCACTGAAATTGAAACTGTGATTAAAAATCTTCCAACAAACAAAAGCCCAGGACCAGATGGCTTCACAGGCGAACTCTATCAAACATTTGGAGAAGAGGTAACACCTATCCTTCTCAAACTCTTCCAAAATATAGCAGAGGGAGGAACACTCCCAAATTCATTCTATGAGGCCACCATCACCTTGATACCAAAACCAGGCAAGGATATCACAAAGAAAGAAAACTACAGGCCAATATCACTGATGAACATAGATGCAAAAATCCTCAACAAAATACTAGCAAACAGAATCCAACAGCACATTAAAAGGATCATACACCATGGTCAAGTGGGATTTATTCCAGGAATGCAAGGATTCTTCAATATTCACAAATCAATCAACGTGATACACCATATTAACAAATTGAAGGAGAAAAACCATATGATCATCTCAATAGATGCAGAGAAAGCTTTTGACAAAATTCAACACCCATTTATGATAAAAACCCTGCAGAAAGTAGGCATAGAGGGAACTTTCCTCACCATAATAAAGGCCATATATGACAAACCCACAGCCAACATTGTCCTCAATGGTGAAAAACTGAAAGCATTTCCTTTAAGATCAGGAACAAGACAAGGTTGCCCACTCTCACCACTCTTATTCAACATAGTTTTGGAAGTTTTAGCCACAGCAATCAGAGAAGAAAAGGAAATAAAAGGAATCCAAATCGGAAAAGAAGAAGTAAAGCTGTCACTGTTTGCAGATGACATGATACTATACATAGAGAATCCTAAAGATGCTACCAGAAAACTACTAGGGCTTATCAATGAATTTGGTAAAGTAGCAGGATACAAAATTAATGTGCAGAAATCTCTGGCATTCCTATACACTAAAGATGAAAAATCTGAAAGTGAAATCAAGAAAACTCTCCCATTTACCATTGCAACAAAAAGAATAAAATATCTAGGAATAAACCTACCTAAGGAGACAAAAGACCTGTATGCAGAAATTTATAAGACACTGTTGAAAGAAATTAAAGATGATACAAATAGATAGAGCCATATACCATGTTCTTGGATTGGAAGAATCAACATTGTGAAAATGACTCTACTACTCAAAGTAATCTATAGATTCAATGCAATCCCTATCAAACTACCACTGGCATTTTTCACAGAACTGAAAAAATTTTTTCACAATTTGTATGGAAACACAAAAGACCCCTAATAGCGAAAGCAAACTTGAGAACAAAAAACGGAGCTGGAGGAATTAGGCTCCCGGACTTCAGACTATACTACGAAGCTACAGTAATGAAGGCAGTATGGTAGTGGCACGAAAACAGAAATATAGATCAATGGAACAGGATAGAAAGCCCAGAGATAAACCCATGCACATATGGTCACCTTATCTTTGATAAAGGAGGCAGGAATGTACATTGGAGAAAGGACAGCCTCTTCAATAAGTGGTGCTGGGAAAACTGGACAGCTCCATGTAAAAGAATGAAATTAGAACACTCCCTAACTCCATACACAAAAATAAACTCAAAATGGATTAAAGACCTAAATGTAAGGCCAGACCCTATAAAACTCTTCGAGGAAAACATAGGCAGAACACTCTATGACATACATCACAGCAAGATCCTTTTTGACCCACCTCCTAGAGAAATGGAAATAAAAACAGTAATAAACAAATGGGACCTAATGAAACTTAAAAGCTTTTGCACATCAAAGGAAACCATAAACAAGGTGAAAAGATAACCTTCCGAATGGGAGAAAACATTTGCCAATGAAGCAACTGACAAAGGATTAATCTCCAGAATATACAAGCAGCCCATGCAGCTCAATAACAAAAAAACAAACAACCCAATCCAAAAATAGGCAGAAGACCTAAGTAGGCATTTCTCCAAAGAAGATATACAGACTGCCAAAAAACACATGAAAGAATGCTCAACATCATTGATCATTAGAGAAATGCAAGTCAAAACTACAATGAGATATCATCTCACACCAGTCAGAATGGCCATCATCAAAAAATCTAGAAACTATAAATGCTGGAGAGGGTGTGGAGTAAAGGGAATACTCTTGCACTGCTGGTGGGAATGTGAATTGGTACAGCCACTATGGAGAACAGTATGGAGGTTCCTTAAAAAACTACAAATAGAACTACCATATGACCCAGCAATCCCACTACTGGGCATATACCCTGAGAAAACCATAATTCAAAAAGAATCATGTACCAAAATGTTCATTGCAACTCTATTTACAATAGCCCGGAGACAGAAACAACCTAAGCATCCATCATCGGATGAATGGATAAAGAAGATGTGGCACATATATACAATGGAATATTACTCAGCCATAAAAAGAAACGAAATTGAGCTATTTGTAATGAGGTGGATAGACCTAAAGTCTGTCATACAGAGTGAAGTAAGTCAGAAAGAAAGACAAATACCGTATGCTAACACATATATGGAATTTAAGGAAAAAAATGTCATGAAGAACCTAGGGGTAAGACAGGACTAAAGACACAGACCTACTAGAGAATGGACTTGAGGATATGGGGAGGGGGAAGGGTAAGCTGTGACAAAGCGAGAGAGTGGAATGGACATATATACACTACCATACGTAAGGTAGATAGATAGTGGGAAGCAGCCGCATAGCACAGGGAGATCAGCTCAGTGCTTTGTGACCTCTTAGAGGGGTGGGATAGGGAGGGTGGGAGGGAGGGAGACGCAAGAGGGAAGAGATATGGGAACATATTTATATGTATAACTGATTCACTTTGTTATAAAGCAGAAACTAACACACCATTGTAAAGCAATTATAGTCCAATAAAGATGTAAAAAAAAAAAATTTACACATCTCTTACTAGGACTAAGCTTAAGCATCTTTTGTGTGAACTCTCTGCCTATGATTTGCTCTTTTTTTTTTTTTTTTTGTGGTACATGGGTCTCTCACTGTTGTGGCCTCTTCCGTTGCGGAGCGCAGGCTCTGGACACACAGGCTCCGGACGCACAGGCTCAGCGGCCATGGCTCATGGGCCCAGCCGCTCTGCGGAATGTGGGATCTTCCTGGACTGGGGCATGAACCCATGTCCCCTGCATCAGCAGGCAGACTCTCAACCATCGGGCCACCAGGGAAGCCCTTTTTTTTGGGGGGGGGGGTTGGTTTTTTTCCGTTGCCTTTTCTTTAAACATTTGTAGAAGCTCTTAATTATAGAAATCAACCCTTTAACTGTGATACTATTTGCAAATATATTTTTTCAATTATCAGTTATTATTTAGCCTTCTTTATGGTGGTTCTGTCCCATGAAGAAACTTTTTATTTCTAAATGGTATACATTATTAAACTTTTCTTTGATAAGTTTTGCATTTATGTCATAGTTAGAAAGGTTTTGTCCCTATTCTGTGACTATGAATTAGTTCTCCCATGGACCCTTTTACTAATTTATGGAAACCTATTTGGAATATATAAAAAATAACAAATGGATACAATTTTAGTTTTTCCAGATGACCACCCTATTTCTGTACTTTTTACTCATTTCCTATTGATCTGTCTATTCAGGTTTCAGTACCACACAGTTTTAATTATTGTAGCCTTATAATATATTTAATATCTATTAAAGTAAATCCCCACTCATTACTCTTTCTTTTCAAAATTGTTTTTCTTGTCTTTTATGGCTTTTTATTTTTACTTTGGAAGTAGCTTGTCTAGTTAAAAAAGCTCTCTCATAATTTCATTGGAGTTTCATTACCTTTATATTTTATCTTAGAAACAACATTTTTCTTCTATTGAGTCATCTTAACCAAGAATATTTTATGTCCTATATTTTTTAGTTCATGCCTTTTAAAAAAATATTAGTCCCTTAAGAGTGTTTTAATGTTTTCTTTAGATAGATCTTGTATACTTCTTGTCAGGTTTATTTCTGGATATTTTACCTTTTTATTGGTATTGCAAAATTTTTTCATTAGATTTCTACTGGTTGTTGTTTTCGTGTGGAGGCTATTGATGTCTCTATATTAATTATCTTTAGTTATTTTTCTCCACTTTATCTTTTTTGAGCAAAGTCTGGGTCAGTAAATGGTTTTATAAAGGGCCAAATAGTAAATATTTTACACTTTGTGGTCTCTGTTGTAGCTATTCAACTCTGCTGTGTTAATGTGAAAGGAACCATAGACAAAATGTAAATGAATGAACATGGCTGTATTCCATTAAGGCTTTAGTTATGGACACTGACATTTGAATTTCATAAACTTTCACATGTCACAAAATACTATTTTTAAAATTTTTTCAACCACTTAAAAATATAAAGACCATTCTTAGCTCATGGGTCATACATAAACATGCATGGGCCTGATTTGTCCCATGGAGTATAGTTTCTCCCTTATGGATTTAGTTAATTCATTTGAAATGCCATCAAATTAATGCCTGTATTTATTCAAGTTTCCTTTTTCTTATTTTTTGGTAATACAAACAATGCTGCCATGAGTACCTTCTGCAAGACTCCTGGTACACATATATGAGTATCTGCATTTAAAATTTTATTAGACCCTGCCCAGGAATTTGCTTTCACAAGTGCTGTATGAGAATTCTGGTTTCTTCACATTATTAACAATATTTATTATTTTGAGATTTTAGTTTCTGTTAATTCCTGAGGAATGTGAAATGGTATTTCATTTTAAATTGCATTTATCTGATTTTTAATTATGCTAAAAATTTTGTCCATTTGGGTTTCCTTTTCTATGAGTTGCCTGTTGAAATTTTTTGCCCATGTTTCTGTTGAACTAGCTGACTTTTTCTTATTGATTACATAGTAGACAAAATATAATTTGTGTATTCTAAGTATCTTTTCTCAGTCTATGGTTTGTCATTTAACTTTGTGTTTGGTGTCTTTTGTGATATAAATTTTTTTTTAATTGAATGCAGCCCTAAGCGTCAGTATTTCGTTTATGAGTTTTCCTTTTCTTTTTTCACATATGGTTATTTTTCAAGGAAAGCATATTTGTATTCCAATTTTTTTTTTTTTTTTTTTTTTTTACTTTCAGATAACTACCAAGTTGCCTTCCAGACTGCCTGTACATTCTCTTACCCTAGTGATGAGATATATGAGAATGTAGATACTGGGGAAGAAACCCCAATTAAAGTGGATATTACATGGATTCTTCTGCTGCGCTATTATATTCACCTGCAAAGAATTAATAATATGAGCAAACTGCTAGGTAGGCCTTTTCTGTGTTAAGAAAGAATATATTCCTTTCCAGGAATATATTGTTTAAACTTACTGTTTAAGTCATATTTCTTATTTAGAATTATAAAATACTTTTGACTTCTTTCTGAGTGAACTCTCATCAGAAGATGGAAATTTTAGGGGTTCTTAAACTGAGATACGTGGACCTTTGGATAGAACTGTATTTCAATGTATTTGAAAACGTCCTTAGAAGGAGGCATCCAGAGGCATCCCCCAAGACTGCCAAAGTGGTGTGGGGGTCAAAACGGTTAAGAATCAGAGTGACCATAATGTGACAGCTTATAAAATGAACAAGGTGAAATTTTGGCTTTAAGGAGAGAGTGTTCCAGTATCCAGTATGTAAAGGGGAAGATAGGATATTTAACTCCACGAAGTTTTGGATTTTGTTCAGTTTTTTTTTCTTTTAAATCATTGATTTAAAGATCTAAAGAATATCCAGAAAAACGTGTATAATCTGCTTTAAATCAGTTCCTCCTATGTTTTTGTGACAATGTGTTTATCTGTGGCCATAAAATTGGTGATTCAGTGTTGCTTATTGGCAAACAGTTGGAAAAGACAGGTTGACCATGCCAGCGCCCAGTGATGGAGAAGCCAGCAGGGCAAATAGGCCGAGTCACGGGGTGGCTCAGCATGGTTATTGGGAGTTAGCGATGGGATGGACAAGCACTCAGAAAGGTGTTGGGTAGAAGGTGCATTGTGATGGGGCCAAGAGTTCAATGTCAAGGAAGTGAACATGAGCCAGCGCAGCAGGCCCTGGTGATGCCCTCCCCCTTATCAACTCAGCTCACTTCTGGATTCACCTGCTGGGGCTTCCCATGTCAATCGCCCACATTTTACTGCTTTCTGCTCTGGGCTTTCTCAGAAGTTACTACGGCCCAGCATGCAGGCAGGACAGCCTGGAAGTACCAGGGATTCCACACACTCAGCAGTAACCTGAGGTAGGGAACTGGTAGATTGTTGTAACATTGATGGAACAATGTTACATGTTTTTTCCAGGAGGTCCTCAGCAGGACTGAGCCCTCCTTGTCCATAACTGTAGCCCTTTCATAACTCAATCTCATTGGCTCTTTTCTTCTCTCTATCACACTTTTCCTGTTCTCTCACTTGACATCGGTTTTCAAATAAATTACCTGCACCTACATTTTTGCTTTAAGTTTTTTTTGGGGGGGAAACCCAAAATAAGACAGCTAGATAGAATATTTTGCATTGCTAAGCTTGGCCAGAAGCAATTCTATTAGTGTATAAGCTTGAAAAATGGAGGAAGGTCATGGGCAGCCACTAGGTGAGGTGGGGATATACAGGAATAAAGTTAATGAGTAAAGGCCAACAATATTGAGACCATTTTGTTATCTAACATGACTCTGTATTAGTGTTTTGTTTTTTTTTTTTTTTTTTCTTTAAGCATCTCTGAAGCCAGGATCTGGAATGTCTTTGCCAGATGACACACTTCTCACTTCTCTTTTCAACTCTGGATTGATTTTGCGCCAAAAAGAAATGCATTTTTTCCTTAAAAGATTCTTACAGCTATATTCTTCTTCTTGTATTGATGAATTTCCAAAAGAACTATTTCAAGTCATAGAAAATCCATCTTTTCCAGAAAAATTCTTATATGACTCATCAAGCAAGGTAATGTTTCAAAACATTATATGTTTCTGTAAGACTTCTTAGAATCATCCTTATATTTCCGAAAGAAGCACATTAACCTCAATGCTGGCACAAAGGTTTCTAGTTCCCTCAGAGTTCCTGGGAAGGCTTGTTTCTGTTTTACCAGAGAGAGGCCAACCAGACATCCTGGATTTTCTGTTTTCTTATGTCCTGTTCTGCTGCTCTCATAAATCTTCAAAATATCTCAGAATTTTCTATATTCCTACACATAACAGTATCTCTCAGGGAGTCATTTTGCCAAGAAGTTATACAAATTTCAATATAATCACCCTATAAGAAAACTAGACTGAGTTTCTAAATCTATGCCCAATTTCTGTACCTTTGTTTTACACATGTAATAAAAAAATTCATTCTGTGTATTTTTTGCAATCATGATTGTGATAAATAGTAAAGGGAAGGTTTTTTAAGTAAAGTTAAAAGCTTGAAGGTTTGTTTTTTTTTGAGGGCGGCAAGTGTTATTAAATTGGATGGGCTTTCCCAAAATATGTAATATGGAAACTTCTTTTAAGTTACCTATTGAAGAGACATAAAAAGAGGAGTATGAATGATTTTTTTTTTAAGCTACTGGGGTCTTGAATAATAGTAGTTTTAAAATAAACTATCAAAATGGATGAATTGGAAGACACAGAAAAAGTACAGAGTTTTAGTAAAAATAGAGATTTGTTTCAAATTTGTTATATTCAACAAGCATATGTTGAATACTAACAATATGCCAGATACTTTTATCTGGTAGAGGAAGCGGGAATGGATAAGGCATAGTCACTGTGAATAGTTCTGGTGTGGTAGCAGAGAGAGATGGGTAGAGTTATAGCACAAAGGAAAATTGCAGCACTTCAGGGATGCTTTTAAAGAGAAAATGGCAGGGTTAACAGCAGAAAGAATATGAAAATTAAAATGTTATTTCTACTGTCAATAACGTGTAGGGCTGATTGGCAAAGTGTAAACGAAAGGCAGTTATCCAAGAAAGAGATGATGAAGTAACCAAGCTTATGACCATAGGAATGGAAAGGAAGAGATGGATGTAAAAGATATGGCTTCAGTAAAATTGAAAACAAAACAAAACAGCTTAGTGACCCTGTGTAGATGGAAAGTGAAGACAAGAGAATGATCAATGTTTATTTCATCATTTGGAACCTCTGTGATCATTAGAGCATGGTAACACCATTAGCAGATACAGTGGAGGCGAGAGGGTGAGAATGTTTGTGGAGAAGGTTGGTATGTTCAGCTCTGAGATACAGAGTTTGAGATACTAGAAAACTTAAGAGGACATAACGTAAGTTTTCAATATGTATTTGTGAAATGAATAAATCAAGTCATTTGCGTAGAATTCTTTCTAAAATAGGAAAATAACATTCATTTATTTTGAATTATCTTGACTTTGGACTTCACCATACAGTACTTTAATTTTTATAATTATAGACTTGCCCATACCAGACACGTTCATGTTTCTGTTTTCAACTCTCTGAGAGAAGTGACCTGAAAATGTGGCTTGTTCCAAATGGGAACCCTTTCTCATTTTATCCTACTGGAGTATAGTAACCTTATGTTTGGGGTAAATAATAATAAAATTTTTTTTTTAAATCATTCTTTGGAACAAGAGAGTAGGGTGACTGTGAATAAACTGTGATTTTAAAAAGTAGTGGAAAGACCTACTAAGGAATATTTAAGAATTCAGTTAAAGAAATGATCCTCAATTGGGGTTATGGAGTTGGCCCCAGGGCAGTGTATTGGAATACACATAGGAGGATTTTTCAAATTACTTTCTGGATTCTGGGGTATTGGGATGGCCAATACTCAGCATCTCCATTTCCTGCCCCAGATTCTAAATCTTTGAGAAATAAAAGAGTAAGCCATGGTGGAATTAATAAATATGCAACTTTGTGAATCACAAAGTTGATATTGTAGGATATGGTTTATATTTACCGGTAAATGGTCTCCCTAGTCGTGATTAGCAACGTTTACAGTTCTACCAATCCAGGCTTGGGGGTTTTGGCAGGGAGAGGGATCATTACAGGCCTACTTAAAATCTGTGGGGACAGAAACCCTTTAAAATCTGTTGCATGAAGGAGCAGAGACTGTTCACTCCCTACAAACAGTATGCTCATAAGCAGAGAGAGCAGAATAATGGATATTCAAAATTCTTTTTCTCAGATTCACCAATGAAGTAATTCTCTTGAGGGAGAGGAGTGAGAGGAGGTGGAAAGGCCAGGAATGTATCATTGATGTCTGGCCCTCCACAGTGCAGGAAACTGTGGAGTGGGGTCACATCGTTTCCATCTAACACCAGAGTCTGGTTCACCCATCCTCGGGACCGAGACTACCTTGAGGTTTACTGCCACATGTCCCAGACACTTCAGGTGTTTTGGACTAGGGGAGAGAGAATGGGAAGGTTGAGAACTGTAGTTTCAATGGATGTATTCTTGTGAATATTTTATAAGAGTTTGGAAACTAATATGTGTGATATCGTAAATACTGTTCTGAAAGGAGCTTTGCTTGAATATTTCAGTATTAAGGGCAGCCCATCATTATCCAGTTCCTAAGGATGACGCTGCAAACGTACAACCTTGAATACAGTGTAAATATCAATACATGTGATATTTCGAATGGTAGCAATATTATCAAAGAGTTGTTTCACCTGCTCTTTTTTTTGGGGGGGCGGATATAATTAGTGTAACACTCTCCCAGGATAATCAGCTCCGGAGATCACTGTCACTTGCCTGACAGGTGCAAGCCACCTAATCATGTGTTTGTTTCACTGGGGTAGACAGAAAACGAGCATAAAGCCTTTGGATTTTTAAAAAAATAACCTCCAAGCTTGGCTGATTTTTATAAAAACATTTTTGAGCCTTTAATCACTCAGGAGGCTATTTCAGTCAAACTCTTTCCATACTTTGATACAACCTGCTTTTCCCCCACAAAGAAGTAGATGCCTTTCCAGAACCATCATTGATACATGTCATGCTCATCAGCTTTGTGAAGCTGTATGTTGTCAAGTCTATTGAAGCTTTGTGATGGAAAAACAAAAGTGCTAAACAAATTACATTAAAAATTCCCAAAACCAAAAAGGACATGATTAAAATACTGCACAATGCTGAGTTATTCATGTTTAGACCGTGACAGACTGCGTAAGGTCAAATATTTGATTAGTGCAAAGTGATTCGTTGGTTATAGGACGTGGCGAACAAGAGTGCTTCTGGTAGGTCTGTTGTTTCATTCCTTTCAAACAATAAATCAAACATATAAAAAGTACTCAGTGTATAGCCCATTGACTAGCTTATGTAATTAATCCCATTAGCAATTAGATATTATATTTTTTTAAGTGAATAGAAAATTCATAATATAAATATAAGTATAAAAAATATTTATAGGACATTCCATCCAAAAACAGCAGATTACACTTTCTTCTCAAGTGCGCACGGAACATTCTCCAGGATAGATCACATCTTGGGTCACAAATCAAGCCTCAGTAAATTTAAGAAAATTGAAATCATATCAAGCATCTTTTCTGACCACAACACTATGAGATTAGAAATCAATTACAGGGAAAAAAACGTAAAAAACACAAACGCATGGAGGCTAAACAATACGTTACTAAATAACCAAGAGATCACTGAAGAAATCAAAGAGGAAATCAAAAAATACCTAGAGACAAATGACAATGAAAACACGATGATCCAAAACCTATGGGATGCAACAAAAGCAGTTCTAAGAGGGAAGTTTATAGCTATACAAGCCTACCTCACGAAACAAGAAAAATCTCAAGTAAACAATCTAACCTTACACCTAAAGGAACTAGAGAAAGAAGAACAAACAAAACCCAAAGTTAGCAGAAGGAAAGAAATCATAAAGGTCAGAGCAGAAACAAATGAAATAGAAACAAAGAAAACAATAGCAAAGATCAATAAAACTAAAACCTGGTTCTTTGAGAAGATAAACAAAATTGATAAGCCACTAGCCAGACTCATCAAGAAAAAGAGGGAGAGGACTCAAATCAATAAAATTAGAAATGAAAAAGGAGAACTTACAAGAGACATCACAGAAATACAAAGCATTCTAAGAGACTACTACAAGGAACTCTATGCCAATAAAATGGACAACCTGGAAGAAATGACAAATTCTTAGAAAGGTATAACCTTCCAATACTGAATCAGGAATAAACAGAAAATGTGAACAGACCAATCACAAGTAATGAAATTGAAACTGTGATTAAAAATCTTTCAACAAACAAAAGTCTAGGACCAGATGGCTTCACAGGTGAATTCTATCAAACATTTAGAGAAGAGCTAACACCCATCCTCTCAAACTCTTCCAAAAAATTACAGAGGAAGGAACACTCCCAAACTCATTCTATGAGGCCACCATCACCCTGATACCAAAATCAGACAAAGATACTACAAAAAAAGAAAATTACAGACCAATATCACTGATGAATATAGATGCAAAAATCCTCAACAAAATACTAACAAACAGAATCCAACAACACATTAAAAGGATCATACACCATGATCAAGTGGGGTTTATCCCAGGGATGCAAGGATTCTTCAATATATGCAACTCAATGGATGTGATACACCATATTAATAAATTGAAGAATAAAAACCATATGGTCATCTCAATATGCAGGAAAAGCTTTTGACAAAATTAAACACCCATTTATGATAAAAACTCTCCAGAAAGTGGGCATAGAGGGAACCTACCTCAACATAATAAAGGCCATATATGAGAAACCCACAGCAAACATTCTCAATGGTGAAAAACTGAAAGCATTTCCTCTAAGATCAGGAACAAGACAAGGATGTCCACTCTCACCACTATTATTCAACATAGTTTTGGAAGTCCTAGACGTGGCAATCAGAGAAGAAAAAGACACAAGAGGAATTCAAATTGGAAAAGAAGAAGTAAAACTGTCACTGTTTGCAGATGACATGATACTATACATAGAGAATACTAAAAATGCCACTGGAAAACTACTAGAGCTTATCAGTGAATTTGGTAAAGTTGCAGGATACAAAATTAATGCACAGAAATCTCTTTCATTCCTATACACTAATGTTGATAAATCTGAAAGAGAAATTATGGAAACACTCCCATTTACCATTGCAACAAAAAGAATAAAATACCTAGGAATAAACCTACCTAGGGAGACAAAAGACCTGTATGCAGAAACCTATAAGACACTGATGAAAGAAATTAAAGATGATACAACCAGATGGAGAGATATACCATGTTCTTGGATTGGAAGAATCAATATTGTGAAAATGACTATACTGCCCAAAGCAATCTACAGATTCCATGCAATCCCCATCAAATTACCAATGGCATTTTTTATGTAACTAGAACAAATCACCTTAAAATTTGTATGGAGACACAAAAGACCCCGAATAGCCAAAGCAGCCTTGAGGGAAAAAAACGGAGCTGGAGGAATCAGACTCCTTGACTTCAGACTATACTACAAAGCTACAGTAATCAAGGCACAAAAACAGAAACATAGATCAATGGAACAAGATGGAAAGCCCAGAGATAAACCCACACACCTATGGTCAACTAATCTATGACAAAGGAGGCAAAGATATACAATGGAGAAAAGACAGTCTCTTCAATAAGTGGTGCTGGGAAAACTGGGCAGCTACATGTAAAAGAATGAAATTAGAACACTCCCTAACGCCATACACAAAAATAAACTCAAAATGGATGAGAGACCTAAATGTAAGACCGGACACTATAAAACTCTTAGAGGAAAACATAGGAAGAACACTCTTTGACATAAATCACAGCAAAATCTTTTTTGATCCACCTCCTAGAGTAATGGAAATAAAAACAAAAATAAACAAATCGGACCTAATGAAACTTCAAAGCTTTTGCACAGCAAAGGAAACCATAAACAAGATGAAAAGACAACCCTCAGAATGGGAGAAAATATTTGTAAATAAATCAACGGACAAAGGATTAATTTCCAAAATATATAAACAGCTCATGCAGCTCAATATTAAAGAAACAAACAACCCAATCCAAAAATGGGCAGAAGACTTAAATAGACATTTCTCCAAAGAAGACATGCAAATGGCCAAGAAGCACATGAAAAGCTGCTCAACATCACTAATTATTAGAGAAATGCAAATCAAAACTACTATGAGGTATCACCTCACACCAGTTAGAATGGGCATCATCAGAAAATCTACAAACAGCAAATACTGGAGAGGGTGTGGAGCAAAGGGAACCCTCCTGCACTGTTAGTGGGAATGTAAATTGATAAAGCCACTATGGAGAACAGTATGGGGGTTCCTTAAAAAACTAAAAATAGAATTACCATATGACCCAGCAATCCCACTACTGGACATATACCCAGAGAAAACCATAATTCAGAAAGACACATGCACCCCAATGTTCATTGCAGCACTATTTACAATAGCCAGGTCATGGAAGCAACCTAAGTGCCCACTGACAGATGGACATAAAGAAGAAGTGGTGCATATATACAATAGTATATTACTCAGCCATAAAAAGGAATGAAATTGAGTCATTTGTTGAGATATGGATGGATCTTAAGACTGTCATACAGAGTGAAGTAAGTCAGAAAGAGAAAAACAAATATCATATATTAACGCATGTATATGGAACTTAGAAAAATGGTACAGATGAACTGGTTTGCAGGGCAGAAGTTGAGACACAGATGTAGAGAACAAACGTATGGACACCAAGGGGGGAAAACTGCGGTGGGCTGGGGATGGTGGTGTGCTGAATTGAGCAATTGGGATTGACATGTATACACTTATGTGTATAAAATTGATGACTAATAAGAACCTGCAGTATAAACAAACAACAACAAAAAAACAACTAATACTAAACTTTCTTTGGATTATTTTTATAGAAATATGTTAATATAAATGTTTCAGACATTACATGAAATTTCTAAAAAAAAAAGCACTCAGTGTATAGCCCATCGACTAGCTTATGTAATTAATCCCATTCGCAATTAGATATTACGTTTTTAAAAAGTGAATAGAAAATTAAATGCCCTATTTTAATATTGATTTGTGTTATAGTTTATTATTATTAGGCCATCATGCTAATAAACACTATATATATTGAAATAGAAGGTATTTGCTTTTTATTTTTCTCCACTTAGCTAGTTATTAAATATGAATTCTTTGCTAAAATAGTCAGAACCTCTGAAAAGTGCTCAGATATGAAAAAATGTGAGAATTTTTTTCTGAATCAATTATTTACCTGATTTTTTGGTGAACTGCCTGACATAGAATTAATCTTTATTAAGCACTTTTAAATGATTATTTAACCCTAATAATCTTATTTATTATGCATTTTGGTCATGTTTTTAGTATCATAGTGCTAATAAATGAGGATTCTGGCTTATCATATCCCTTTATGATAGTCTCTAGACATTTTAAAATAGTTTTCACCTTTGATATTACCTTTCAGTCCAGACATGTTTTTTCTTTTATTGGTAGACAACTTGAAAGGTCAATGTATTTATTTCTCTCTTTATTTTTATTTTGAAGACTTTGACAGTCTTCTATTGTGTCTTGAATAGACTCAGAAATGGAAGGTACAAAGTGTTATAGAAACACCAGGCATTTGTTTCTAGCCACTGACATGTTCCCTTTGGTCACCAAGCCTTTGAGACACCTTAGATGTGAAGAGTTTAGTAGAAGAACTGCTTTCCAGCTACCATGCTGTAATCTTGGGAATAACAAGAAATTAATTTTGAAAATAGTTTGTTCTCCATTGAAGAAAAGCCTTTATAGAGTTGAGATATTATTATCAGCATTATTATCTCTCTGGCTAGACTCTTATTTTGTTGATAGCATTCATGCTTTACTTTCTCAGCTACCTTAAAAATCTAAGTAAATATTTTATGAAGTTGCCAATTGCAGTCTACACATTTTTGTTTCTTGAAAACTCCTGATTCAGGGACCAAGTTCCATCAGATGAGCTGGGCCCAGATCCACCAAGACTAAACTTACAAATCAGCTACATTCATTTAAAGAGGGAATGAGAGTAATGGATTTTAACCTCTTAGAGCAAAAACTCTGTCTTATTTTGCATATGGTACTGCAAAGAATGCTATTGGAAAGTAGATAATAAATTGTAACCAAACCCTCAGTATATTCACCAGTGAATAAACAAGAAGAAAAGTAGAAGATGTTCTTAGACCACATGGTGACCTTGAGACTGAAATGATAGCATGGACATTTTCCCTCTAGATCTTTACTCTTGAATATTCACCAAAGTGGAAGACATTTGTTGAGTTCACTGGGTTTTGAAATAAATTTTTTCTATAAAAGAATCTTCTCTGTGGTAATCAGGGGCAGTTTTAAGACCTACATCCATAAAACAAGCTGAGATGATTCCCCGAGTTTTCCAATAGTCAATATTGAATGAAAATTGAATGAATGTTTTAAATATTGAATAAATTCATTACCAGCAATTAAGCTGATGTTTCTGTTTGTTCCCCAGTTAGGAACAACTGACAGTTCTCTACACTCCAATTTATCATTAAAACTCTTTGCCAGCCCATCATATGGAGATGTGGTGTCCTCAGTTGTAGCAACACAAGCTTTAAACAAAGAACTTTGCTTTCAGTGGTACATTCCTCCCCTGGAAAAACCTCCAAAGGAAACAGAACCTATGGTATGTAATATAATTATAAAGCTAAATCTTACAATTGGATATAAAGTTTAATGAAGCCATTATAACTTAAAGAGTAGAGAAGATCTTCTTATCATATAGACAGAAATATACAGCAATTTAGAATCTATGTTGTCTAGCAGAATGAATGTGAAATAATTAAGAGATCCTGGGAAAGTTGGATTCATATTGATCATTTTCCTTTTTCCTGAACTTAAAGAGAAACTTTCCAATGTGTTACCATTAAATATGATGTTTAATATTTTTTTGTAGTTATCCTTTATCACATTAAGGAAATTTTTTCCTATTGCCACCTTAATAGGAAGTTTTATCATGAATATTTTACTGTATCTATTAAGAGGATTTTATCATTTATCTCTTAATATAGTAATTGATTTTATAATATTAAATCAGCCTTGTGCTCCTGAGATAAACTCAAATTGGTCATGATGTATTCATTTTACTAGATTCAGTTTGCTAATGTTTCATATTGAATTTTTGCCACTGTTTTCAAGAGTAATATTGGACTATAATTTTTCCTTTTTGTGCTATCCTTGTCAGATATTTTCTGTATGAGGCTTTTGCTAGGCTCATAAAATGTGTTGATAAATATAACCGTGTTTTTCTGTTCTATAGTGAAGTTTGTGTAAGTTTGGAGTAACCTTTTTCCTCAGATATTTGCTAAGAGCTCATCAATAAAGCCCTTGTGTTTTTGTTGTGAGATAATATAAGACTAGTGATGTAATTCTCCATAGTTAGAGGCAGTCTTTAAGCAATAGTACTAATGTACTGGTTATCACAGCTGGTATCAGTTCTGACTGGGCTAATATCTGTTGTAATGGTTAGTGCCTTTGTCAAACCAAGTTTTAAGTATTCTAACTATCACCCCTGTTTATAGAACATTGGGATTTTCTATTTCTTCTTGAGTCAGTTTTGCTTAAGTTGCTTTTTCTGGGAATTTTCCCATTTTATTTAAAATTTCTCTCATATTTTTAAGCTATCTGGTGTATTTGTAGTGAAGTATCCCTTTTCACACCTTATATTGCTTATTTGTGCATTTTTTTCTTGGTCATTATCACCAGAGATTTCTCATTAATTAGTTTTATTTCGTTAACCCTAAATATCTTTCTTCTACTGTTTTTTTCGTGTGTGTGTGTGTTCTTTTCCTAACTACTGACTTCTTGAGATAGATATTAGCTCAATATTTAGTTCTTTCTTTTCTAATCTATGCATTTTAAGGCTATCAGTTTCTCTCTAAATATTGCTTTGGCTTCATCCCACAAGTTTTATTATAGTATTGTCATCATCTTTCAGTTAAAAATAACTTTTAAAGTTTCCATTGTGATTTCTTTGACTTGTGGGTCATTTCAACATATGTTTCTTAAGTTACAAACTATATGAAGCTTTTCTAGTTATCTTTTGTTATTTATTCGTAGATTATTTTGTTCTGTGGTAATAAAAAAAATGCTCTGTATGATTGATATTTGTTGAAGCTTGCTTTTTTTTTGCCAGGAAGGTGTTTATTGTGTAAATATTCCATTGCTCTTAAAAAGAATGTGCTCTCCTCAGTTGTTGAGGCAGTGTTGATATATGTCCAATAGGTTAGTTTGTATATTCTTGTTCAGATACTCTATATTCTTGGTGATTTTTCTATTTTTGTTTGAAAATCAAAACAAAAGATCCCACATGCCTCGGTGGGATTTATTTTTTTTAAATCAATTACTGTTGACCCTTGAACAACATAGGAGTCAGGGTGCTGACCTTCCTCACAGTTGAAAATCTATGTGTAACTTTACAGTTGGCTCTCCATATCCACATTTTGGATTCAGTCAGCCATGGACTGTGTAGTATAATCATACGTATTTATTGAAAAAAATTCTCATAAAGTGGGACCTGTGCAGTTCAAACCCGTGTGCTCAAGAGTCAACTGTACTGAGATTTTAACATTTAATTCTCTCACTGAGATTGCTGTTGTTTTGTTCTTTCTTGTAGTTCTGTCAAATTTTACTTTACCTAATTGGAGGCTTTGTTCTTAGGTGCAAACAGGTTAATAAGCATTGTGACTTCTTGGTGAATTCAGTGACTTCTGACCTTTTCATAATAATGATATTTCCCTCATAAAGCCTGCCTTGTTTGATATTACTAGAGGAAAGTGACTTTCTTGTGGTTGTTATTTTCATAATATTTCTTTTTCTAACCTTTTGCTTTCAACCCGTTTGTGTACTTGTGTTTTAATTTTTTTTTCAAAATATTTATTTCTTTGGTTGTGCCAAGTCTTAGTTGTGGCACATGAGATATTTCATTGCGGTGCTCAGGCTCTTCATTGCAGTGCACAGGCTTCTCTCTAGTTGTGGCATGCAGGCTCCAAAGCGCACGGGCTCAGTAGTTGCAGCGTGCGGGCTTAGTTGCCCCGCAGCATGTGAGATCTTAGTTCTCAGGGATCGAACCCGAGTTCCCTACATTGGAAGGTGGATTCTTAACCACTGGACCACCAGGGAAGTCCCTTAATTGTATTTTTTAAATAAAGGTATACACTTGGATATTTTAAAATACAGTCTGACAATATTGTATTTTGACTAGAGAAGTTAGTCCATTCACACTTAATGTAAATAATAATATATTTGGTTTTAAATCTACCATATTATTTTGTGTTTTCACTTGTCTCAGATTTTCTGTTTTCCTCAGGTTTTCTGTCTTTCTCCCTTTTTTGGGATTGATTACTTTTTTCATTCATTTGTCCTCGCTGAACTTTGAAATTATGCATTCTTTTGCTGTGCTTTTAGTGGTAACCCTCAGGACAACATATCAAAGTCTAAAGTTTCTTTCTTTCTTTTTTTTTTTTTGAAAGATTTATTTATTTTTGGCTGTGTCAGGTCTTAGTTGCGGCACATGGGATCTTCGTTGAGGCATGTGGGATTTTTTTCGTTGCAGTGCGCAGGCTCTTCATTGTAGTGTGCAGCCTTCTCTCTAGTTGTGGCATGCGGGTTTTCTGTCTCTAGTTGTGGCTCTGGGGCTCCTGAGCGCGTGGGCTCTGTATTTGTGGCACATGAGCTCCAGAGCGCATGGGCTCTGTAGCTTGTGGCGCGTGGTCTCTAGTTGAGGCGCGCGAGCTCAGTAGTTGTGGCGCACGGGTTTAGTTGCACTGCGCCATGTGGGATCCTAGTTCCCTGACCAGGGATCGAACCGGTGTCCCTGCATTGGAAGGTGGACCACCAGGGAAGTCCCTGCATTCTTTGCCACTGGACCACCAGGGAAGTCCCAGTCTAAAGTTAATGAATGATCTTTATTCCTCTAATGACTTAAATGATATTATTGTACATTTTCTTTTTTTAACCAAAATATTATTTTTAATTGTTTTATACAAGAGTTATTTTCCTTTAGAATTTTCTACATATTCATCATTTGCTTTGCTTTCTACTCCCTCTTGCATTTTAGACATTCCATTTAGGATCAACTTCTTTCTGTTGAAGTACATATTCTGGAATTTCTTGTGGTGAGCATCTTCTGGAGGCAAACACTCTCAATTTTTGTTTGCCTGATAAATATCATTGTTTTACATTTATCTGTGAAATGAATTTTTATGGAGTAAAGAATTAAAGATTGGAAATTATTTTCTTTCAGTACATTCAGAATGTCATCTACTCATTTCCATTGTTCTCTTGAGAGTCAAATTGTTGTTGCTTTAAAAATATTCTGACTTCTTTCATGAGCCACTTTTGAGACTTTGTCCTTGCACAGTTTTACTGGGAATGGTTTTCTTTTATTTATTTTGCTTACATTAGTGTAGTGGTTAAGAACACAGACTCTAGAGCCCTCAGAATGGAGCAAATCAGACTCCTGTTTTGAATCCCAGTTCTGTTACTTAGTAATTTTGTAACCTTCAGTAAATTAGTTAACTTTTCTGTATCATGGGTACCCTAGACATAATTGTGTAAACCCTCGACCTAAACAGTAGTTATCATTTATTATTCTTATGTGAAATGATTTTCACATTATTATGCTGTTTGAAAGTTTAATAACTTCAAATACACATGTAATACACTTGGTAAGCATTATTTTAAAGCACCTCTTAAAGTTTACCAACAATATCTCCTTATACACACTTTAGCTGCCAACAATGGGCAGAAGAGAGAGTAAACTCTGCCTAACCAGCAAAAATTAAAGTGCATAGCAAATAGGAGAAAAAACTTAGTTTCTCTCTAAATGCTGGTTACAAATTTGTATCACATACGAAACTCCTTATTTTAATGTTTATTATCTTTATCTAACTCTATATCTGTATCCATATCTATGTTCATATACATGTATAGACATTTGCAACAGGGCTAACTGGGGAGCAGGAAAGGGGGCAAGTATTTGGGAGCAGTTCAGTATCAATGCCTGAACTCTGGGAGGTAGAACAGTGATTCCGATTCTAGGAGAGGCTTGAAGAGTCAAGCTTTTAAAAATGGGACGGGGGTCTAACTACCACCTTTTGCAGAGGAACCTTCCACTATAGCACTCCTTTGATTACTGCTGTCTCTAAGAAGAGCCTCAGGCTCTTTCCCATAAAACATTTGCCATATAGTTTTACCCTATTCAGTACTTTTTATCTGTGTTTTTTGCCTCCTACCATGGTCTGGCCCTGTACTTCCTACCTCTTGAGCGCTGTCCCCTCTAGCTATGGCTCTGGTAACTTCTGCTGCTCCTTGCCTCGTGTGAACCGTGTCAGGTGGGGAAACCTCCAGAGCCCACCTCTCTTTGCTCTCAAGCACGCTTCTCCCAATAGCCTCTTCATTCTTCTTCCTTAGGCTGGCAACCTGCTGCTAACTCTTGGTCAGTTATACATCCCTCCTACTCATACAAAAAAGAGAAACTTGAACACATCACTCCCCAGAAACATTTAATGCTATTTCTCATATTTTGAAAGTACTCTCCTTCCCACCCTTTCCATACCCAATCCTTGCCAGATACTTCATGTACATTTTAAAATAATAAATCTGTGGTCTCTTTGGGGGAATTTAGTGCAGTAGTTTTCAAACCAAAGTTCCAAGAACACTCATGGGTCATGGAGTCAATATAGTGTGTCATGAATAGTATCTTTTTAAAGAAATTAAATATAAGAAGGCAATATCAGAATGCATCACACACAGTAAGTGAAAACGTTGTTTTCTGAAACTTTTGTTTCATGACAGATACTGTTAAAAAGAACATTTCTAGATTGACATTCGGCATCCTGAAGAATTTCTTTACTTGCTGGCAAGAGAACCAACAAGGTGTGATAAAAGAGTATATCCATTCAGAAAGGGTATGGAAGGATGACATTGTTGGGAAACAGACTGTTTACCCAAATAGTTAGTTTTAAAAAATGAGGAACAAAGTATAAAGTTCATTTCACAAGGTTGTAGAAATATCACATCCCTATCAGTCTGGGGCAGGATGATCTTGGGAGTTAATGTTAAGACTGCATCTGTGGCTGATAATTAGAATAACGAGGTTTCATGAATCAACAGCCATGTCTGACAATTAGCATGGGCGCATGAACTGGTGTCAGACAGAGATTAGAAGTGGAGCACCAACTAACAAATTCTGATTTAAACAGGTTGCTTGAGTGATTTGCGTAAGCCACAAAGGCACGGAACACACAAGTTTTTTTTTAATTAATTAATTAATTTTTGTCTGCACTGGGTCTTCATTGCTGCGTGTGGGCTTTCTCTAATTGTGGCGAATGGGAGCTACTCTTCGTTTTGGTGCGCAGGCTTCTCATTGGGGTGGCTTTTCTTGTTGTGGAGCACAGGCTCTAAGTGTGTGGGCTTCAGTAGTCATGGCACGTGGGCTCGCGGGCTCTAGAGCGTAGGCGCAGTAGTTGTGCGCGGACTTAGTTGCTCTGCGGCATGTGGGATCTTCCTGAACCAGGGCTCAAACCTGTGTCCCCTGCAATGGCAGGTGGATTCTTAACCCCTGCACCACCAGGGAAGCCCCCAGAACACACAGTTTTCCTGTCTTAGTTCAGGGACATTTTTCCCCCTTTGAAAGTGAGTATGTATGTATTGGGTCATGATAAAAGATTCAGTTGCTGCCGTAAATCTCAGCTACCAAATCAGGAAACGCTGACTTGGGAGGGCTAGATCTTCTCAGACCTAAGAGTCTATGTTTTCAGAAGACAACATTGAAATTTGTGTGATGCTTTAAATATTCATGTATGTGAGTATTCATCTAGTTATTATCTTAGACCTTTAGTGTAGAGTTTAATGTTGGAAAAACTGGGTGAAGCTCATGAAACCCATAAGACAATAGCAATAATGAACACCAGTGTAGAGCTTACTGTGTTCCAGGTATTCTGCTTCATTAACTTCACAGCAACTCTATGAGGTAGGTACAGTCGTCCCTCAGTATTCACAGGGGATTGGTTCAGAACCCCCTCAGATACCAAAATCCACAGGTGTCCAAGTCCTTTGTATAAAATGACATAGTATTTGCATATAAACTATGCACATCCTCCTGTATACTTTAAATCATCTCTTCATTACTTATAAAACCTAATACAATGTAAATGTTATGTAGATAGTTACCAGCACATGGAAAATTCAAATTTTCATTTTTGGAACTTTCTGGATTTTTAAAAATATTTTTGATTCACGGGATGTTGAATCCACGGATGCCGAACCCATGGATCCAAACGGCCGAGTATTATCATTAGCCCCATTTTACAAAAGAGGAAACTGAGACCCAGGATGGGGGAATGCTAGTTGACAATGAATCAGGACTGGAGCAACTCAACACATTGTCGAGTTGGAGGGAAGCAAACGACCGCAAAGGCTGTTGTGTTGAAGGCAGCTGGACAGCCCAAGGCATGTTCTTCAGAGGCCACAGAAGATGTAGGCAGACAAGCATGATCAAGTGCAAGAAGTCTGATCAAGCAAAGCACTGAAAAGGAAGACTCCATCTGGCAAAGTAAAAACAGAAACTTGGATAGAGCTGAAATAGTTCTTGGAGATAAGTTTATTCAGAAGTCCAGCCAGTCTGGGAACAAGAAATATGGAGCCAGTGCTCTTTTCTGGAGGGCTTTAAATCCCTAAGAAGAGCAAGACTCTATTTCAGGGTCCCAAAGAAACAGGCTGTGCATTCAAGACAAGCTCAGGCCTAGCTGGGTAGTGAAAGATGAGCTAGGGTTCCTGGGAAAATTATCAAGTCTTAACGAAAGCAAAAGCCCAGTGTTATCAACTTGGATGTCAGGAGTGCTATAACTTAGAGATCATACAGATGCCCAGGACCTCCCTCTGAGGTCCTCTGGATTCTGCGACTTGTTGGCTAAGTGATTAACTAGAGCCTGGTCCTGCAGATGGGGCCCAAAATTACATCCAGCTTCTGGAAGCTGGGGAAGACAGAAGCTGCGTAAATGAGGCAGGCATCTGATAGTCCCTGGCCCTTGCAGAGTGTGGTCAGGAAACAGCCCCGCTGGCATCCCCTGGAAGCTCATTAGAAGTGCAGAATCTCAGGTCTCACTTCAGACCCACTGAATCAGAATGTTCGTTTTACTTGCACAGTTTAGAATGTGCAAGTAATGTATGCACACTTAAGGTTGAGAAGCACTGGTCTAGGCTGGTGCTACCAGTGAACTTACAGCTCTCATGATGACTCTCCAAGAAGGTACTCCATTGCCAGTTTATATAGTGGGCTCTATTGGTAACCTCTGACTTTTGGTATCACCCAGGTCAAATGTCAGAACTGAAAGGAAACTAGGAGAACACTTAATCGACATTCTCATTTTACAGATGAGGAAGAAAAGTTCCACAGAGGTAAAATGACTTGACCAATACCTCAGCTCATTAGTGACAAAAATAAGAATGGAACCTAAGTCTTTTCATTCTTAATATTGATTTCTTTACAAACCACATATAGCTCAACTGCTTACTAACTAATGAATAAAGTATTTATTGAATGCATACTATGTGCCAAGCATTTTGTTAGGTGATTAAGATATCAAGATGAGGAAATTACAAATCAGCTCTATCTAGTGGAAGAGGGATTCGTCTTTCACTGTTCCTGGGCTGTGAGGACAAGACGATTTTTTCTTTTTCTTTCTTTCTTTCTTTTTTTTTTTATTGAAGTAAAATTGTTTTACAATATTGTATTAGTTTCAGGTGTACAACATAATGATTCCACATTTGTACACATTACAAAATAATCACCATGAAAAGTCTAGTTATCATCTGTCACCATACAAAGTTGTTACAGTAGTATTGACTATATTTCCTATGTAGTATATTACATCCCCGTGACTCATTTATTTTGCAACTGCAAGTTTGTACCTCTTAATCTCCCACCATCTATTTCACTCATCCCCCAACCCCTCTCCCCTCTGGCAACCACAAGTTTATTCTCTGTACCTATGAGTCTGTTTCTGTTTTGTTATATTTGATCATTTGTTTTGTTTTTTAGAGTCCACATGTAAGTGAAATCATGTGGTATTTGTCTTTCTCCATCTGACTTATTTCACTTAGCATACTACCCTCTAGGTCCATCCATGTTGTCCCAAATGGCAAGATCTTGTTATTTTTTTATGGCTGAGAAATATTTGATTGATTGATTGATATATTGATAACTATATATGTGTGTATATATATATATATATATATATATGTATATATATTGTTTTGAATTAGTGTTTCTTCCAGAAGTGGAATTGCTGAATCATATGGTAGTTCTATCTTTAATTTTTTGAGGGACCTTCATACTGCTTTCCATAGTGGCTGCACCAATTTACATTTCTACCAACAGTGCATGAGACTTCCCTTTTCTCCACATCCTCATAAGCACTTGTTATTTGTTCTTTTTTATAATAGCCACTCTTTCAGGTGTGAGGTGAGCATTGTGGTTTTGATTTTCATTTCCCTAATAATGTTTGATGTTGAGCATTTTTTCATGTGCCTGTTGGCCATCTGTATGTCTTCTTTGGAAAAATGTCTACTCAGATTCTCTGTCCATTTTTTAACCAGGTTGTTTGTTTGTTGCTTTTTTTGAGCTTGAGTTGCATGTGTTCTTTGTATATTTTGGATACTAATGCCTTATCAGGGATATCACTTGCAGATATCTTCTCCCACTCAGTAGGCTGTCTTTTCCTTTTGTTGATAGTTTCCTTCATTGTTCAGAGGACTTTTAGTTTGATGTAGTCCCATATGTTTATTTTTGCTTTTGTTTCCCTTGCCTGAGGAGATGGATCCAAAGAAATATTGCTAAGACCAATGTCAAAGATCATATTGCCTATGTTTTCTTCTAGGGGTTTTATGGCCTCAGGTCTTAGATTTAAGTCTTTAATCCATTTGAGTTTATTTTTGTATATGGTGTGAGAGAGTAGTCTAGTTTGATTCTTTTGCATGTAGCTGTCCAGTTTTCTCAACACCATTTATTAAAGAGGTTTTTTTCTTCCCCATTGTATATTCTTGCCTCCTTTGTTGTAGATTAGTTGGCCGTATAAGTGTGGGTTTATTTCTGGGTTTATTTCTATTCCGTTCCATTGGTCTATGTGTCTGTTTGGGGGCCAGTACCATACTGTTTTGATTGCTATAGCTTTGTAGTAGAATTTGAAATCAGGGAGCATGGTATCTCCAGCTTTGTTCTTCTTTCTCAAGATTATTTTGGCTCTTTGAAGTCTTTTGTGGTTCCATACAAATTTTAGAATTATTTGTTCTAGTTCTGTGAAAAATGCCATTGGTATTTTGATAGGAACCGCATTGAATCTGTAGAGTGTCTTGGGTAATATGGTCATTTTAACAATATTAATTCTTCCAGTCCATGAATTCAGTATGTCATTCCATTTGTTTCTGTTGTTTTCAATTTCTTTCATCAGTGTCTTATAGTTTTCTGAGTACAGTTCTTTTACCTCCTTGGTTAGACTTATTCCTAGGTATTTTATTCTTTTTGATGCAATTGTAAAGAGGATTGTTTTCTTAATTTCTCTTTCTGATAGTTCATTGTTAGTGTATAGAAATGCAATATATTTCTGTATATTAATTTTGTATCCTGCAACTTCACTGACTTCATTTATGAGTTCTAATAGTTTTTTGTGGTGTCTTTAGGATTTCTATATATAGGATCATGTCATCTGCAAACAGTGACAGTTTTACTCCTTCCTCTGTAATTTGGATACCTTTGATCTTCTTTTCTAATCTGATTGCTGTGCCTAGGACTTCAAATACTGTGTTGAATAAAAGTGGTCATAGTGGGCATCCTTATCTTGTTGCTGATCTTAGAGGAAAAGCTTTTCACCATTGAGCATGATGTTAGCTGTAAGTTTGTCATATATGGCCTTTATTATGTTGAGGTATGTTCTCTCTATACCCACTCTGTTGAGAGTTTTTATCATAAATGGACATTGAATTTGTCAAAAGCCTTTTCTGCATCTATTGAGATAATCATATAATTTTTATTCTTCAGTTTGTTAATGTGGTGCATCACATTGATTTGCAAATACTGAATCATCCTTGCATCCCTGAGATAAATCCTACTTGATAATGATGAACATACAAGGCAGTTTTAAATATAGTATTCCTCAGTGTTCGTCAAAACCATATCACTTCTTTCCATTGAAAGAAAAGAGTATTTTCAGAAGTGAATAAAGGAACACTGGAAATTTTATCATGGGCGTATTGCCTCCTGAAGAATCCAGTCCTGAGTATGCAAGGTTATATAACTTATCCTTGAGGAGTAAAGACAAGTTGGGAATAGAACTAAGCACTATTATCAACTAAGAACTAAGTGGATTAGATGAGGACAGGCTGGGGGATTAGATGGAAAGCTGGTTTGGGATTAGCAGCAGGTCCAAGAGAATATAGAAAATGAGGTATCCAGGAAGGGTAAGGAGCCAGTAGTGATCATGGGGCTAAAAATGACAACAGTAATGCTCTAAATACCGCTTAAAGCACTTTACGTTGACTCACTCAATCCTCACCCTGATCCATGGGATGGGGATTACCATATCTTAATTTTACAAATGAGAAAGCAGAAGCATAATGTTTTAATAATTTGCCCAAGATCACACAGCCAGTAAGTGGTGGAGGCGAACCCAGGCACCCCGGCTCCAGAGCTCTGGCTCACAACTATGCGAGTGAGTTTAGTGTTTTATTGTTTAAATATTGACCTCCTTTATTCAGGTGAATTCTGATTTCAGACTAAAGGAGAGACTAAGATACCCAGGAGCAGCTTCCTGGGTCCTCTCTCAGTTGCATGGGACACACGTCCTCTGTGGGTCATGAACCGCCGAAATACGGTGAGATATCTTGGTTTCAAGAAAGCTGCTGTCTTACCTGGGAGAGGAGTCTTTTGTACCTCTGATCATGTAGTCAAAACCAGGCGTGAGCCAGACTCAGTGAGAGAAGTGAAGGTAACAATAGAATTCAGATGTAAATCATCAACATGCGCATTTTCTACAAAAAATGCTGGTTAGCTGGCTGCCTCTTTGTGTGTTTCAGACCCTAAAACGGCTACAATCGCTATTTAGTACATTCTATTCAGGTTTCGCCAAGGAATAATTCCATGACTTCAGTCCCCGAGATGATTAACAAGGTTGCAACAGACTAAAATTAACCCTGAACTTTCATAGGAGTTTAAGGCCTTCTATGTCTGACAAAAATTAAGCATCATTTTAATGCTTAATTCATTGTTGCCTAGGCATAGAATTCTAGGTTGAAAATTACTTTCCCTCAAAATGTGGGTGGCACTGCTCCATTATCTCTGGCAATCCTGCACTGCTGTTGAGAGTTCTGTTCCCATTCTGATTCCTAGTTCTTTGTGACTTTTTTCCTCTGGAAACTGAGGATCTGCCCTCTGTCCCCCGTGTTCTAAAATTCCATGATGTGCCTTGGTGTGGGCATTGTGCTGGATTCTTAGGGTGCCCCTTTCAATATGTGAAGTATGTTCTTCAGTTCGTGGAGACGTTTTTCTTTGATAATTTCCTCCCTCTGATGATCTCTGCACTTTCTGGAATTTCTGTTATTCAGATATTGAGTCTATCAGATTGAATGTTTACTTTTCTCATCTTTTCTCCCCTATTTATGTTTTTAAATTTAGGTTTATTTGGAGGGAGATATATTTAACTTTATATTTCAAATCTTTTATTGATTATTTAGTTGTGATTATCATATTTTTTAATTTTTAAGAGCTCTTATTCTCTTTCATTTTAATAGCACTGTGTTCTTATTTCATAGATGCAATATTGGCCTTTCTCTCTCTGAGGATATTAATTATGGTTTCAGTGATGTTTTCTTCTGCTCTCTATCTTGTATCTGATTCTCCAAATTCCTTTTCTTACATTAGTTTTGGTCTCTACCTTTCATTTCATGTCTAGTGACCCTTGGCTGTCTGTTCATGTTTGAGGCACTGAGAAGCATACTGAGTCAGGCTTATGGGCTTTTAGCCTCATTGCCGCGTGACTGTGGGAGCCAGCAGCTTCATTGGTGGATCCTGAAATGTCAGTATCTGTAGGTCTTTTCTCTTCATCTGGTAAATTTCCCCAAAGAGGACTCTTTTAGACTACTGCTTAGTTTTCTATGTTCTGGGCAGGGGCTAGAGTGGGGTAGAGGGATGTCTCTTGTTCAGAATATAGACTTTCACTTCATTCCAACGTTTTCAGTTCAGCACCCCACCTCTGGAATCTAATGTCCCTCCTGAGCATAGATCTTTGATTTAACCTCAGCAGAGAGAAAAATGGAAGAAGTTTGGCTAGCAGAGGAGAGGCAGGGAAGGAGGGAGGGAGTCTCCTGGTTGGATGGACTCAGAGAAGGGATGGGAGGGAGGTTGTCCCCAAGGCTTTCGAGGTTCTTGGTCGTGCTTGTTGTTGGCAGCCCCTCTGAAGGCAGGTGGGACACAGCCTTTCCTCTCTGCTGACTAAGCAGAGGTGCTTTCAAATGTTTCAGGTGCTTTCAAAATGTTGCTAACATCTCTCATCTGCTTCATTTTCTCTCTTGCTTCTGTCTTTGTGGATTTATGCCTTTAAGAAAAAAAAATCCCTTTATTCTTTTTTTCTTGGCCACACTTCAGGTGGCTTGCAGGATCTTAGTTCCCCCACAAGGGATCAAACCCATGCCCCCTGCAGTGGAAGCACAGAGTCCTAACCACTGGACCGCCAGGAATTCCCAAAATCCCTTTACTCTTATTTTAGTTTGATTTGTGAGGAAGCGGAGATAAATGCATACATTTAATTAGTTAGTTTTGGCTGTCAGCTCTGGACCTCAGCTTTCTTGGAAGGACTTAGAGCAGACCACCTCTAAGGTCCTCTGAATCTCAAATTCTGTGAATTCATGATTGTAAATAGGTGCTGTAGAGTGTGGGACTGACTCTAAGAATTTTCAGAGTTCAAACATCAGGGAAATTACTAAAGCATGAGTCATTAGGAGAAGTTTCATCTTAGAGATGGGGGCTGGTAAGTTTTGTGTGGATGGAATACACGGAGAGAACAGGAAGGGAACAGCATAAGTGAATGCACAAACATACCTATGACCACTGATGGGAAAGGGGCATATGGAGAAGGAACAAGAAACAAAGTTGGATATTCACCAGGTACAATATACATTAGAACTTGTTAGAGGGCCTTCAGAGGCTGAAATTTAAACTTAACTGTAGTAAGAAGTGTCAGTCATCAAAAATAATATAACCTTGGTACCAACTAGCATTTATTTTCATCTCATAACCTTTGCACAATTCTTGTTCATATCATTTCTCTTTAAAGTGAATTGGAAACAAACCAAAAAAACCCCTCATTTTTCTCTTCCAAAGAAAAACCTTTTAAAGTATAATGACACTATTTTGAGAACCGATGCTGAAGTTTTTGAGGCAAAGTGTAAGTTTGATGTAACATTTTATATGTCTTTTAATTTTCTTATAGGTGTTATTGTTGTATGCCTATAATATGAAGCCCCTGAATATTTCAGATGTTACATCTGCTGCTTACAACAATGTATGTGTTGGCTCTTTCTGGGTTCCACTAAACAGGCAAGTAAAGATGGATTATCCACAGCTCTTTGCTGATACTTTCATAATATTGACTGTTTCAGTAATATATAAGGTAAATCACAGGCGAACTTTTAGAAGACATTTTTGGAAAAGTCTTCCTTTTACTTAGCAGAGTATGATATTGCAGTGGGTAAGAGCATGAACTCTGAATTCAGCCTGCTTTGGTTCAAATGCTGGTTGTGCCCCTTCGTATCTTCCTATCTCAGCAAACTTGACCAGGTTACTTAACCTCTCTGTGCCTCAGTCTCTTCATCAGTAAAATGGGAATAATAATAATAGGACCTAGAGTTGTTGGAGGAATAGTTTCTGATACTTCATAAAGATTACAGACAGTACAAAGATGTTGTCTGTACTATATTTTGCCTGTAGTTTGGGGTGTGTTTTAAAAAGAACTTAATGTGGCTCTGTATTAAGTTGCAAAATTAAGCCCAAACTCCACCACCATCCTGGTCTCACCCTTTCCTCTTTGACCAATCCTATTTTATATTGTTCCCCAAGTCAAAAGCCTCTGCGTCAGCCACTCTGTTTTCCTGCCTCTCCTTCAAACCGGGGATGGAGACTCTAATTCTTGCTCATGCCTGGTTTCTCTCTTTTCTGATTTCACCTTACCAAATTCCTTGTTTGTTTTTCACTTTTTTTCTTTGCTTAGTTAATTTAGTTTTGTTTTTGTTTTTTTGCGGTACGTGGGCCTCTCACTGCTGTGGCCTCTCCCGCCGTGGAGCACAGGCTCCTGACGCGCAGGCCCAGCGGCCATGGCTCACGGGCCCAGCTGCTCCGCGGCATGTGGGATCCCTCCCAGACCGGGGTACAAACCCATATCCCCTGCATCGGCAGCCGGACTCTCAACCACTGCGCCACCAGGGAAGCCCTAGTTAATTTAGTTTTGATTCCATTGTTCATTGCCCTTGCGACGTCAGCCTTCATTTCCTCATTTCTGAGATGGAAATAATATTTTGCCTACCTTTTGGGGTTACTGTCAGGATCAGGCCAGACAGTGTATGCATATTCTTTGTATGCATGTATAACGTATGCAGATACTTTGAAAGGCTGAAAGCACTGGGCAAATGTCAAGTCTCATCGTGGCCTCCTGTGTCTGTCAATGTCAGCTCTTTGCCCTGCTCACCACCTACTGAGTGCAGGGACTTGGCGCTTCTCCATCCTAACCTGGAGAGTCTGGTTCCTGGTCCTTGATTTCCATTTTGAAGAACTCTTTTCTCTTTGGCCTCTCCATGAAAGAGAATAAAACGAGATGTTTCAAGAGCTGGCATACTTTCAATTATTCAGTCAACTTTCTTTTTCTTTTCCCTTTTAAAATTTTTTTCAGTGTCATGGTGGAAAATCTTAGACACAGGACTATACCAGCACAGCTAAGCCACAAAATTAGGAAATTATGTTCTTTCCTTGTACATCCAGAAACATGGCAGAATTTTTTTTTCAGAACCATATGATGAAAATGATTATAATTTCTGCAGAGCGGAATGTAATCAAACTGACAGGATTCTTGTTTTACTCCAAAAAGTTCTTGATTTTCGTGTGTTTATGATCAATGGTAGGGTGACTAAAGTTAGGGACATGCCCCTGTCACTGAGGCTATCATAGAGGAAGTTGCCTGACAAACGTTCATCTGATTCATCCCTTGGTGACAGTATTTCTCCCACCTAGGGTGGAGTTCCTTGTGTTCTTATGAGGGTCACGATCAGTCTATGGGGAATTGCTCTTGTTGATCAGCCTACAGAAGGCAAAGGAAGAGCATGCTGCGGGAAACTGGGGAAATCGACGTTCCTGCATTTGCTCCTGATGTCATTTTGCTTTTTTGCATCATCTCCTTCATTTTCATAAAAGTTTCCCTCCGCCCCTGCACGGAGACCCGCACACCCACGCACGAATATGTGCGCACCTGCGCTCTACGTGCCTGTATCCTAGAGTCACTGGGAGCCCTGCAGGTGGCTCTTCGCCTCCCTCAGCTGTTTCAGTGCTTTTCCAGCTTCTGACTGCATTCACTAGTTAACCTGTCTCCAGTGCCTCCATGGTTCACTGGACCGTGGCTCCAGAAGCTTTCTGTCCTGCACACGATTGCCAGTGCGTCCTCTGCCCTCTTCCTCGGCTTTAGCTTTTCCTTTTTACTTGATTCTTCTCCCTACCCCCACTCCCCACACAGTACCTGTCACTGTGTGGGCTCGTTGACCCGTCTCTTAGAGCCATTGCTGACTTGTCCTAATTCTTAGCTTCAGGCCAGCCAGCCAATCAGAGCGTGGCACTGAGTTTAAGTAGGAGTAGATCTTTTGTCATTGTCTGGTGTTTCTTTGCCCATGTAGATATTTGTTTTCTTTATTTTCATCTTAAGCAAGTATTTTGGATGTCTACATTTTTTTTTGCTTTGTGTCTTTGCCAGTTTATAATTATAAATCTGTCTGAGCATATAACTAGATCATAAACACTATGCAGGTGAGAATTGTGTCTCTGTTCTCATGTCTCTTGAATGAAGGAATGATTGAATGATGTTTGGGGATGCCAGAAATCTAAGTGTTAAATAACTAAGGACTTAATTTACATGTTTTATTGATTCTGGGAATAAATGAATGCCTTACTTAACTTTTCAAGTAAAATGCATACATGTTTGTTATTTTTAGAGTTATTTCAGTTCACGAGAAATTATCTAATCTTACGCAAATCGCTGAAATATCATTGCCTACAACTCCTAAAGTTACTTCAAATGAAAATGTATCTCAAGTAGAAGAAACAGAAGAGGAATCAATTGGTAAAGAAATGGAAGTAGGTTATTAAATAATGGAAAATTTTATTGCCATTGCAGGATGGATGTCATTATACATAATTAAGTTATTTTTTACTTTATCAGAGCACAGCTATGTAACTAAACTTGAATGGTGTGGTTCTTGTGGCCTGTACTTTCTCTACTTAGAGTACCAGATATAACCCAATTTTTGGACACATAAGTAATGTTTTCTTCAAAGCTCTTCTAAGCATACCAATTATAAGAAACTGATGGTAAATGAAAACAAAGCCAATCTAGGTAAATCATTCAGATATAACCATGAATCCTAAGAAACAATGCTCTGTAAGTTTATAATGTTACTTTTAAATTCTAGTCTAGTATTTGAGCATTTTTATTACCCAAGTAATATGGGAAGAAAAATTAGAAAATATAGATAAGCATATATCTTTCAGACTTTTTCTACACATCTGTATTTTTCTAACTAGAAAAAAAGGCATTATCCTTATAGTGTGTTATTAATCTGATTACAGAGTTGAGTGATGACTGATATTCATGTTTTGGAGGAGTTCCTTCTGAGTTCTCAACCCATTGAGAAGTAGGACACAGGAAACTGATATATGGAGATCTCAAACACTGGCATCATTACCGACAAAGCTGATTAGCAAACATGGCTCTGGATCTCTGGCCAAACAAGCATTAATATTTCACCCCTGAATTAGCCAGCCTTGCCCACCTAGTCACACAATAATCTAGCACACTTGTGTAGCTGTAGGATTTCCCCCGCTCCCCTGCTGACTGCCCGGCTGACTGCATGGAGGAGTAGAGAGTAATAGTCCCACAGGCAGGGTGCCTTCAAAAATGTAAGCAAAGATTGACCCAATGGGGCTGAGCCTAGTTTGCTTTTCCCAAACTCACCAATCAGATAAGTGACTCCACTCTCCTGGCTGCATCCAAAAGAAGCTGGAAGTGTCCCCCCTTATTCTGGAGTGGAGTGGAAGTTCCTTACCCTCTATGGAAATGAGAGGAGCAGGGAATACCTGTTCTCCCCTAATCACTTGCTCTTTGAATTTTCATTTGCACATTCATCTGGTTGCTTGAGATATATGTTCTGTAGGTACCATGGCTTTTTTTTTTTTTTAATCAAATAGATGTACAAGGTTTAAAATGAAAAGGGACAGTCTCCTGTTTGACCTGTCCACACCCCACAGTCCTGCGAGCAGACCATTTTCAACTCTTTCAGCTGTTCCTTTTGTTATTTACTTCCAAGACTCTAAATAATATGCAGGATCAGTCATGAAAAGCAAGATAACCAACACCCTTTAAATCCAAGTGGGTCCACTGGGCTCCATGTCTCCCCACACCAGCCTCCAGGCTGGTGGCACATCCATCCTCTGGAACATCCCCAGTCACTGGGCAGGAGGGAAGAAAAGGGGCAAATCACACCCTGGCTCTTTGAGTTTCCATCATATCACTTGCACTAACATTTCACTGGCCAAGTAAGTCACGAGCCATGCCAACAATTCTGCTACCAACTTGGAAAGAGGAAAGCTGGAAAAATTGTTGAATAGTGCTAATGACAGCCAAAAATAATTATTTTTTCTTGATAAATCAGTTTTATATAATATCTATTGATTTTACTATACAAGGACTTTACTATACAAGGATTCCCTATATTTCTCCTCAACTTCTCCTTTCCCCATCCTTTCTAAATATTGTTATATCACAGAATTTAATTAAATCAGCATTCAGTGTTTATGTCATTATAACCCTGTAAACAATGTTCACAGCCAAGTCACAGTGTACTGTGGTTATTTTCCTTTCCTGTATAAGGTTTGATTTTTCTTCACTTGTCTTTTTTCTTAACTTCTTTCTGATCATTACATCGGATCTGTCATATATTCATCCATAGATTTGTACCCAAGTGTTTATATTTATGTCTCAACTCTTCTTTTCCTTCGGAGGCCCCTCTCCTGCTCTGGTTAAGGACTGGTTGCCCCCAATGCCTGCAGCACAGCTCTGATTCTGGGACCTCCCTCTGCTGCTTTTCTGGTTGAATTCCCAGCCACTTGGGTCCCATCTCTGTTTTTCTTCTCTGAAAGCTTTTAGGATCTTTATTTTTGCTCTGCTGTATCTTTTTAAAAAAATCACTTTCTGCTAGTTTAATATTCAATTGGTCACCAATAACAAAATATTTTTAATTCTTAAAGAGCATTATTGGTATGGCTCTTTTTGTTTTCTTGTTTACGTTATCTTTATTTTTTTTTTTTTTGCGGTACGCGGGCCTCTTACTGTTGTGGCCTCTCCACACATCCTTTATAGTGCACATCCTTTATAGTGTCCTCAAATGTTACAACACAAATTACCAGATGTTTAACTATAGTAGTGATATTCTGAGTGCTCAGAATAAATATCCCAGTAGATCAGATATCTCAAACTCATGAGATTCATATAATGTAATTCTTCTCCTAAAGTGCATTGTTGCCCTTTCATATCTGTTTTCAAGAACTCAGCTCATTTCGTTTTCGAACTTCTTTAGTAGATCACTTACAATCACAGTTTTTTAGTCATAGACCAAACTTACCAGTTTGCTGTCTTTGAGCCATAACCTAGACAGTTCTTTGCTGAAATTGTCCTTGAATCCATTATTATATAGTTCATAAAAGGCAAATGATTATTTTTCTCCTGAACCCATTTGTCTTTTCAACTTACATTGTCTGAGACAGGAGAGTGAGTGTCCGTAAGAGTCAGGATTCTGGGTTGTGCTCTGCCACTCAGCTTTCCTACCGAGGGTCAGTCACTTAATGTTTCCTGGGACTAGTTTTCTCCTCATCTCTAAACAGGATCCTTTCACTCAGTTACTGGTGAGATGAAGAGATTGTCCCTTGGTTGGAATGAGAGCCATCAGAATTTTCCTGGGAGTCAGATATCGGTATCAAGTTCATCACAATGAGCCCAGTGCCTGAGCCAAGAAGTTGACTATGAATATAAACAAATCAGGAACAAATAGGGGCAAGTAGGGGCGTTTGAATGCAAGCAGAGGGAAGAATCCAGACGGCCCACCTTGCCTTAGCCAAGCTTTGTGACTTGCTCTCACGTCCTGACTTGAGTGATATATGTGAGTAGCTCAGTCCCTGAGTAGAACAAACTGCTTTCAGTCCTGATGTTGTCCTCTGTGTTTTCTTTGTTTTTTTTTTTTTTTTTTTTGCTGTACGCGAGCCTCTCACTGTTGTGGCCTCTCCTGTTGCAGAGCACAGGCTCCGGACGCGCAGGCTCAGCAGCCATGGCTCACGGGCCCAGCCGCTCCGCGGCATGTGGGATCTTCCCAGACCGGGGCACAAACCCGTGTCTCCTGCATTGGCAGGCGGACTCTTAACCACTGCGCCACCAGGGAAGCCCTCCTCTGTGTTTTTGAGTTTACTTTATCCTCCAACTTAAAAAGTGTTTCTTCAGATTTAATTAGGGCATTTTGAGATGTGTTCCAGTTCTGGTAGTTCTATATGTGAAAGAATGTCACAAAATGGAAAAAAACCTGCTCTTTTTAGTTTAGGTGAATTAGCAAACAAATTAATTCACACCATTTGAAAGTTGTGAAACGGAAGGAATAAACTTTTCTATTTTTTTCCCTATATACTAACCAGCACTTAGAAAAAAAAAAGAAACAGCTAGGTTCTAGGTTATATCAAATAAATTCCAGGGACTAAAATCTGCCAGTTTGTTGTCATGACAACCTTCACTTGGAGCTAATGAGAAGTTAACTAGGACACTTGAAGAGATCAATTCTGTTTGGGAGTTGGACAGGATTTCATAACCTCTATAATCAAATATATTTATTTCTATCTCAGTATGGATTTTTGGTGGGTTGTTAAATATAAAGGTCCAGAAAATGTACCTTTGGTTGATATGGGAGGTGGTGAATCTTGTTCTCTTTCTCATTCCCTTCCTTTTTTTTTTGTTTTCTCTCCCCCAAATCCCTATGGTCTGGAATAAGCCAAAAGCTTCAGAACACAGGTATTAATTTAAGATGTTTTGGGAGGGCTACAGAACAGGTGTTCCAGTCACTTCTGGCTCGAAAACACGTCCTTCTTCCAAAATGGACAACAGTGGCTCAGAATCACTGGATTGTTTTAACCTGTCATTCACAGCTTTATGGGGTATCTTCAGAGCATATCAGGTGTTTTAAAGCATATAAAAGGTGCAAACCATTCTGATTTTATGACACAAACACCTTTTTTGGAATGATAACATACTGATATGATAAGCCTAAAATATATTTACCAAGTCACCTAAGATGAGTTCAGCAAACACGTGTGGGATGCCCGGATTGTACCAGGCAATTATATATAGTCAACATATCCCCAGTATCAAAGTACTATGAAAACATAGAACAAAATACAATTGAACATTAGCATCAAATAACACGTTATCTTTGAGAAACCGTTACGTGCAAAAATTTTCCAGGCTTGAGGAGATAAGGACATACTGAAATCAGCACAATTAGGTCCCTGTCAGGAGGAGCTTAATCACTGTGTGAGTATGACCATAGGTACCCAGATGTAATTCATAATGAGCCCAGCTGCCCGGTGGCCCTCTCTTAGCAAGCAAAGTCTGGCATTCAAAGAAACATCAATATAATGTTCAAAACCATTGAAAATAATCTAAACCTTATTCTTATGAGTCTCTCGTAAGAATATCTGAGAGGGAATCCTTTCATCATATACAGCATAACTTCTTTTAAATCTCCTTTTTCCCAACTGCCTTACTCTTAGTGCCTCTCTGACGTTCACAGTGGCAGCTCTCCAACCTCTGCCTCATTGGTTCAGACTCCTAAACCTCTCCCTCCAACTCAGTCTGCATGGAGTGTTTTGACTCCTCTTCCCTTCCCGCTCTGGTTCAGCTCTTTTTTTTTTTTATAACATCTTTATTGGAGTATAATTGCTTTACAATGGTGTGTTAGTTTCTGCTTTATAACAAAGTGAATCTGGTTCAGCTCTTCATTATGAAGTTCAGCTTAGTCTCTCTGACACCTTCCCCTTTTCCTGTTTCCCCCATTATCCGGATTCTACACTTATACAAAAGGGCAAGGTTGCTGATATCCTTCTTTCTCAATGGTGGAGCTGTTGATGCAAACTATTCCAATTTATCATTAAAAAAAATCTCATTCACATAGGGGTGTGTGTGTGTGTGTGTGTGTGTGTGTGTGTGTGTGTGTGTGTTAAGAGAAAGGGTTGAGCTAGACTTTGTGCTTGCTTCAGTAGCGCAGGTAGCATTTTATAGCCCCTGTAGACTGAAATAAAAATCATGTTTCCTTGCACCCTGTGCCCTGACTCTATTGTTTTGGTCATTATCTCTTTCTGTGTCTCTTCCTCTCTCTTGACTTTGAATTCCTTTGCTCAGGGGTCTTCTCTGATATCTAGCCCAGTAACCAACTTCTAGTTGGAGACCTATGGAGAGCACTTACTCCAGACTGAGGATACAGCAAGAGATGAGAGGTGAAGTCATGGAGCTGGATGTTGTATTCAGGGTGGCAGGAGTGCAGGGTGAATGTAGGGCCCTGGGAAGGCAGGGCTGGGCATGGGCCGTAGGAAAAGCTGGGAGCAATGCCCGGAAGAGCATCTCATGATCCACCCTGAAATTTGCTAAGATAACCCTGATGGCATGTGAAGGACGGATGAAGGAAGCAAGAGTTTGGAGGGTGGAAAGCAACTTAGGAAGTTTTTTTTCCCATAAAATGGGTGAACAATGATGAGGACTTCAACTAAGTCAAAATGTTGGCTCTGTTATTTTGGAAGTCACTCCAAAGCCTATCCCTCATCAAATCAACAGATGCTCCTCTTTAAGGGAAAGTGACAGAGACTGAGCAGGGGTCCTTCTGTGCCCTCCCAGGCCCCTTGCCAACTGCACCATCCCTCCAACCGCCTTCTGCCTGGGATTGTTGAGTTCAGTGCTTTCCTTGTCTTCATTTCTGTGGCAGCAAGGTCACGGGAGGTTTCCCGCAGCCCAACATCGAATCAGCCAGTTTCCCAAGTGTGTATGTGGTTTACCTCAAATAATGCCAAAGAAACAGAACGTTGTTGAGGCGAAATTTGTGTTTGATAAATGTTGAGACAAGCCATGGAAGGCATTTATCAGGTGACATGGCTGTCTTCATCTGTTATGGAAATGATTAATGATACAGACAGTGTCATTTTGCTTGATAGCTCTTGATGAAATCATGACAGTAACCCATCACAGCTATTATTGAAACCTTTTGTATAGAAAGAAAACGTACTTTAACCAGTCCTAAGAACTCAATTAGAAATATAGAAATTTGGATAAATAAGAAGAATACGTAAGAATGTACTCCAGGATGTGTGTTCCCCTCTGTCTAGTAAAGTGGACCAGGAGCCTGGAAAGTTCATCATAGGAAGATGGTGTCCCCCAGTCAGTGCTGGATGTCCTGCCTGCCCTCCATCCTTTCTGGTCCCATGGAAGCTGCCCTACTTCTGGCCATGATCACTTCCTGCCCAAACAGCTTGAGTAGCCTCCTAGCTAATTTCTCTTTCTCTTATCTCTTCCTAGTCCAGTTCAGCTTTACATGGTAGCTAGAATTGTCTTTTTTTTTTTTTTTTTTTTTGCGGTACGCGGGCCTCTCACTGTTGTGGCCTCTCCCGTTGCGGAGCACAGGCTCTGGACGCGCAGGCTCAGCGGCCATGGCTCACGGGCCCAGCCGCTCCGCGGCATGTGGGATCTTCCCGGACCGGGGCACGAACCCGTGTCCCCTGCATCGGCAGGCGGACTCTCAACCACTGCGCCACCAGGGAAGCCCCAGAATTGTCTTTTTAAAGCAGTCAGATCATTATCCCCTCAGTCCAGTGACTCTCAATTTCCTAAGCAACAAAATCCAAATTCCTTACGTTTACGTGTCCTGTTATAAGTACACCTCTCAGCCTTATTTCTCACCACCGTGCTTCCTATACACACCAGCAGTAAAGACCGTATCAGGTTCTTTATGTTTCTTGAATATCTGCTGTTTCATTGCTCCATCTGGAATGCCCTTGTCCCCATTCTCTGCCAGTTGAAGTCTTACTACTCTTTCATACCTCAGTTTATATGACCCTTTCTCCAGGAAGTATTCCCTGTTCATTATACTTTTTTTTTTTAACATTTTTATTCGAGTATAATTGCTTTACAATGGTGTGATAGTTTCTGCTGTATAACAAAGTGAATCAGCTATACATATACACGTATCCCCATATCTCCTCCCTCTTGCGTCTCCCTCCCACCCTCCCTATCCCACCCCTCTAAGTGAACACAAAGCACCGAGCTGATCTCCCTGTGCTATGCGGCTGCTTCCCACTAGCTATTTATTTCACATTTGGTAGTATATATATGTCAACGCTATTCTCTCACTTTGTCCCAGCTTACCCTTCCCCCTCCCCGTGTCCTCTAGTCTATTCTCTACGTCTGTGTCTTTATTCCTGTCCTGCTTCTAGGTTCTTCAGAACCTTTTTTTTTTGCCCCCTAAGATTCCATATATATGTGTTAGCATACGGTATTTGTTTTTCTCTTTCTGACTTACTTCACTCTGTATGACAGACTCTAGGTCCATCCACCTCACTACAAATAACTCAATTTCCTTTCTTTTTATGTCTGAGTAATATTCCATTGTATATATGTGCCACATCTTCTTTATCCATTCATCTGTTGATGGGCACTCAGGTTGCTTCCACATCCTGGCTATTGTAAATAGAGCTCAAATGAACATTGTGGTACATGACTCTTTTTGAATTATGGTTTTCTCAGGGTATATGCCCAGTAGTGGGATGGCTGGGTCATATGGTAGTTCTATTTTTAGTTTTTTTAAGGAACTTCCATACTGTTCTCCATAGTGGCTGTATCAATTTACATTCCCACCAACAGTGCAAGAGGGTTCCCTTTTCTCCGCACCCTCTCCAACATTTATTATTTGTAGATTTTTTGATGATGGCCATTCTGACCGGTGTGAGGTGATACCTCACTGTAGTTTTTATTTGCATTTCTCTAATGATTAGTGATGTTGAACATCCTTTCATGTGTTTGTTGGCAATCTGTATATCTTCTTTGGAGAAATGTCTATTTAGGTCTTCTGCCCATTTTTGGATTGGGTTGTTTGTTTTTTTGATATTGAGCTGCATGAGCTGCTTGTATATTTTGGAGATTAATCCTTTGTCAGTTGCTTCATTTGCAAATATTTTCTCCCATTCTGAAGGTTGTTGTTTCATCTTGTTTATGGTTTCCTTTGCTATGCAAAAGCTTTGAAGTTTCATTAGGTCCCATTTGTTTATTTTTGTTTTCATTTCCATTTCTCTAGGAGGTGGGTCAAAAAGGATGTTGCTGTGATTTATGTCAAAGAGTGTTCTTCCTGTGTTTTCCTCTAAGAGTTTTATAGTGTCTGATAGTCTTATAATCATGACTCCTTTAGTTGTAAGTAAAGAAAAACTACTTACGCTAGCTCAGATGAAGTAGGTTTGGTAAGGAGGCAGTATTTGGCTGGGCATGGTGAGTAAGCTCGTGCATAACCAAGGACTGGGGACAAAACACAGTGGGCCCCACAGAAAGTGAAACTTGGAGAGTCGGGAGCCAAGATTGCACTCAGTCCCCCAGGCGGCATCAGTTCTCATTTATCTCTGTTTCTTGCTCACTCATGTTACATCTAGCCCATTAGGTGCCTTCTCCAACTCCGTATTGCAACCTCTCAGCTCATCCGGCCAGTCCTGATGGTAACTCTCTTCTGTTGTCCTTCCTTATATGAAATTACAATGATGGAGAATCTGATTGATTCAACCCTGCCCATAGGTAGATCTTTCTTGGGTCAGATGTCCACACAGAAACACGCTGCGTCCAAACAGTAGGGGCCGCGGCAGTGTCCTCAGCAATAGACCACGTATGATATCAACTCTCTCTTCTTCTTCTTCATTTTCTCTTTCCATTTCTTTCTCGATTCCCAACTGTTCATCTCTGCTTAAACCCTTTCTCAGATCTGAACCTCTTTATTCCAGGGCTCTCTTCTCAGAAGAAAAGTGATCTTCCAAAATCTTATTCTGGTGTGAATTACTTTACTTGTTCTTCTCTAACACATGAATTTTAATTGTGAATTTTGCAGGGAAACAATCCTAAAATAATTTATTATTTGTCATTAAATCTTATAGTTTGTGGCTATTTTGTATCTTTTCAAATAACCCTAATTACTTAAAAGATTGTGACCTCTGAATCCCTCTAAGTTTCATCCTGGGAATTAGGGTTAGGGAATGATGTAACAAAAGACAAATGAAATAACTAATATGTAATTAAAATATCTAGTATTTTACCAATAAGATCAACCTCACTATATTGTCTTATTATTTCTAGAACATGATTATTGAATGTTGCTCTGAAATAGCATCTTTGTTTTTGCCTGATGAAGAGGCAACTCCGCTATCTGAGGTATGCATCTCTTTTAAAACTGTATGTGATTCTCTAACAAGTATTGTTGTTGCTATGGAAATGGAAATACAGAAAACATCTATTATGAAAGTATCAAGGGCCTAACCATCCTTAATTAATATGAAAAGTGCTAAGCATTAGTTTATAATAGCATGTTATTTTGGTTAGAAATATTCTTTGTTAAAAAATCAACTAGTACAGAAAGTTGTGGAGAGGATAATCTTAAAATCATCTCAAATTCACCATTCAGGGAATAACCACTATTAACATTTTGGAGAATATCTCAAATTTTTTTCATGTATAGTTAGACTTTTGAATTTTTATATCAGTGGGATCATACTGCACAAGCATTCTGTAACTTGTTTTTTTTTTCATTCAACAATAATGCTATGGAGATATTTTTATGTGAAAAGTCTACCCTGTCTTATTTCATGCCTACATAATAGTTTCTTTTAAGTATTTGTCATGTCAGGCTCTGTTTATATAACTAGATCCTTATTCATGGATCTTGAGGTTGATGGGTTCTAGAACATGTATTTCACCCTTCTGTTTCACCCATCCTCAGAGTTAATTCTTAGGAATAGGATTTTGGAGTAAAAAGTATGCATATGGTCCCTGACTTACAACTTATGATTTTTTTGACTTTATGATATTATGAAAGCAATACACATTCAGTAGAAACCATACTTCAAATTTTGAATTTTGAGCTTTTCCCTGGCTAGCAATATGCAGTCCAATACTTGTGATGTGAGGCAGCAGCAGTGAACTGCAGCTCGCATCACCCTCATCATCATGAGGGGAAACAACCCACATACGTACAACCATTCGGGACCCGGACAGCCATTCTGTTCTTAACTTTCAGTACAGTATGCAGTAAATTACATGAGCTATTCAACACTTTATTATAAAATTGGCTTTGTGTTAGACGATTTTGTCCAACTGCAGGCTAATGTATGTGTTCTGAGCGTGTTTAGGGTGTGCTAGGCTAAGCTCTGATGTTTGGTAGGTTAGGTATATTAAGTGTATTTTTGACTTAAGATATTTTCAGCCTCTGATGAGTTTACCCATTTACTGGGACATAACCCCATCATAAGTAAAGGAAGATCTGTATACATTTTCTATTGTGGTAAAATATACATAATGTAAAATTTACAATTTTAATCATTTCTAAGTGTACACATCAGTAGCATTAAGTACATTCAAAACGTTGTGCAAACATCTCCACCATCCACCTCCACAATTTTTTCATCATCCCAGGTAGAAACTTTGTACCCATTAAGTAATAACTCCCCATTTCCTCCTCCCCCAGCTCCTGGTAATCTCTGTTCTACTATTTGCTTATTCTAGGTACCTCATATAAATGGAATCATACAATATTGGTTTTTTTGTGGCTGGCTTATTTCATTTAGTGCAATGTTTTCAAAGTTCATCCATGTTTAACATGTATCAGTACTTCATTCCTTTTTAAGACTAAATAATATCCCATTGTATGTATATACCACATTTGTTTATCCACTCTTCTGTGGATGGACATTTGAGTTGTTTGTACCTTTTGGCTCCTATAAATAATGCTGCTATAACCATGGGTGTACAAGTATCTGGGTGTACACCTAGGAGTGGACTTAGTACTTGGTGGATCATATGGTAATTCTATGTTTAACTTTTTAAGAAAACCCCAACAGCTGCACCATTTTACATTCCCATCAGTAGTGCAAGAGGGTTCTAATTTCTCCACATACTCACCAACACTTACTTTCTCTTTTTTGATAATAGCCATCTTAATGGGTGGAAAGTAGTATCTCACTGTGATTTTGATTTGCATTTCCCTAATGACTAATTTAATCGCTGATCGCCCATTTTTATATCTTCTTTGGAGAAATGTCTGTTCAATCCTTTGCCCATTTTGAATGGGCTTATACATTTGGGTATATAATTGCAAATGGCCTCCAGAAATGTGGCACCAGTTTTCTCTCCCATCTGCAGTAGGTGAGAGGCCCAGTGTAACTGTGTGTTCACCCACACTAGTTCTCCTCCTTCTTCTGCTCTCTCCCTCCCTCCTCCTCTTCTCCCTTTCCTCCCTCTCGTCCCCCTCCTCTTCTTCTAACTGTTGTAGGTCTGACAAGTGAAAAATGACATTTTCAATTATTTTATATTTATTAATAGTAAAGCCAAATATAGTTCCTACTTTGTTGGCAGTCTGTGTTTCTCCTTTTGTGGAATGGTGTTCATTCATTTAGCCAATCAACAAATACTTAGAGTGAACTGCCTATGTGTCAGGAACTCCTTTCTAGGCCCTAGAGAGCCTGCTGTGAACAAGCAACAAGGACCTCACTCTCTCGGAGCTGCCGTTTTTTTGTTTTTGTTTTTGGAGAGAAATAGTAAATAAATCAATAAGCAAGATAATTCTGCATTTTGTTAAGTGCTATGAAGGAAAAAACAGAGTGAGATGTTAGAGTAGGGTTGGCAAACTGCAGCCTGTGAACTATGGCCCACTGCCTGTTTGTAAATAAAGTTTTATTGGAACACAGCCATGCTCATTTGTTTACCAGTTGTCTATAGCTGCTTTTGAGCTACAACAGCAGAGCTCGGTAGTTTTGACAGAGACCATATAGCCCACAAAGTTTACATTATTTACTATCTGGCCCTTTACAGAAAAAAGTATTCTGATCCCTGTGATAGAAAATAACAGGGGATGGGGCAACAGTTTAGATGGGTGGTCAGGGAAGAATTCTCTTAGGAGAAGACCTGAAACATTACACTGTATCCCTCCCACTAGATCATTAGCTTCTCGGGAGCAGGGGTGGTGCTATCTTAATCTTTGAATTCTTACAGTGCCTTGTACACGACATCACTTGGTTATTGTTTCTTGAATTAAATTCTCTTTAGTTTTAAATACCTGAAATTTAATATTTGCTTAAAATTTTTTTTTCATCTGGCCATTCATGTTCTTTTCCCATGTTTTTAAATGAGGAACTTAATTTTTTATTATGGAAATATGTAGAATTACTGCAGCAGACCATTGACAATAAAAATCAAGCTTAATTCTAGTTTTGAACAAACTGTGATTTACAAATAGGTCTCAGAAAAAAATTGTTATTTTAAGACACATGATTTATAACATTAATGGGCTTTGGCCCCCGACAGACCTGGGTTGGAATCCCAGCCTTGGATCTTGTTTGACCTGAGGCAAATCATTTAACTTCTCTAAGCCTCAGTTTTCTCATATGTAGAGTGGGGTAATAATGCCAACAATGCCTCGCAGTTGTGAGGACTAAAGTAAATAATGTATGTTAAGTATTTGGATTAGGGTCTAGTGCAAATAAATGTTAAATAATTATCAGCTATTTCATCATGTCATCTTCATTATCATCTTCCCTACCATGGTCCTGCCTTCCATGTGTGAATTCTTCATCCTCTAGTCAACTCATTTCAACAGATTTTTAAGATCCAAAGTTGTTTTGAAATATTGACAGAAAAGGAGAGTAACAGTGTTAAAGAGAGAGAGAAAACCAGGAGTCCTTTTCTTTGCTTGTAATGTAAATAATTGTTGAATCCTAGAGGAATTAGGTCAGGGTACAAGATCCCAACATGAGATCGCAGTCGTGAAAGAATCACTGGTCCAAGAGAAGGTGCCTCCAATCAAATCCCACGCTAGCACGTCCACTGAGAGCGAGACTCACCTGAATCCCAGGCTAGCACGTCCACTGAGAGCGAGACTCACCTGATAGTGCTGGATGGAGCGTGGGCGTTTACAGGCTTGTTCCAAGAAGTAAATGGTTAAAATAAAGAGGAAGTAAATTTGTCTAAATAAAATTACATGCCTTCTTTTGTCACTGGCATGAGATCTTCCTGTTCAGTTTAATTCCTTACTGAACATATCTATTATAATTGCCTTTGCCTGTATTGCCTCTTCTTAATTAAAATAAATATTGCCACACACAACTTGTGACAGAAATAACCTGAGATAGCAAGGAAGTGAAGGAAGGGAATGAGTGCTACGTGCTAATGTTCTTAGTGATTAGTTACAGAATGTAAATGACCGTTAGGTGTACTTTCTGGTGCACCAACAATGAAGCGATCCTTTCATTGCCTACGTAGGTTCAGATTATTGCAGTTTCCAAGTTGTCAGGTAGGATTCAAACATGACGCTAGAAATATTCTTTCCGCTCTTGCTGTGACCGCCTGTGGGGAGTCGTTCTATACATTCATCAGTAATTTTTGACTTCCAGCTGCACGCAGAACATTGTTGTAGATACTTTTGTTGCTGTAAAGGCAGCATAGGTTTGCGTTCCTGCATTCAGCTAAATTAAATACTTTCGTATTGGTTCACATGATACATGTGAATTTACCTAATGTGTGTGTGTGTGTATGTATGTAGTAGGTGTATCTGTGTGTGTGTTACGTATATCTGTAGTGTGTGTACATGTGTGTATATATGTATTGAACTGATTTGAGTCATACAGACTCAGTATGGAGAGGAAATTCCTAGGAGCAGATCCTGCTTTGAAGGTGGAAAAGGTGACCCTAAGCCTAGAGAAAGGACACATTGTAGAGGAGATTGCAAAGTAGTTTTTCTTGGCTGCATGAGTTTAGTAGGATATTTTTTGAGTTCACGGTTTTTAGCTAGACCTACTATAGTACCTGACAAACACTAATGATAATAATCATTAAACTGCAAATCTTACTAATAGTAGTAGTAATTTTAATATTTATTGAGCACATGGCATGTGAAGACACTGTCCAGTGTTTTAAATCCAGTATCTCATTTAACATTACAAGAAGCCTATGCAGTCGGTTACTGTTACTATCCCCATTTTAGAAATGGGGAGGTGTAGCAGCATGCCCAAGCTCTTGCAGCTTGTAGGTAGAGGAGGCACTAGTCAACCATAGATCCGCTTACATCCGGGATCTGCATCTTTAACTAAAGTGCACCCAGTGCATGTCTGATTAGAAGAGGGAGCAGATGCTGCAGGGTGTTGAGGAGTGAGAGGTGAGAAAGGGAAGGTTGCAAGTGTAGATGAATCTTTGAGAAGGTTTGGGACAGGAGTCTGGAGAGGGTGGAGGAGCAGCTCCCAGGAGGCAAGGAGTCAAGGGCAGGTGTTAGGACAGCAGCAGTGCACAGGGCAAAGAGTCGGGAGGGGCGCAGTTTGCCTGTCTAGAAGAAAAAAGGACAAATGATGAAGCAAGGCCTAAGGGAGTGGGCCGGAAACAGAAAGATATTGACAGCATAAGTGAGATAGTTGCCTGGAAACAGGAAATACATCTCTTTCTGTAGGTCTTGGGGCAGCAGATTAAGGGCAGGAAGGGATGTGAGTAAGTGTGTGAGAGAAGGTTAGGAGAAGCGGGGGCAGTTCACACCCAGTGGTTTTCACTTTCTCAATGAAGTAGAGGCAAGTTCATCTAAGACTGGAGTGGGTTAAAGGGTTGAGGGTATGATCTTCTAAGAGAGATGAAGATCTTGAATATTCACAGTCATTGAGTGTGATGAGCAAGGAGCTGACCAAGAAAAAGTAGAAGAATTGAGGGCCACAATGAGATTTAAAAGTCATACATTTGAGGGGCACTAGGCTACTTGGCTTTTTTTGATTTTCTCTTTGATTTCTTCAGTGATCTCTTGCTTATTTAGTAGCGTATTGTTTAGCCTCCATGTGTTTGTATTTTTTACAGTGTTTTTCCTGTAATTGATATCTAGTCTTACAGCATTGTGGTCAGAAAAGATACTTGCTATGATTTCAATTTTCTTAAATTTACCAAGGCTTGATTTGTGATGCAAGATATGATCTATCCTGGAGAATGGTCCATGAACACCTGAGAAGAAAGTGTATTCTGTTGTTTGGGGATGGAACGTCCTATAAATATCAGTTAAGTCCATCTTGTTTAATGTTTCATTTAAAGCTTGTGTTTCCTTATTTATTTTCATTTTGGATGATCTTTCCATGGGTGAAAGTGGGGTGTTTAAGTCCCCTACTATGATTGTGTTACCGTCGATTTCCCCTTTTATGGCTGTTAGCATTTGCCTTATGTATTGCGGTGCTTCTATGCTGGGTGCATAAATATTTGTAATTGTTATATCTTCTTCTTAGATTGATCCCCTGATCATTATGTAGTGTCCTTCTTTGTTCCTTGTAATAGTCTTTGTTTTAAAGTCTATTTTGTCTGATACGAGAATTGCTACTCCAGCTTTCTTTTGGTTTCCATTTGCATGGAATATCTTTTTCCATTTTGTATGTGTCCCTAGGTCTGAAGTGGGTCTCTTGTAGATAGCATATATACAGGTCTTGTTTTTGTATCCATTCAGCCAGTCTATGTCTTTTGATTGGAGCATTTAATCCATTCACATTTAAGGTAATTATCAATATGTGTATTCCTATTATCATTTTCTTAATTGTCTTGGGTTTGTTATTGTAGGTCTTTTCCTTCTCTTGTGTTTCCTGCACGGACAAGTTCCTTTGGCATTTGTTGTAAAGCTGGTTTGGTGGTGCAGAATTCTCTTAGCTTTTGCTTGTCTGTAAAGGTTTTAATTTCTCCATTGAATATGAATGAGATCCCTGCTGGGTAGAGTAATCTTGGTTGTAGGTTTTTCCCTTTCATCACTTTAAATATGTCCTGCCACACTCTTCTGTGCTTAGCCAATTTTTTAAATTAGTCAGCAACTGTCCCCAAATATACTAGGTAACTGTTATGGAGTTGCTGAGTGTGTTTATACCCAGAGGACATAGGAAAAACTAGGTGGATTCTCAGTTCCCTTTGAAAGAAGCTATGCAGTTTTTCTGGCTGTTGGATGGAGTTGCATGTTTCCCAATATATGTGGGATAGCTTCCACGTCACTTTTTGGGGGGGCTGTTAAGTCCTAGAAGGTAGGCTATTTATCTTCCTTTAAGCTGTTAAGTCCTAGAGGGTAGGCTATTTAACTTCCTTTGGCTAATTTTGTTACATTACCCTATGCCCCTTGGTTTCTTTTTTTTTTTTTAACATCTTTATTGGGATATAATTGCTTTACAATGGTGTGTTAGTTTCTGCTTTATAACAAAGTGAATCAGTCATACATAAACATATGTTCCCATATGTCTTCCCTGTTGCGTCTCCCTCCCTCCCACCCTCCCCATCCCACCCCTCCAGGCTGTCACAAAGCACCGAGCCAATATCCCTGTGCCATGCGGCTGCTTCCCACTAGCTATCTACCTTACTGCGTTTGTTAGTGTGTATATGCCCATGACTCTCTCTCGCCCTGTCACAGCTCACCCTTCCCCCTCCCCATAACCTCAAGTCCGTTCTCTAAGAGGTCTGCGTCTTTATTCCTGCTTTACCCCTAGGTTCTTCATGACATTTTTTTCTTAAATTCCATATATATGTGTTAGCATACGGTATTTGTCTTTTTCTTTCTGACTTACTTCACTCTGTATGACAGACTCTAGGTCTATCCACCTCATTACAAATAGCTCAATTTCGTTTCTTTTTATGGCTGAGTAATATTCCATTGTATATATGTGCCACATCTTCTTTATCCATTCATCCGATGATGGGCACTTAGGTTGTTTCCATCTCCGGGCTATTGTAAATAGAGCTGCAATGAACATTTTGGTACATGACTCTTTTTGAATTTTGGTTTTCTCAGGGTATATGCCCAGTAGTGGGATTGCTGGGTCATATGGTAGTTCTATTTGTAGTTTTTTAAGGAACCTCCATACTGTTTTCCATAGTGGCTGAACCAATTCACATTCCCACCAGCAGTGCAAGAGTGTTCCCTTTTCCCCACACCCTCTCCAGCATTTATTGTTTGTAGATTTTTTGATGATGGCCATTCTGACTGGTGTGAGATGATATCTCATTGTAGTTTTGACTTGCATTTCTCTAATGATTAATGATGTTGAGCATTCTTTCATGTGTTTGTTGGCAGTCTGTATATCTTCTTTGGAGAAATGTCTATTTAGGTCTTCTGCCCATTTTTGGATTGGGTTGTTTGTTTTCTTGTTATTGAGCTGCATGAGCTGCTTGTAAATTTTGGAGATTAATCCTTTGTCGGTTGCTTCATTTGCAAATATTTTCTCCCATTCTGAGGGTTGTCTTTTGGTCTTGTTTATGGTTTCCTTTGCTGTGCAAAAGCTTTGAAGTTTCATTAGGTCCCATTAGTTTATTTTTGTTTTTATTTCCATTACTCTAGGAGGTGGGTCAGAAAGGATCTTGCTTTGATTTATGTCATAGAGTGTTCTGCCTATGTTTTCCTCTAAGAGTTTGATAGTTTCTGGCCTTACATTTAGGTCTTTAATCCATTTTGAGCTTATTTTTGTGTATGGTGTTAGGGAGTGATCTAATCTCATACTTTTACATGTACCTGTCCAGTTTTCCCAGCACCACTTATTGAAGAGGCTGTCCTTTCTCCATTGTACATTACTGCCACCTTTATCAAAGATAAGGTGTCCATATGTGCATGGGTTTATCTCTGGGCTTTCTATCCTGTTCCATTGATCTATCTTTCTGTTTTTGTGCCAGTACCATACCGTCTTGATGACTGTAGCTTTGTAGTATAGTCTGAAGTCAGGGAGCCTGATTCCTCCAGTTCCTTCTTTTGTTCTCAAGATTGCTTTGGCTATTCGGGGTCTTTTGTGTTTCCATACAAATTGTGAAATTTTTTGTTCTAGTTCTGTGAAAAATGCCAGTGGTAGTTTGATAGGGATTGCATTGAATCTATAGATTGCTTTGGGTAGTAGAGTCATTTTCACAATGTTGATTCTTCCAATCCAAGAACATGGTATATCTCTCCATCTATTTATATCATCTTTAATTTCTTTCATCAGTGTCTTATAATTTTCTGCATACAGGTCTTTTGTCTCCTTAGGTAGGTTTATTCCTAGATATTTTATTCTTTTTGTTGCAATGGTAAATGGGAGTGTTTTCTTGATTTCACTTTCAGATTTTTCATCATTAGTGTATAGGAATGCCAGAGATTTCTGTGCATTAATTTTGTATCCTGCCACTTTACCAAATTCATTGATTAGCTCTAGTAGTTTTCTGGTAGCATCTTTAGGGTTCTCTATGTATAGGATCATGTCATCTGCAAACAGTGACAGCTTTACTTCTTCTTTTCCAATTTGGATTCCTTTTATTTCCTTTTCTTCTCTGATTGCTGTGGCTATAACTTCCAAAACAATGTTGAATAATAGTGGTGAGAGTGGGCAACCTTGTCTTGTTCCTGATCTTAGTGGAAATGCTTTCAGTTTTTCACCATTGAGGATGATGTTTGCTGTGGGCTTGTCATATATGGCCTTTATTATGTTGAGGAAAGTTCCCTCTATGCCTACTTTCTGCAGGGTTTTTATCATAAATGGGTGTTGAATTTTGTCAAAAGCGTTCTCTGCATCTATTGAGATGATCATATGGTTTTTCTCCTTCAATTTGTTAATATGGTTTATCACATTGATAGATTTGCGTATATTGAAGAATCCTTGCATTCCTGGAATAAACCCCACTTGATCATGGTGTATGATCCTTTTAATGTGCTGTTGGATTCTGTTTGCTAGTATTTTGTTGAGGATTTTTGCATCTATGTTCATCAGTGATATTGGCCTGTAGTTTTCTTTTTTTGTGACATCCTTGTCTGGTTTTGGTATCAAGGTGATGGTGGCCTCGTAGAAGGAGTTAGGGAGTGGTCCTCCCTCTGCTATATTTTGGAAGAGTTTGAGAAGGATAGGTGTTAGCTCTTCACTAAATGTTTGATAGAATTCGCCTGTGAAGCCATCTGGTCCTGGGCTTTTCTTTGTTGGAAGATTTTTAATCACAGTTTCAATTTCAGTGCTTGTGATTGGTCTGTTCATATTTTCTATTTCTTCCTGATTCAGTCTTGGCAGGTTGTGCATTTCTAAGAATTTGTCCATTTCTTCCAGATTGTCCATTTTATTGGCATAGAGTTGTTTGTAGTAATCTCTCATGATCTCTTTTATCTCTGCAGTGTCAGTTGTTACCTCTCCTTTTTCATTTCTAATTCTATTGATTTGAGTCTTCTCCCTTTTTTTCTTGATGAGTCTGGCTAGTGGTTTATCTATTTTGTTTATCTTCTCAAAGAACCAGCTTTTAGTTTTATTGATCTTTGCTATTGTTTCCTTCATTTCTTTTTCATTTATTTCTGATCTGATTTTTATGATTTCTTTCCTTCTGCTAGCTTTGGGGTTTTTTTGTTCTTCTTTCTCTAATTGCTTTAGGTGCAAGGTTAGGTTGTTTATTCGAGATGTTTCCTGCTTCTTAAGGTGGGCTTGTATTGCTATAAACTTCCCCCTTAGAACTGCTTTTGCTGCATCCCACAGGTTTTGGGTCGTTGTGTCTCCATTGTCAGTTGTTTCTAGGTATTTTTTGATTTCCTCTTTGATTTCTTCAGTGATCTCTTCATTATTAAGTAGTGTATTGTTTAGCCTCCATGTGTTTGTATTTTTTACAGATCTTTTCCTGTAATTGATATCTAGTCTCATGGCGTTGTGGTCAGAAAAGATACTTGATACAATTTCAATTTTCTTAAATTTACCAAAGCTTGATTTGTGACCTAAGATATGATCTATCCTGGAGAATGTTCCATGAGCACTTGAGAAAAATGTGTATTCTGTTGTTTTTGGATGGAGTGTCCTATAAATATCAATTAAGTCCATCTTGTTTAATGTATCATTTAAAGCTTGTGTTTCCTTATTTATTTTCATTTTGGATGATCTGTCCATGGGTGAAAGTGGGGTGTTTAAGTCCCCTACTATGAATGTGTTACTGTCGATTTCCCCTTTTATTGCTGTTAGTATTTGCCTTATGTATTGAGGTGCTCCTATGTTGGGTGCATAAATATTTACAATTGTTATATCTTCTTCTTGGATCGATCCCTTGATCATTATGTAGTGTCCTTCTTTGTCTCTTTTAATAGTCCTTATTTTAAAGTCTATTTTGTCTGATATGAGAATTGCTACTCCAGCTTTCTTTTGGCTTCCATTTGCATGGAATATCTTTTTCCATCCCCTTACTTTCAGTCTGTATGTGTCTCTAGGTCTGAAGTGGGTCTCTTGTAGACAGCATATATAAGGGTCTTGTTTTTGTATCCATTCAGCTAATCTGTGTCTTTTGGTGGGAGCATTTAGTCCATTTACATTTAAGGTAATTATCGATATGTATGTTCCTATTCCCATTTTCTAAATTGTTTTGGGTTCGTTATTATAGGTCTTTTCCTTCTCTTGTGTTTCTTGCCTAGAGAAGATCCTTTAGCATTTGTTGTAAAGCTGGTTTGTTGGTGCTGAACTCTCTCAGCTTTTGCTTGTCTGTAAAGGTTTTAATTTCTCCATCAAATCTGAATGAGATCCTTGCTGGGTAGAGTAGTCTTGGCTGCATGTTTTTCTCCTTCATCACTTTCAGTATGTCCTGCCACTCCCTTCTGGCTTGTAGGGTTTCTGCTGAGAGATCAGTTGTTAACCTTATGGGGATTCCCTTATGTGTTATTTGTTGTTTTTCCCTTGCTGCTTTTAATATGCTTTCTTTGTATTTAATTTTTGACAGTTTGATTAATATGTGTCTTGGCGTATTTCTCCTTGTATTTATCTTTTATGGGACTCTCTGTGCTTCCTGGACTTGATTAACTATTTCCTTTCCCATATTAGGGAAGTTTTCAACTATAATCTCTTCAAATATTTTCTCAGTCCCTTTCTTTTTCTCTTCTTCTTCTGGAACCCCTATAATTCGAATGTTGGTGCGTTTAATGTTGTCCCAGAGGTCTCTGAGACTGTCCTCAGTTCTTTTCATTCTTTTTTCTTTATTCTGCTCTGCAGTAGTTATTTCCACTATTTTATCTTCCAGGTCACTTATCCGTTCTTCTGCCTCAGTTATTCTGCTATTGATCCCATCTAGAGTACTTTTAATTTCATTTATTGTGTTGTTCATCGTTGCTTGTTTCATCTTTAGTTCTTCTAGGTCCTTGTTAACTGATTCTTGCATTTTGTCCAATCTATTGTCCATTCTATCTCCAAGATTTCGGATCAACCTTACTATCATTATTCTGAATTCTCTTTCAGGTAGACTGCCTATTTCCTCTTCATTTGTTAGGTCTGGTGGGTTTTTACCTTGCTCCTTTATCTGCTGTGTGTTTTTCTGTCTTCTCATTTTGCTTATCTTACTGTGTTTGGGGTCTCCTTTTTGCAGGCTGCAGGTTTGTAGTTCCTCCTGTTTTTGATGTCTGTCTCCAGTGGCTAAGGTTGGTTCAGTGGGTTGTGTAGGCTTCCTGGTGGAGGGGGCTAGTGCCTGTGTTGTGGTGGATGAGGCTGGATCTTGTCTCTCTAGTGGGCAGGTTTACGTCTGGTGGTGTGTTTGGGGGTGTCTGTGGCCTTATTATGATTTTAGGCAGCCTCTCTGCTAATGGGTGGGGTTGTGTTCCTGTTTTGCTAGTTGTTTGGCATAGGTTTTCCAGCACTGTGGCTTGCTGGTCGTTGAGTGAAGCTGGGTGCTGGTGTTAAGATGGAGGTCTCTGGGAGATTTTCGCCGTTTGATATTATGTGGAGCTGGGAGGTCTCTTGTTGATCAGTGTCCTGAAGTTGGCTGTCCTACCTCAGAGGCAGAGCCCTGCCTCCTGGCTGGAGCACCAAAAGCTTTTCATCCACAGGCTCAGGATAAAAGGGAGAAAAAGTAGAAGGAATTAGTCGAAGTATGAGGAAAGAAAGAAGGAAAGGAGGGTAGGAAGGAAGGAAGAAAGAAAGAAGCAAAGAAGGAAAGAAGGCAAGAAGGAAAGAAAGGAGGGAGGGAGGGAGGAAGGAAGGAAGGAAGGAGGGAAAGAAGGAAAAAAGACAGAAAGAAAGAAGATACAGTAAAAATAAAATAAAGTATAATAAAGTTATTGAATTAAAAACTACTTATTTAGAAAAGAAACAAACAAAAAAAAAGGGACGGAAAGAACCTTAGGACAAATGTTGGAAGCAAAGCTATACAGACAAAATCTTACACAGAAGCATACACATACACCCTCACTAAAAGAGGTAAATGGGGAAAAATCCTAAATCTTGCTGTCAGAGACCACCTCCTCAATTTGGGATGATTCGTTGTCTAAAGGAGGGAAGGAAGGACGGAAAGAAAGAAAGAAAGAACGAAGGTAAAGTATAATAAGGTTATTAAAATTAATTATTAAGAAAAAAAATTAAAAAAAACCATGGACGGATAGAACCCTAGGACAAATGGTGGAAGCAAGACTATACAGACAAGATCTCACACAGAAGCATACACATACACATTCACAAAAAGAGGAAAGGGGAAAAAATCATAGATCTTGCTCCTAAAGTCCACTTCCTTAATTTGGGATGATTGGTTGTCTATTCAGGTATTCCACAGATGCAGGGTCCATCAAGTTGATTGTGGAGCTTTAATCCGCTGCTCCTGAGGCTGCTGGGAGAGATTTCCCTTTCTCTTCTTTGTTCTCACAGCTCCCAGGGCTAAGCTTTGGATTTGGTCCTGCCACTGCGTGTAGATCGCTGGAGGGCGTCTGTTTTTTGCTCAGACAGGATGGGGTTAAAAGAGCCGCTGATTGGGGGCTCTGGAGCACTCAGGCCGGCGGGGACGGAGGGGCACAGAGTGCGGGGCGGGCCTGCGGTGGCAAAGGCCGGCGTGACTTTGCACCAGCCTGAGGCGCGCTGTGCGCTCTCCCGGGGAAGTTGTCCCTGGATCCCGGGAACCCGGCAGTGGCGGGCTGCACAGGCTCCGCGGAAGAGGGGTGTGGAGAGTGACCTGTGCTCGCACACAGGCCCCTCGGTGGCGGCAGCAGCAGCCTTAACGTCTCCCGCCCGCCTCTGGGGTCCGCGCTTTTAGCCGCGGCTTGCGCCCGTCTCTGGATTCCGCGCTTTCAGCCGCGGCTCGCGCCCGTCTCTGGGGTTCGCGCTTTTAGCCGCGGCTCGCGCCCGTCTCTGGAGCTCCTTTAAGCAGCGTTCTTAAACCCCTCTCCTCACGCCCCAGGGAACAAAGAGGGAAGGAAAAGTCTCCTGCCTCTTCTGCAGGTGCAGGCTTTTCCCCGGACTCCCTCCCGGCTAGCTGTGGTGCACTAACCCCTTCAGGCTATGTTCAAGCCGCCAACCCCAGTCCTCTCCCTGCGCTCCGGCCTCAGCTCGCAGCCCCGCCCGCCCCGGCGGGTGAGCAGACAAGCCTCTCGGGCTGGTGAGTGCCGGTCGGCACCGATCCTCTGTGCGGGAATCTCCCCGCTTTGCCCTCCGCACCCGTTGCTGTGCACTCCTCCGCAGCTTCGAAGCTCCCCCCTCCGCCTCCCGCAGTCTCCGCCCGCGAAGGGGCTTCCTAGAGTGTGGAAACTTATCCTCCTTCACAGCCCCCTCCCACTGGTGCAGGTGCCGTCCCTATTCTTTTGTCTCTGTTTTTTCTTTTGCCCTACCCAGGTACGTGGGGAGTTTCTTGCCTTTTGGGAGGTCTGAGGTCTTCTGCCAGCCTTCAGTAGGTGTTCTGTAGGAGTTGTTCCACGTGTAGACGTATTTCTGGTGTATCTGTGGGGAGGAAGGTGATCTCCGCGTCTTACTCTTCCGCCATCTTCCGCCTTCTCCTAGTATCTCCCTTGGTTTCTTTATAACAAAACTTCCCAAATGGTGACAATGACAATACTGTCTGTAAACTGTCATTTATAGCATTGGGAACAAGGTATTCTGTAGTTTACTAAGTATTAAAAAATTAATTCAATAATATAACTTCTTTCAGTTGAAAGTTGTAGTTGGTTTTTTTTTGTTTGTTTTTTGTTTTTTTTGTACCAGCCAAGAGCTGTCTGAATAGATTTTACAGGCATCAAGCATTACATCTTTCTTCTGTGAGACATTATTATTCTGTCCTCAAGTGAAGAGTATCCTTTGTATGTAAGTTCATGAGACATCCACTTAATATTCTTATATTCTTTTGGAGACAATGCCGAATGACATCAGTTCCACACTGCCTCTAAAACACAGCTCTGACTTTGATTCCATCCGCTTCACTATTCATTTCCGACTGTCAAATTTGGCTAAGGGAAAAAGAAAGCCCTTAAGAAAAGGCTAGGCTATTAATGTGCTCTTCAAAATGCTAAGAAAAGGCTAAGCTGTTTATAACGTTTTCAAAATGCTCATCTCTCGGAGATTTGCCAGCAACAGTGTCAAGGTGAAATAGGTCTCGTTCATCCAGGAACTGAGAGCCTTTGTGTTCTCTGCACTCAAAGCACTGGTCCCACTATTGTTAGACGTGCTATTTGGGGGTATAATGATCCTTGGATATAATTTAAACCAAAATATAGTCATGAACCTGATATTGTGTATTTACTGTAAAAGTGGCAAGAAGTGTGTGCAGTGCTTGAGAAAGCAAGCCTGGCTTCATTCTGGGTACAGCTGTATTTCAGAATCAAGGGGACAATTTCCTGAAGTTTAGTCACTTTGTATAACTTCAAAGGAAGTGAGAGGCAGGGGTATTATTAGCAGATCTGTACATTGCTTTCTGTCTTGCTGAAAACTGAGTCAAGTGCTTAGTTTCATTCACTTCATGCATTTTGCGAAACATTTTTGTCTTGATTAAAAATCTGGACCCTTAACAATGGCGTTATAATTCATTTTAGGAGGATGTTGATTTTGGCCTCATATTTCTCAGTCAGTTGACAAGCCTTTTGAAATTCTCCAGACCAATGTTCTTTATATTTAAATAAATCCACAAAGGAGAAACTGGTGTAAATTTACCCATTTTCTTTGTTAATACTTTGGACACCAGTCATTAGAGATTTTTGCCCTTATTTCTCCTGTATCTCAGGTAGCTGGTACCATTATGTTCTTTTCTCAACCACCTGTGAGAACACAGCACGGTGGGAAGAGTGCTCGGCACACGCTGGAGCCCCACTGTTGCTCTTGTGGACAAGTCATTAGTCCTTAAAGACCTCAGGTCAATTACATGCTGCTGAAGGTCTCGGAAGCAACGTTTCTCAGCAGATCAAAACATGATTTGATTCACACCATCTGTTGATGGTGTGACCGTGAGCTACTCACTTTTCCTTCTCTGCTTCAGCTCCTTATCTGTCCATTGGTGATAGCTTCTCCTCATGTAGGATTGCATTAGAAACAGTATGTGACACGTCTGATATAGTGCCTGTCGACGCCATGGGTAAGCATCCAATACATTGTGGCCATCTTTATTTTTCCCTGCCTTAAAATAATGAGAAATGAGTCATTTCTTCATTTGATCATTCGTAACTCTCTGCATTGGTGGCTTTTGGCCTATCTGAATGTTTGCTAATTTTCAAAAGAGTGAAGGGACATTTAATAGATGTAGTCTTAATATTATTTTTCAATCATCCTTTTTAAATTAAACTTTCTGTTTTGAGATCATGTTAGGCTCATGTGCAATTTTAAGAAATAATAATGTAATACATTATAATAATATAATATAAGGTAAAACTGTAGTACAGTGTCATAACGAGGATAATGACATTAATAAAGTCGGGCTACAGAACAATTTCATCACTACAAGGACTCCTCCTGTTCTCCTTTTATAGCCACCCCCACCTCTCACACCCCACCTCTGTCCCTGACCCTTGACAATTATTAATATATTCTCCATTTCTATAATTGTATCATTTCAAGAATGTTATATTGAAGGAACCATACAGTATGTAACCTTTGGGGATTGGTATTTTTTCACTCAGCTTAATTCCCTGGAGAACCATTAAATCATGCTTTTTTTTTTTTTTTTTTTGCGGTACGCGGGCCTCTCACTGTTGTGGTCTCTCCCGTTGTGGAGCACAGGCTCCGGATGCGCAGGCCCAGCGGCCATGGCTCATGGGCCCAGCCGCTCCGCGGCATGTGGGATCTTCCCGGACCAGGGCACGAACCCGTGTCCCCTGCATCGGCAGGCGGACTCTCAACCACTGCACCACCAGGGAAGCCCTAAATCATGCTTTTGATGGACCAAAAAATCCTTATGAACATTGAATATTTTACTTTGGCCACATAATAATCATTAGCTCAAAAGTGCCTGTTGTGGTACCTGGCACATAGTGTGGGGTAAAGGTTCACTGAGGCGCAGGGGTGGATCCCACTCTACCTGATTCACCCCTCCTCCTCCCTCTCCTCCTCCTCTCCATCCTTCTCCTCTTTCCTTGCCCCCTTCTTCTCCACATCTTCTTATGGATATTGACAGACAAAGGCTGATTGCTCAAGTTAGAAATACCAAAAAGAGTTAAAAGAAATACTTTATGTGAAATTGCTTTGTAAATTGCAAGCTCTGTTAGACTTCCTTTCAAAAATTGCTGGTCAGTGTAGGCCACATTGTAAGAACAGTTTGCAGATGCTTGCAATGTAAACGGATGGGAACAAAGGACTCAGCGTGAGCAGTGTTTCCTTCCGCATCGTGCTCATGGGTCTGCGCTCTAGTTTCTGCTGCAGTGGGAGCTGCTGACTAACAAAGCCCCTCAGCCTTTCACTCTAACCAACAAAATCCCAGGAACAAAATGCAAACTTCAGTTCACATTCTTTGTAAGCCTTTGCTCTGAAAAAGAGCCCCCTGTTTAGAGTTGCCAGATGTTAAGCTCGCTGAGCTCCTTCATGAAAAAGCATCAAGAAATGCCAAGTATTGTTCAAACTCTGGAGTTTTCATTTCAGTATCTCAGGTCAAAAGCCCACAGGCAGATCAGTCACAGCCTTTCAGGAGGCAACCCACCTTCAGCATTTGTACCCAGTTAGAGCATTTCTTCCTGGAACTTTGCTGCTGAGAGTCAACGACCTGACCTTTAAGTGGAGTCCAACCCTTACTCTGATGGAATGTCCCCTATTCAGAAATACAGCAAGGGGAGAACAAGCTTGCCAGAGTGTAGCTGTTTGAGCCAGGATAGCTTAAGCTGTGCTGTGCTAACAGATAAACCCCACACCTCAGTGGCAGTCAAGGTTTGCTTATTTCTCATAAAAGTCCAGTGAGGGGTCCGCAACTCTCCTTCATCTTGTAACTGTGCTGTCTGGGCTACACGGCCTCCAAGTCAGAGGAGAAGAGGGCTAGGGGATTTCGTAGGATGCTTTTAAGTTGGGTGACTATAGATACAGGTTTGCCTGCAGCAGTCACAGCGCATACCTGTTGATGTGGTGTGATGGTTAATATACTCTCCTTTTATTCTCAGCAGTCTCCCAGTTTAGGCAATAAATTAGGGTGACCATTTCTAAGAGCCAGCATGGAATGGCTAGCATATAATTTCTGCCCATATCCTATTGGCCTTGCCCTGATGTGCAAGGATGTAGAGAACCATAGAGGAACAAGTATGTACTTCAGTGAGCTCTAGTAACCTCTGGCACAGCAGGCATCTGCAGGAACGCCACGAATTTTTTCCACAGAATTAATTCAATAACTTCAATTACCAAAACTCTGTTGAGAAGATAGGTTAGAAATATGATATTCTTACGAACTAAGCCATCTCATTTAATCACACATTATGGTAGGCTGACTCATGGCCCCCCAGAGATGTCCACATCCTAATCCCCAGAACCTGTTACCTTATATGACCAAAGGGACTCTTCAGACGTGATTAAGTTAAGGATATTGAGATGAGGGAGGTTATCCTGGATTATTCAGGTGCGCCTTAAGTGTAGTCACAAGTATCCTTGTAAAAGGGAGGCAGAGGGAGACTTGACAGCAGAAGAGGAGAAGGCAACGTGATGATGGAGGTGAAGATTGGAGAGATGTGCTTTGAGGATGGAAAAGGGGCTATAAACCAAGGAAAACAGGTGACCCCTAGATGCTAAAATAGGCAAAGAAACAGATTCTTTGCTGAGAGTCTCCAGAAGGAAGCTGCCCTGCTGACACCTTGACTTTAGCCCAGCCAAACTGAATTCAGATTTCTTACCTCCGGGACTGTAAGAGAACAAGCGTGTGTTGTACGCCACTAGGTTTGTCTTACATTTGTTACAGCAGCAGCAGGACATTAATACACACGTGCACTCTGAAATTCAGCATGTGACTTTAGGTTTCTGTTTCTGTTTAGATGTCTGTAAAAAAAAAATCCTTCTTTTACGTGTGAGATATTTAAGTGGCTTGCCCAAGGTCCCTTAGCTAGTTAATGTCGGAGCCAGGATTTACACCCAGGCAGACTGGCTCCTCAGATCACGTTTCTAACTACCCAGCTGCACTGCCTCTGCCCTACTGCCCAGCTGCCCTTGAACTCCCCCTACCATGCCCATCCACCATGAAACGCCCCTGCTGCATGCAGCCTCTCCTCCCACACCTACCTGACTTCAGTCTCTTGCTCCTTCCATGGGCACTGTGGGCCCCTGGACACATTTCCAGCTTCCGCTTTTGGAAAAAATTTTATGTAAGGTTCTAGGGCTTCCATAGGGAATTCTCAAGAAAAGTTAGGCTTCAGGAGAAATTATTGAATTTCTTCGTATTTAAGTGTATGGGGAGGGATATTATTTGAGGGAAGATATTTCTGAATCTTCTTCCTGCTCCTTAGTTTCTAATTCTCTTCCTCATACTCTAGAGGGGGAAGTGTTCCTAAGGGTAATCAAATAACATGATTAATAGAAATGATACTGGAAAGGTATTAAGTTTGTTTTACCATGACCCAGAAAAGAAGCCTCTAGAAATTCGGTATAAAAATTCTCGGTACTTTAAATCTCCCGTTAGCTTGTATTGGTTATATACTAGTATGCGTTTTGCCATATTGCCATTTGTTTAATTGTTCTATTGTTAACCACTGAATTAAATATTTACACCTGGGTGGCCCCTTCACTGAGCCACTAAGAGCTCCTCTTCCGGACCGAAGAACTTATTTTCCCAGCTCTGGGAATGTGCTGACCAGCAGCCCTCAGCTCTCAACCCTCTCCAGGAACTGCCCCTGTCTAATGGACATGGCCTTTTTGGGCAGGGGTGGGTTGGGGGGGTATCTGTATCTAATTACTGGCTGATATGGGTGTGCAGTGACCCAACCACCCCCCCCCACAAAAGTTGGGACAACTCTGAAGGGCCACTCCAGCTTCAAAGCTCCCCATGGGGTTGGCAGGGGGTTTGTTGTGTCTGCATTGCAGCCAGTCTTCTCCCTCTACCTAATCCTGCTTTCTTCCCTTTCCCCATGGGTGTTGATCCCAAGAGTATGCCCTAATAAGCTTCCTGAAAGCTAAGTTCCATCTCAGGGTCTGCTTCCCAGGAACCTGAACTGCAACAATGAGTTAAAAATAATAATAAAAAATGAAGATCCCTGACTGGTGATGAATACATAAGAGTGCTCCATTAATCCTTATTTATTGGAATTAGAAGAGTTCTAAAGGAACTTGGAAACACACTTTCTGGTTGAAAGTTTATTTTCTAATGTAGAAGTAAGGGGAAAACATCATACACATCACCCACTCATGATTAAAAATACCTTCTGCAGTGTGACCCCACAGTTCAATCACAGTTTCCTTTGACCTCTGTTTTAACAGTTAATTTACAATGATATAAAGTCTGTAAAACAAAGATTCGAGCCCATATCCAATCCTCAATAAATGCAGGCTTCCTTTTTCAGAGAAACGTTTTTTCCCAGAGTAAAAAAACAAGGACTTGGTAAAGCTTTAAAACCATTTTATGCAAATAAAGGCAATGATGTAAAGAACAATGTCATCACGCATAGAACTATATCAGAATTTATGCTCAAATCTCCACAGAGAGTGAGGAATACACGCTCAGTTTTACAACACATTGACTATAAGCATTTCTGTTCAGTCATCTACCCCAAAACACTTTTCCTTTAATTCTTCCCCCAACCTCTGATTATAAGCACGGAACCATCAGCCGAAAACTTGCATCTAGCCTTTATGCCTTATGCACTTCATTGTTGGTTGTATGACTCCGCTTCCTGTTCTGATTAGAGCTTTTGATATTTTAAAGGGGATTTGCCCTGTTTGAGACCCTTTATTAGTTTTTTATATGGTGACAGAGACTTTCCTGGAGTGAGAGAGCAGCTGTTCTTTCTGCACAATAGGGTTTCAAAGGCTCTTTTCTCTGGGACTTAGACTCTTGAACGTCAGAATAAGCCTGGATACGCACAGCCTAAACTTTTACTTTTTTCTTAATGGTCTCAAAAGATTGTTTTGTTAAATAGTTCCCTATAAAAAGCATATATCCATAATGGAGATACCACTGCCAGCTCTATCAGTTTTCATCACGTAGTGCCTTGGCTCAGCCTGGGGTAGGGTATGCAGGGCAATGTGAGCAGAAGGGGTGCAAGGGAAGAGGAGGAATGCAGGAGAAAGCCCCAAAGGCCCCAGAGACATTCACTAGCTGAGCACTGCCCTAATCTACATAATACCAGATACGACTCTTGTGGGGTTTTTCCTGACACCAGCCGATTCTACAGTTCTCTGGCACCAACTGGGTGCCCAACAATTCAATTCAGTTCTGACGCTACTACCCAGAGTTAGCACAGACTCCCACAGATTAAGGGCTCAATCCAAGAATGCCCCCACTTCAGATGCCTGCTGTAAATGAGGTGCCCAGGCTACCCATACTTCTGTCCCAGCAGACTGCAGATTCAGGAGTTCCCATGATGCCCCCTAAGGTTCGATAAGTTGCTATAAAGACTCACAGAACTCAGGATAACACTTCACTTATGATTACCAGTTTATTATAAAGGATACAACTGAGGAATGGCCAAATAGAAAAGGTGCATAGGGCAAGATATGGGGGTTGGGAGGAACAGAGTCTCCATGCCCTCTCCAGGTGCGTCACCCTCCCAGTACCTCAATTTGTTTACCAACCAAGAAGTTCCTCAAAATGTGTCATTATGGGATTTTTGTGGAAGTTTCATTACGGAGGCATGATTGATTCAGTCATTGGCCGTTGGTGACTGAACTTAATGTCCAGTTCCTCTCCCCTCCCTGAAGGTCGGGGGCACTGGGCTGAAAGTTTAACTCTCTAATCACATGGTTGGTTTTCTTGGTGACCAACCCCATCCTGAAGCTATCTAGGCACCTTTCCCCACCTTAGTCATCTTATTAACATACAAAAGAAAATTTCCAAGGGATTTAGGACCTCTATGCCAAGAAACTGGGACAAAGACCAAATATGGATTTTCTCTTAAAGTATGAACATCACATAAAATTGATTTTTAAACATATATCCCAGTGAATGTAGTCTCCCTCAATATATCTCCTCTCATGGAGGTGTTCTTCATGTGTTTGTTCCATTGTTCAAAACATTTCTGGCATCTACTTAGATGTGAAAATGGAGACAGGGCTCCTTATGTTGCTGAAATGTCTTTGGCTGGACTGAAACCTTTGGTTTCCTGACCATGTGGGACAATATATCTGAGCAGGAATTGTCCTTTATTAAAAGGTGAACTCTGCTCAAGAGCTCAAGGAAGTGCCATGCATAGCCAGGGCTCAGTGGTTGTAGAGTGTCAGTGAGAGCGATGGTGATGGGGCGGATGATTTAAGAAGAGATTCTATTCTAAGGCAGTACAACAATTGAACCAATTTCCTGAACATATGCTTTGTCAACTGTAATCCTGTCTTTAATTTCTAATTTTCTTGTTCTCTGCAAAAGTCTTTATAATAATGTTATTTCTTTACATTTTAATTTAGAAGATTTCTACCACCTTACCAATATGACCCTGTGATCTCATATTATGTTTAAGAAAACTTCTTTTCTGCTATATTTAAAGTTTTATTAATACAAAAATTAGAGTGATGAAAAAGATAATCTTGTTTGCAGCAAAGTGTGAAATTTCCTGTGGTCTGATAGAGTTGTATATAAGCCCTTCTCACCTTCCTAAGAGTTAGGTGCTGTTTCTGTTAGATTGCGGAGAATAACATTGTTGGTATTGGGATTCTCTCAATCATATAACATATAGTGAAACCAAATACATCTAGTTCCCTCTCATCTGGAACTTTTATTAGATGGGTCACCAGTCATTCATGATATCTGCTCTTAAGTAAGCTAGTATTGTATTATCCTTTCTACTTTGGAATGCATGTTTTTTCCCCAGTCCAAAAAAAAGACTTCAAAGACTCAGATGATATATAAAGAAGAGATAGAAAACATGGTAGAAAAAGATATATATATGAAAATGCTAGATAAAAACAGTATTTCCTGTTGGTACGGGCCGGCTGGCCGCACATCCAGTGTCCGGTAGGGGGGTGCCTGGCACCACCAGCTGGACGGGGGCCCCCCTGCTACCCTCATGGCTCCGGCGTCCAGGAGGATCCAGCATGAGCAGTCGCAGCTCCCGCTCATTCTGCTTCATCTTCTTCAGAATGAACCCCAGGCTCAGCTGGGAACGGAAACCCGAAGTTCCTGGATTGTATCGTGGCTGCATATAGGGAGTAGGAGTTCTGACTCAGGAGCCAAAACCAAGAACCCCTAGGATGTTGACGTCACCCTGGGGCCACTGTGTGGCTCAGTTCCCTGGAAACATGGTCCAGAACCTGCTCTTCTTGGGACTCGACATCATCCAAAATCTGCCAGTTACACGGCTTCTCCACTTTCCCTGGCTCCTGATATCGTAGATGGTAGGCCTGGGATTCTCCATCCAGGGTGGAAATGGCCCCTAGGGGCCCTTTGGAAATGTGTGGGGGCGTCATTGGATTGAACCAATTACAAGGTAGAGTTCATGTCGTTTAGAGGGCAGGGGACAGACTTGCACAAAGAATTGTCCTGCCCAAGATGCCCATTGTTTCTCTATTGAGAAGCACAAGTTTTCATTTTGCCGATGAGAAAGTTGAGGCTCACATGGTGCTTAGCGTGATTGACATTGTGACTGACATATAGTAGGGGCTCAATCAATATTTGTGGTTGAACAAGAACAACAAAAAAACAGTATTTGCTTTCCTACCTCGAAGCTATTGTTTTTTCTTTTAATGGCTGTGACTCTGTATTTTAAGGTTCTTGAAAGGACACAAAGTTAAATCCAGTTGTTTCACAAAGCTTGCAGTTTTTTATATCCTGCTTACCAATTACAAGAGTAGGCAAATCTAATTGATTAGTGGTTATTTGGCTTTCTCCCTTTTTTCTTGGTCATTAACACTTAGAATCAATGAAAAGACAAATGACACTGGGCTGAGAGAAGCAAGAAGATGTCTCAAAGTAGGTGCTCAATAAAAACTCAGTGGCTTAAGACAAAGCATAGATACTTTGAATACAATATGATTTTTGTTTCAATCAAGGAAAATAGAACAAAGGAGCAGAAGTAATAAAATCTTTCATTATGATAAAATCTAGTTTTCAGGCAGAAACTCATATAAAGTATAGCATTGGCAAAAAAACCCTTTAACTTTCCAATGGCTTTCAGAACTCCCCCAAACAAGTTCAAGTCCAGGCCAGATTTGAATGAACTCCTTCAGGGTGCCCCGCCTTGATTAACTTCCTTTCCCTTCCTTGTACTGTTTCAGACTTTTATCCTCTCTAGGCAGGCAAAATCATCATCATTTCTTTAATATTGCTCCTTGAACCATAACCTGCTTGAACTAAATTACAATCTGCTACCTACCAAGATATTTTTTCCTTCCTTTCTACAAAGTGTTTCCTAATCCAGGAAAAGGAACCAAGATTCTCTGGTACCTTATCCTGGACAATTTGGACTCAAAGCTATTTTCTAAACACAAACAAGACTTCTCAGTAATTATGTGATTGCCAATGTTATCTCTGTCGAATGACAAAGAAAGAAATTCAGTAATTTCACCTGGAACCTAAATTTTCTTGAGAAGTTCCCTATGAAAGACCCAGAACCTTCCATAAAATTTCCAAAAGCTGAAGCTGGAAAAGTGTCCAAAGTGCCATGGAGCCCATGGGAAAAAATTTAACCGAGGAGGTGAAAGACTTGTACACTGTAAATTATAAGATGCCGGTGAAAGAATTGAAGAAGACACAAATAAATGGAAAGATATTATGTGTTCATGGATTGGAAGAACTAGTATTGTTAAAATGACCATATTACCCAAAGCAATTTACAAATTCAGTTCAATCCCTATCAAAATTCCAATGGCATATTTCACAGAAATAGAACAAAGAATACTAAAATTTGTATGGAACCACAAAAGACCCTAAACAATCCTGAGAAAGAAGAACAAAGTTGTAGGTATCACACTCCCTGATTTCAAACTACGCTACAAATCTATATTAATAAAAACAGTATGGTACTAGCACAAAAACCAGACACATGGATGAATGGAACAGGATAGACAGCCCAGAAATAAACCCACATACTTATGATCAATTGAGCTACAACAAAGGAGGCAAGAATATACAATGGAGAAAAGAAAGTCTCTTCAATAAGTGGTGCTGGGAAAACTGGACAACAACAAATAAAATAGTAAAATTAGAACATTCTCTAACACCCATATACAAAAATATGCCCAAAATGGATCAAAGACCTAAATGTAAGACTGGATACTATAAATCTCCTAGAGGAAAACATAGGCAGAACACTCTTTGACATAAATCACAGCAATACAGTTTTGGATTCTCCTCCTAGAGTAATGGAAACAAAGACAAAAATAAACAAATGGGACCTAATTAAACTTAAAAGCTTTTGCACAGCAAAGGAAACCATAAACGACATGAAAAGACAACCTACAGAATGGGAGAAAATATTTGCAAACGATACAACTGACAAGGGATTAATTTCCAAAATATACAAACAACTTATACAGCTCGATATCAAAAAAAAAACCCAATCAAAAACTATATCTGGAGAAAACTCTAATTCGAAAAGATCCATGCACCCCAATGTTCATAGCAGTACTATTTATGATACCCAAGACATGTATATTATATACAATGGAATATTATTCAGCTGTAAAAAAGAATGAAATAATGCCATTTGCAGCAAACTGGATCTAGAGATTATCACATTAAGTGAGGTAAGTCAGACAGAGAAAGACAAATATCATATGATGTCACTTATATGTGGAATCTAGAAAAATGATACAAATGAAGTTATTTACAAAAATAGGCTCACAGACATAGAAAACAAGCTTATGGTTACCAAAGGGGATGGGGGGAGGGTTGCGAGGAGATAAATTAGGAGTTTGGGATTAATAGTTACATACTTACTATATAGATAAACAACAAGGACCTTGTGTACGGCACAGGGAACTATATTCAGTGCCTTGTAATAACTTATAATGGAAAAGAATCTGAAAAAGAATATATACATATGTATAACTGAATCACTTTGCTGTACAATTGAAACAACACAACACTGTAGATTAACTATACTTCAATTAAAAAAAAAGAAAAAAAGAATCTGGAAAAGTATAGATAGATAAATGTATGTATAACTGAATCACTTTGCTGTATACCTGAAACGTTGTAAATCAACTATAATCTTTTTTAAAGTGCTCAATAAAAAAGTTAAGTTTTGAAATATGGAATTGAAAAAGTTAACTCAAGATGGATAGAAAACTTGAATGTAAGACCTGAAATCATAAACTTCCTAGAAGAAAACATAGATGGTAAATTCATTAACATCAATCTTAGCAATGTTTTTGTGGATCTGGCTCCAAAGGCAGGGGAAACAAAAGAAAAAATAAATAGACAGGACTACATCACATCAGACTAAAAGCTTCTGCCCAGTGAAGGAAACCATTATCAGAATGAAAAGGTAACACACTGAGTGGGAGGAGATATTTGCAAATCATATATTAACTAAGCGGTTAATATCCAAAATCTATGAAGAACTCATACAATTCAACAAAAAGAAACAAACAAAACGCCCCCAAACAACCCAATTAAAAACTGGGCAGGGAATCTGAATAGACATTTTTTCAAAGAAGACATAGAGATGGCTAACAATCACATGAAACTGTGTTCAGCATCACTAATTATTAGGAAAATGCAAATCAAAGCCATAATGAGATATCACCTCATGCCTGTTAGAATGACTATTATCGAAAAGACAAGAAGTAACAAATGTTGGAGAAGATATGGAGATAGGGAACCTTTGTACACCATTGGTGCGACTATAAATTGGTGTAGCCACTCTGGAAAACAGTGTGGAGATTCCTCAAAAAATTGAGCATAGAACTGCCATATGACCCAACTATTCCACTTTTGGGTATTTATCCAAAGAACATGAAAACACTAATTTGAAAGAATACATATACTCCTGTGTTCATATGGAAACAACCTAAATATCCATTGATAGATGAATAGATAAAAGAAGATGTGGTATAAATACAATGAAATATTACTCAGCCGTAAAAAAGAATGAAATCCTGCCATTTGTGATAACATGGATGGATCTTGAGGTTATTATGCTAAGTGAAATAGTCAGATGGAGAGAGAAACATACTGTATGATTTCATTTATATGTGGAATCTAAAAACAAAACAAGTGAACAAACAAAATAAAATGAAAACAAACTCATAGATACGGAGAATAGATTAATGGTTACCAGAGGGGGAAGGGATTGGGGAGTGGGCAAAATAGGTGAGGGGGGTCAACTTATTGTGGTGATGGCAACTAGAGTTGTGATGGTGATCACTTTGTGGTATATACAGACGTCAAATTATAATGCTATACACCTGAAACTTGTACAGTGAAAAAGAAATACATGTTGGAGAGGATGTGAAAAAATTAGATCCATCATACATTAATAGTGGGAATGTAAAATGTTGCAGCCTCTATGTAAAACATAGAGTAAAACAGTTTGGTGGTTCTTCAATAACTTACATAGAATTACCATGTGATTCAGTAATTTCATTCCTAGATATGGACCCCCCCAAATTGAAATCAGACGTTCAAACAAAACTTGTATTTAACAGTAACACTTAACAATGGCCAAAGGGTGGAAACAGCACAAATGTCCATCAACATATGAATGGATAAACAAAATGTGGTGTATTCATAAAATGGAGCATTAGTCATAAAAAGGAACAAAGTATTGATACACACAGCAATGTGGATGAACCTCCAAAATATTATGTTAAGTTAAGCCAGACATAAAAGGTCATATACTGTATGGTTCCATTTTTATGAAATATCCAGAACAGACATATACACAGAGACAGGAAGCATATTTGTGTTTGCCAAGGACTGGGGTAGTGAAATTAGGAAATTAAAATTTAAACAGATCAAATAGTTTACTCAGCCTCACCCGGCTGGTATATGGTGAGGTCTGAGTGAACCAAGCAGTCTGACTCCAGAATGTACACTTTTAACCTCCGTGTGGTTATTCTGCCTCCCTGAATTGGTTAAGGTGGGATTTCTCTTACATATTGGTAATTGTAAAAGCAAATAATGGAAATCTAGTTATCCTATTTCAAAAAAAAGTAAAGAAAAAAAGGAAAAGAAAAAAACCCACATGATTATACATTTGTATGAGGATTTTTTAAGTTTTGGAAAGATATTCTTTAAACTGCTAACACTGATTACTTCAGGATTGAGTAAAAAAGGAGGATGTTATTAATTTTTTTCACCTCTTTATTATCTGAAGTTATAGAAAGCATTGGAATACTTTGATCATTTTTTTAATCCAATAAAATGAAGAATAAGAAATGAAAACCAGTCTCTACTTTTAAGTTCATTATGTTTTCTTGAGAATAAAAGTTTCATTTAACAAACAGACAAGACATTGAAAAAACTTGTCCTCTAGTTTCTTACCAGGATTCAGGGCCCCAAGGATCTAATTCATTGTGACCATTCTCCGTGATGTTTCTCATACATCTTCAAAAGTATCTAAGTCTGCGTGAAGTGCGTCCCCAGTAAACATTTATTTCCTTTCCTTCATGTTTGTTCTCTCCTTCTTGCCCTTCTCCCATTCAAATAACCAGTGCTATGACCCCCAAAGTGGTCTTTATTTTCCATCTTTCAGGCTGCTTAGATGACTTAGGCTGCACTAGTCCTCAGCATGGTAACTAGGTGTTTCTTTCAGAAAGAGTGAGCTCCAAACACAATTTTTGCTTCACCATGTCAGGATTTAAGCTCAAAATGAGGGAGGGAGATTTGTCTACTGAGCAATGTGTTATGGAGGAAAGTGGTTCATTAGTAACTGGGCCAAAATTCCTACACTTACAATCATATACAATGATTATATAAACACGAATGGTCCATATTTATACGAGTGTCTGCTGTTTTGTAGGCTCATTTTTATACATTTACAGATATGAATCTGTAGGCTGTTTTTATAGACTCATAGATATGAATCTTCATGGGATAGAAAATGATATATGTGACATTTCAGCAGGGTAGAGATGTGAAATTTGTGTGAAATTTGTCTTAGGCAAGAGTTAAAAATCTTTCACATAAAATTATTACATGGAATTGGTATTTGAGAACATTACTTCAGTCAACAGTTCGGAACAATGCATTTCATGAACACTTTTATGCTTTTTCTCAGGTCCCATTTGATATCTCGCTGCCATCTATGTTCAGTCTTGAGAGACTTTTTGATCTTGCTAGTGGTTGTATCGTATCAGAAGGAAGCCTTTTCAACTGGATGGTGTCGATTATTCCCTGAACATCCTTTATGTGTTAACCTTATAAAGGATTTAATTGTTACTGCTTTTCTTGTTTGAAATAAATTTTTGGAACTATTCTCTTATAATAAGCAAAATAAAATTGTTTTCTTTCATAAGCTAAATTTCCTTAAAAAAAACATTGTTTTGAGTAATGTTTTAAATGGTATTTGAATTAAATGACAATGCTGTTGCTTATTAAAACTATCTTACAGAGCTACTCATAGAAAATATGGGGCTTCCCTGGTGGCGCAGTGGTTGGGAGTCTGCCTGCCGATGCAGGGGACACGGGTTCGCGCCCTGGTCCGGGAAGATCCCGCATGCCGTGGAGCGGCTGGGCCCGTGAGCCATCCATGGTCGCTGAGCCTGCGCGTCCGGAGCCTGTGCTCCGCAACAGGAGAGGCCACAGCGGTGAGAGGCCCGCGTACCACACACAAAAAAAGAAAATACGTTTGTGCACAGTACAACTATTCCCACTTTTGTATAATGTTTAGGTCTTTAGATGCATCCATACAGCAAGACTGAATTAAACCAGTGGTTCTTGACTAGGGGCAGTTTTGCCCCTCAGGTGACATTTGGCAGTGTCCGAAGATATTTTTGATTATTATAACTGCGAAGGCAGTACAACTGGCATCTAGTGGGTAGAAGCCAGGGATGCTGCGAAGTATCCTGCCACGTCCAGAAGAGCCCCCCACAGCCACAAATTATCTGGCTCAAAATATCTGTGCCAAGGTTGAAAAATTCTGGATAAGCTTCGAGTCAACTCGAAGTGTTCAGTCAACTTTGGAATTCGTCTGTGTGGCTTAGGAAGAAATCTACAGTGAATTAGACCTTTCATATTTTGCACTTCTGAGGGATAGCATTGCATAAAGTTTTAGAACATGGGCTATGGAACTATATAGACCTGAATTTGAATAGTAACTTCACCACTTGCTAGTTCTGCTACTTTGAGAAAGTAACAAATTCTTTAAGCCTTCCTTTCCTTACCTGTAGAATGGGAACATTAATAGAATTGCTGTGAGGATTAAATTAAGTGATACGATTAAAAGGTACTTAGTACCTGAAGTAGTAGTAATCATCTTGCTAGGAGTTGTCATTTCCCTGCCAAACTGGAAGAAGATCATGCATTTCTGATCCACTTTGTTTAGCATCCTACATGTTGGCTCATGAATGGATATTCACGGTAAAATGAAAAAAATAAGGAAACATAAATATGTTTTTTATAAAGTTAAATGTGTTTAATGAACTGCTCTTTATTCTAAGATTATGGATTTTCTCCTTCCTATTTGGGTTAAAATGGCCTTTCTTTTTTCTAATTTTTATTGAAATACAGTTGATTTACAGTGTTGTGTCAGTTTTCAGTTATATATATATATATATATTCTTTTTTTACATTCTCTTGTATTATAGGTTATTACAAGATATTGAATAGAGTTCCCTATGCTGTACGAGTTAAGTCCTTGTTGGTTATCTGTTTTATATAGTAGTGTGTATATGTCAGTCCCCAAATCCTAACTTATCCCCTCCTCACTTTCCCCTTTAGTAACCATAAGTTTGTTTTCTATGTCTGTGAGTCTATTTGTGTTTTGTAAATAAGTTCATTTGTATAATTTTTTAGATTCCACATATAAGTGATATCATATGATATTTGTCTTTGTCTGCCTTACTTCACTTAGTATGATAATTGCTAGATCCATCCATGTTGCTGCAAGTGGCATTATTTAACTTTTTTATGGCTGAGTAATATTCCATTGTGTGTGTGTGTGTGTGTGTGTGTGTGTGTGTGTGTGTATGTGTGTATACCACATCTTCTTTATTCATCTGTCGATGGACACTTAGGTTGCTTCCCTGTCTTGGCTATTGTACAATAACTAGTGCTGCTATGAATATTGGGGTGCTTGTATCTTTTTGAATTATGTTTTTCTCCTGATATATGCCCAGGAGTGGGATTGCAGGATCATATGGTTGCTCTATTTTAGTTTTTTAAGGAACCTCCATACTGTTCTCTATAGTGGCTGTACCAATTTACATTCCCACCAACAGTGTAGAGGGTTCCTTTTTCTCCACATCCTCTCCAGCATGTATTATTTGGAGACATTTTTTTGTTGGCCATTCTGATTGGTGTGAGGTGATAACATAATGTTGTTTTGATTTGCATTTCCAATAATTAGTGATGTGGAGCATCTTTTCATGTGCCTTTTGGCCATCTGTATATCTTCTTTGGAGAAATGTCTTTTTAGATGTTCTGCCCATTTTTCAATTGGGTTATTTGTTTTTCTGATATTGAACTGTATGAGCTGTTTGTATATTTTGGAGATTGATTCCTTGTCAGTTGTATCATTTGCAAATATTTTCTCCCATTCTGGATGTTGTCTTTCTGTTTTGTTTATGGTTTTCTTTGCTGTGCAAAAGCTTTTAAGTTTCACTAGGCCCCATTTGTTTATTTTTGTTTTTATTTCCATTACTCTAGGAGACAGATCCAAAAAGATATTACTGCAATTTATGTCAAAGAGTGTTCTGCTTATGTTTTCCTCTAGTAGTTTTATAGTATCTGGTTTTACATTTAGGTCTTTAATCCATTTTGAGTTTATTTTTGTATATGATTTTAGAGAATGTTCTAATTTCATTCTTTTACATGTTGCTCTCCAGTTTTCCCAGCACCACTTACTGAAGAAACTTCTTTCCTCCATTGTATATTCTTGCCTCCTATGTCATAGATTAGGTGACCATAGGTCCGTGGGTTTATCTCTGGGCTTTCTATCCTGTTCCAGTGATCTATATTTCTGGTTTTGTGCCAGTACCATACTGTTTTGATGGCTGTAGCTTTGTAGTATAGTCTGAAGTCAGGGAGCCTGATTCAACCAGCTCTGTTTTTCTTTCTCAAGATGGTTTTGGCTATTTGGAGTCTTTTATGTTTCCATACAAATTTAAAAACTCTTTGTTCTAGTTCTGTGAAAAATGAAAATGGCCTTTCTTTTATGGAGTAGTGATAATAGGAGCTGGTAACCCATATTTTAAAATGTACTTACTTTACAATAAAAGAAAAAAGTAGCAACCTAGCAACCTTATATTGGTCCCTGTTTTGGTTTTTGTTTTGTTTTTGTCTTTTTTGTTTGTTTTGTTTTTTCATTTACACATCCATGAAGTCCAAAGTCTGGGAATAACCAAGCTAGAATTGTCAAGAATACTACATAAAAGAAATGAGTCTTGAGCAAGACTTTTAATGATAAGAAGGGTAATAATGGTTGAAAATTTGCTGGTAGGGAAGATGCTGTTGGAGAACAGAGGCATAAAAGTGAAAATGAATATAGTGTATGTGCAAAGGACTCTCCTGCTACCAATCTGGACGGTCATGATGGAAATAAGATAAACTCTAAGGGTGGAATTGGAGTGAAGACTTTGGCCTTGATTCAGTATATGATAGGGTAGCATTACTGGTGATTAAGGAGAAGAGTGACACATTCCTGATGCTAGTGGACATTTGATAAGTGTTGATTGAGTGAAAGAGAATGAATGAATGAATGAAATGAATGATAGCCTGGCTTTCAGGGAAGATGAGCATGCAGTATACAATGGAAAGGAAAGAAACAAAGGCAAGAAGACCAGCAGGAAACCATGTTGTAGTGAAAAAGAAAGGAACAAAATATTTACCACTGAATTCAGAAAGAAAATTTGCCTGATGGCTATACCCTCAAACAAAATAAAATTTGGGTCAGCCAGAAAAGCCATTCAGAAAGTGATGGTGCTAATGTGGTGAAGGTTTCCAAATGCTTTGGCCCGGGACTGGGCTTTATAAATTTCTCTGCTGGGATAGAGAAAGCTTTCAAGGGTTTTGTGTTTCTCCCAAGGGAAGTTTAATTTATTATGCAAAGGTTAGCTACCAGCGGCAAAAGGAACAACAGGAGGCACTATATATTTAACGTAAGTGTGGAAATACAGCCTGACTAATAACCAAGGGCCTTCACTTCAACCTAATATTCATTTACTGAGAATGTATATGCATGTCTTTCATTATTCATTTCTGTTAAGTTTTTACTAATTGGATGCTTTTTGTTTTTCTTTATTTAAAAATTAATGAACACAAATACATGTAGTATTTTATAGAACTTTAGAATGATGCCTGGCACCTAATAAAGGTCTATAATATTTGTTGAATGAATAATAGGATGGGTGGATGTACATATGTAAGTATGTTTTGTATGTATATATGTACATACATGACCCAGACAAGGTGACAGTATGGGGCTCTAAAAGGAGAGGAAGCAAAGGTATCACCACCACCACTGCCATCACTATCACTATCGTTTTTTTGTTTGTTTTATTCTTTTATTGAAGTATAGTGAATTTATAATGTTTCAGGTATACAGCAAAGTAATTCAGTTATACATATACATATATATTTATATACACATATGTATATACATATATGTATATATGTATACATATAAAAGAATATCTTTTTCAGATTCTTTTCCATTACATGTTATTACAAGATATTGAATTTAGTTCCCTTTGCTATAGTAGATCCTTATTGTTTATCTATTTTATATATAGTAGTGTGTATCTGTTAATCCAAAATTCCTAATTTATTCCCCCTCTTCCCTTTTGGTAACCATAAGTTTGTTTTCTATGTCTGTGAGTCTATTTCTGTTTTGTAAATAAGTTGATTTGTATAATTTTTTTAGAGTCTGCATATAAGCAATATTGTATGATATTTGTCTTTCTCTGTCTGACTTACTTCACTTAGTATGATAATCTTTAGGTCCATCCATGTCACTGCAAATGGCATTATTTCAATCTTCTTATGGCTGAGTAATATTCCATTGTGTATAATATCACATCTTTATCCATTCATCTGTCGATGGACATTTGGGTTGCTTGCATGTCTTGGCTATTGTAAATAGTGCTGCTATGAACATTGGGGTGCATGTATCTTTTCAAATTAGGTATTTCTCCAGATACATGCCCAGGAGTGGGATTGCTTGATCATATGGTAACTCTAGTTCTAGTTTTTAAGGAAGTTCCTTAAAAAAACTATCACTGCATTTGTTGTCTATCCTTTCTGGAGCATTTACCATACAAGGCACTGTATAAGTAAATACTTCATATGCATTATCTCCTTCTGGACTCACAAGAATTAGGAGTGTGATGCACATAGGATGACTGGCTCTGTTTTACAGAGGAGGAAACAAAGGCATCAAGCAGTTCAGCAACTTGTCCAATGATCATATTCAGAGGTAGAGCCAGGATCTAAATCCCAGCTCTTTCTGACTGGAGAATTTGAGCTCTTTGTTGCTAACCTGGCTTCCCCAGCCCTTGTACCTACTCTACTGCTTTGGGAAATTTGAAAATCAAGGGAGAGGAAGACATAGCTGAACCTCAAGCTAAAACTGGAATACCTAGTGGGGAACACCCTAGAAAGAGATTGTTAAAAATCACTTGCAGACTGAATGGATAACCCAAGAAAGCATGGGGTGTCCCCAGTGTTATCCATGCCAATACATTGTTTTCCTTTGGGGAAGACAGGTCCCTTCCAACTATTGCAGATAATATATTTCAGCATATTTTTACTTTCTTCCCACATTTAGTAACTTACAGATGCTGTCATTCTTAGGTTTTGTTTTGACTGAGAGAAACACTGTCTAAAACTGCACCAGACCCTGCAGTCACGGTTTCCCCATTTTAAGCCATCGTTCCAGAAATCCCCCATCTCTTCTAAAGTAGGGACAACAGTCACTGGTTAGCGCTGAAACTTTCTGTGCAAGGCAGTGAGAAAACGGTGATGAACTGGGCTGAAGTACAAACAAAAAGAAAATTCAACGTCTACCAGGATGAAAGATGTATTTGTTTCCGGAAATGTCTTTCAGGCTTTCTTTAAAGACCAAATTACACAATTTGCAGCTGCTTTTTTTTTTGCCCATGCAACGTACAGTATCTGCAGATGTTTTATAGCAGACACCTGCAATGTTTTCTATTTGTCTTAATTATAACAGAGAATGACAGGAGACAAAGTAAAATGGGAAGAAGAGAAGGAGAAAGAGGGGGAGGGAAGCAGGGAGCGAGAGAAGAGGAGCCGGTGCTAGCATCTAAGTGATGGGTAATAAAACCCCAGTGCTCCCCATATCTTTCCCCATATCAATCTCCAAGAGATTGCTTAAGAAATTGACCACCTGCCAGCTATTCAGAGGCTTAAATGCAGTAGTCTCGGTTCAGTACACGTGTAGGCACTTTCCATATTCCCCAGCCTGGTTGACTTGTTCTCCTTCACTGAATTGCAGGGGTGAAAAAATGGTACATTTTTGGAGAGTACTAGAAACTTGGCTTCTGCCTCTGGTCTGCATTGCCCTTCTTTCCCCTTCTGGACAGCATTATACGGATCCCTCCATCACAGCTCAAATGACAGAGCATAGGCTCCCAGAACTCCTGGAGTACTTCCTGGTGCACTGATAATTTGGCTTTTAACAATGCCCAAGGGCACATAGTTCTGTATTGTTACATTTCACAGCAAGGTCTTATAACCTTAGCACAAGGGTGTCATAAGTGTGTGAGCCCGCCCTACAGTCCTTTGGCTTTCATTTGTCTTGAGACAGGTACATCATTTTTTGTTGATGTATCTTTTAATCTACAAGGTGTCCACAAGCCTGGAAACGTAGGTGAAATATACATAATGTCATCATGAACATCTTCAATCTGTAGAAAAATAAAATATTATTTTAAACTTTATCTTTGTGTGCATAGGATTGGACAAGCCACTAACTGGGAGTTAGGGAAGAAAATAGTGGATCCAGAAGTCTACTGTTTAACCACCCTTTTTCATTTTCTTATATTTGAAATGCTTGTGATATATCCCCGAAAGAAGCACCCACCTATATGCCCAAGGAAACTTATGCAAAAATGTTCACTGAGGCATAGATTACAATAGCGCGCACACACACACACAAAACCCTACTGACTATCCCTCAGGTGGATAATGGATAAATAAATAATTGTGTAACATACAGTAGAATATTATATAAAACATATAAATGAATAATAGACTACCACAGAGCAGTTGTAAATGAATTACAGAGATATACATCAATTTGGATATGCTTCAAAAGTAGGTTGAGCAAAAGAAAAAACTGAAGTGATATAGAAGGATACATATAGGGAGATACTATTTAAAGTTTTGAAAACAGGAAAAATGATATAATATATAATATTTATAGATGTATAAATATATACTAAACTTCTTTTTAAAGGCAGGTTAATTAATGGTCAATACCAAATTCAAGTTTGTGGTCACCTCTTGGATGAAGGAAGGAAATGAGGTCAAGTAAGAATGCCCAAGAGGTTTCATTTGTAAAATTTCCTTTCTTAAGCTGTTTGTTATATTGGTTTCTACTTTTTTGTATACATGAAATATTTCATAAATTAAAAAGAAACACATCGTTTACCTTCCTCATCTTGTTGGCGGCAAGCTTAGTATGGTTACTGGCTCACCTATCAGTAAATAACTATTAAATGTGAGTAATGATCCTGGTCTCATTATACAACTGTAACTGTGTCATTCATATCTGGTTCCATTATTTGGGGTTTTAATGACAACTAAAAACAATTTTAAAACTAATGTCAAGCTATATAGGTGCCCAATTTTAGAAAACTCTGTCTATGAATATATTAATTTTTAATATAAGATAGTAGAGCCTCAGTAAATGTTTAATTAAATTGAGGTGGATTCCCAGTGCAATTCCTGTCTTTTGTGAGTTCCCTAGTTATACTTTAAATTATTTGATTTTCCAAAATTAGATATTTGCCAAACTTTTCACATGATTTTTTGGTTATGCAAAATGAGTTCACTTGTAAAGTCTAGCTGCTGTCCATAATTTCAATGTTTTTAAAAATATATTAAGGAAGAAGTTTCTCTTTGCTAAAGATCACTTCCTATTTTTACTTTACACTTCAGTAAAGCTTTATGAGTTGCAACTTTGACACTAAAATTTCCATGGCAACAGATTTTTTTTTGTCATAAACACAGGTATGATTGAGAAGAAGGCTTTAGTGACAGCAGTTTTCTTCATAATTAAATTCATTACTTAAAATGCTGGGTTAAGAAGCGTAGGAATTTTGTTACAACAAGGACATTTTCAGCTGGAGCTTTGGAGGCGACACAAAATTAATTGCTATAAAATTGCCTTTGGTTGTGTTTGATATTTAAGATAACATTTATACATTTTTTATTTAATAGCTTAGAATGGAGCATGTCTAAAACCATATTCTGCTCAAGTACAAATCGCCCTGAACCCTCCCTTTAAATGGTCAACAATGTGAAAACTCAGTAGATTTCTAAGTAGTGCCACAACTTTCCTAAGTTAATTCCCCTCCAACAGATTCACAGGAATTTCTTGACCTGATTTCTTGTCATTATAAAAGCAATTCAGAACTGATGTAGAGGATTTGCAAAATACTGTAAGGTACAAAGTAGAAAATAAAAGTTACTCAGAAATCTGCTACTGTGAAGCAACCAATGTTAACATTTAAATGTATCCTCGGGGCCTTCCCTGGTGGTTCAGTGATTAAGAATTCGCCTGCCAATGCAGGGGACACAGGTTCAAGCCCCTGTCCAGGAAGATCCCACATACCCTGGAGCAACTAAGCCCGTGTGCCTCAACTACTGAGTCTGTGCTCTAGAGCCCATAAGCAACAGCGACTGAAGGCCGCTCACCTAGAGCCTGTGCTCCGCAATAAGAGAAGCCACTGCAATGAGAGGCCCACGCCACTGCAACTAAGAGTAGCCCCTGATCTCTGCAACTAGAGAAAAACCCGCGCACAGCAATGCAGACCCAACGCAGCCAAAAATAAATAAATTTATTAAAAATAAATAAATAAATGTATTCCCTATAGCACATCTGTTTTCCCTAATAGCCAGAAAAAAACCATCTTCAGACTGAAAAGTACTGAGATTTGCGGCAACTATCCATATTCCCTAAAGGTGGAGCACAGATGGGCCTCTTCAGAGTCTATTGGCTGGGAAAATGCCTGAGTTGGGAATATTTAGGCCTGGTGGTTGGAGTGCAATGCAGTTAGAAAAACCAGGATGTAAGTGGATCCAAAGCAATTGTCCAGAGTTCTCTGTCCGAGTAATAAAGTGTATGGTAATGATCCATAGGGAAGGAAAAAAACCAAATCTTTGTTTTGCCCTTTGGAGGCTGGTCATTTGATCTCTCTTTCAGAGATGCATTAGTATTTCCCTGACAAATGGCTCACTTATTCATATATACACTTGTTCATTTGATAGATTTTATTCTGTGTCTTTGCTTCCCAGCAGACATGTCCTTTCTCACTCTTTATTTTAAAAATATTTATCAGGTGCCCACTATATGCCAGAGACTGTGCACTTGATGGGCTCCACTTAGGCAGTCCCTACTTTCAAAAACTCACATCTAATGACTCCAGCTCTTCTTTTCAGGTTCAGCTGGGATCTCTCCTACCATGAACCTGTCTCTTCAGCTTCCCCCTGGTGTTTCCCTGTAAACGCATGTGTGCTCTGTCACACCCACTCTATCCCATACATGCTTATTTACATGTCTGTCCCCCTCCTTGAGATCCGGGAGCAAAGTAGGTGGATTTCAAGGAAACAAATTTATTTTTCCATTGTTTATGAAAGTTTCTTGTTAAATTTTGATTTGCATGTTTTTGACTACAACTGAGATTGAACTTTTTTTTTCGCATTTGTTATCTTCCCATTGCATTTTTTTGTTTTCATACTTCTTCAGAACCTTTCCTCAATTTTTTACTTGTATGCTCACCTATTTTCCTCTTGTTGATTTCCAAGATTCCTCATGATCAAGGCTATTCATGCTTTTTATATGTTTTGTGAGTTTTTGTCAGGTTTTCACTTGCCTCTCAATTTTCATTTACTGTTTGGTAGTTCTTATTTTTAAAGCTGTGTTAGTCAAATCGAGAGCATTTAGTTGGTTTTATTCAGACTTGCCCGAAAAAGGATTTAAGGTAGCTTACAAATATGCATTCGCTAAAACCAGATAAGAAAAATGAGGCCAATAGAACAAATAAAAGTAGGAAAGTAAGATGGAGCCAGGAATTGAGTTAATTTCTTGAAAAAAGATGCTGTTACAAGCTTTAGTCTTACTAGGGGTCAGCCACATAGTTGTGTGCGTTCCTGCAACATGTTTTGGCAAGTAAATATGATGCATTACAAGATCAACTTTGTAATGAGGGAAACACAGACCATGGACTTAGGAGAAGTGCTGCTGTTCCTGGTACTAATTCCAGAAAACTGTTTTTCCTGAGGTTCCTTATGAGGATATGCTCTAAATAAACTGTGCCTTCACTAGCAGCCTACAGTAAAATACAACACATTTCAAAGACCATTGCAAGAACTGTAGGCTATTCTTTCAAGGGTTTTTCATTTATTTTATTTTCACAAAACAATATCCATTTCTGATGAATTGGTTTATAGCAATTTGGAAGGCATGTATTGTAGCAAGGGAGCGATGTCAAGGAAAGGGGTATTTTTATTGATCTTTAGAACAGTTTTGTTTTTGTCTGAGGAAAAATACTTCAGTGTGTGTGGTTTTTTTTTTTCTTAGAGCAATTTCTCTGGTTAAAAATATTTTTCACATATATTTGGGGTGGTGTGGAAAAACACACCCAAACGGCCATTCTTCAAAACTTCAAAGGCTGATGCTCTGAACTGCTTGAAGTAAATTGGTTTATGAATCTTGACACTGCATTCAGAACGAACACAAGATGCAACTAGCACTGCAGCAATCAGGCAACCACAAATATATAGTTCTGCTTGAGGTGCTGTAAGTCAAATTCTAAAGGAGAGAAAAAAGAACTGATTTTGCAAGAGATGGGTAGGCATGCAAATACTCTTATTATGTGTACCTTTTCTGGATTTCTGATTGAGGGAGAATAATTTTTCTAACATAAAAGTTAATTTTTTTCTGATAGAGGGTTACAATTTTTATAGAATAGTGGATTCACAGGTTTAAAAGAACCATAAAGGTTATTCAGTTGAATTGTCTAAGCTGAATTCCCTCTGGACTGTCCCCATCAAGGAACAACCAGCCCCCACTTAAGTAGCATCATAGCTTAGTGGTTAAGAGAGCCATCAGTCCATGTGGGTTGGAGTTCTGGTTTTCCTATTTACCACCTTTATGAACTTGGCAAGTTTCTTAACCTGTGTGTACTTGTTTTCTCATCTGTAAATTAGGGATAGATAAAGCACGAAAAACAGTGGGCTAGAGATCAATAATGGCGATCTCCTACTATCATTACTATTATTACATTCTTACAATATTACACACACCTTCCATGAAAGTTCAGTTCTGCCTACAAAGACCATAATTTTGTTTGTTTGTTTTCAGTAATAAGGGGAGTTCGTTTCTGGTAGTAGCAGAGTAGCATTTATTGAACGACCATCTACCCATCACAGTTTTGAGTTTTTGACTAAAAAAACAGCATAAACAATTATAAGATCAGAATTAAATAACTGTTTGAAAATCCTGGGGAGTGACTAAAAAGATGCAGACACTGGAGGGGACATGATGCTTGCAATAAGGGAAACAAAGTAGGTGAGATCCACATTGGACAGCTTTTTCCTTGAGGACACTCCTCATTTTGTAACGTTCTTACGAAACAGAGCCCAGTCAGGAAGAGGCTGACTGATTGGATTGAAAATTCAGAAGTCAGAGTGTGGTGTTGCTGGAGTTGCTGGAAATTAAAGAGGGATGTTCCAGAAAATAAGAAGGCAGGGCGGGGAGCCCCCAAATCTGTGGACAAATTCTCCTCAAATTGTTGGCTGACTACCAAACTGCAGGTGCCCACAATGAGACCTCGGGGAATCCAGTGGAAAACACCAGTGGAATTAAAGGTACTGAGCAGAGATTTCATCCAGTGCTTGGTGCTGGGGAGACAAGTTTTGGAATTCAAGTCCAGCCAAGTAGGAACTTACTGAATTCTTTGTGCTTTCCATTGAAACCCTAAGAGGGCCACACCTTAAGAATAAAGATGCAGGACTAAGGACTACAACTGAGGCCCAAGGGCAAAACAACAATAAGCCCATCCCATCAAGGCTCCACAAGATCAAGGTGATTCATCAGTAGTTTGTCTACTAGAACAAAACTCAGCACTTTCCAAAGAAAGGTAACATATCATCTACAGCCCACAATGTACAGTATACCAGGAAAAAATTACTGTATATACAAAGAAGCAGGAAAGTGTGGCCCACAATCAAGGGAAAAAACAATCAAACAGATCCACAAAGTCCCAGATGTTAGAATCAGCAGATAAAGACTTTAAAATAACTATGATATACATGTGAAGAATCTACTGGGAAAGATTGATAAAATGGGTGATGAGATTGGGAATATCAGGAAAGATATGGAAACTAGTAAAAAAAAAAAAAGAAATCCTCAAACTGAAAACTATAATATTTGAAATTAAAAATTTATTGGATGAACTTAACAGCAAATTAGGTACCACAGAAGAAAATAAAAGGATGGAGAAATGTATACCATACAAACACTTAACATAAGGAAGCTGGTGTGATTCTATTAACATCAAGGTATATCTCAAGGCATGGATTACTGCCAGAGGCAAAACAGAACATTTCATAATTATAAAAACATCAGTTCATTAAGATGACAGAACAATCCCAAGTGTGTATGCATCTAATTGATAAAGGTTTATTTTTTCAACGTCTGGTATAGGGAGAGTTGTCTTGATTTGGAAGTTGTTTGATATGTCTATTGGAGCAGGTGGCTTCTGTGAGTCATAGGTGTGGGCTGGCTTTGTTGCTTCAGAGAGACAGGTAAAACTATTTGAGACAAAATGATAGAGTTAACAATCTTTCTACTTTGCCCAGGACTGAGATGTTTCTTGGGACATGAACTTTCAGTGCAAAAATCAGGACAATCCCCAAATTGGAAAAAGTCCCAGGCAATCTGGGTTGGTTACTCATCCTACAAAGAGAGGAATAAGACAGTAAATAGAGTTTGTTTTCTATGTCTGAGTCTGTTTCTGTTTTGTAAATAAATTCATTTGTATTATTTTTAGATTCCACATATAAGTGATCCCATATGGTATTTGTCTTTCTCTATCTGACTTACTTCACTTAGTATGATCATCTCTAGGTCCATCCATGTTGCTGCAACTGACATTATTTCATTCTTTTTTATGGCTGAGTAATATTCCATTGTGTATATATACAACATTTTCTTTATCCATTTAATTACCTTTTAAATATCTGCTATAAATTGTTTACATCAGACTGCCAGTTGGTCCCAAAACAATGTCAGGGAAAGAAGAGTGTGTGTGTGTGTGTGTGTGTGTGTGTGTGTGAGGGGTGCACACATTCCCATGGAATTGACCCCAATGCCACAGGATGGTGCTTCAGCATTCCTTATAACAAATATCTCTCTACTTACCATGGGGTTACGTCCTGATAAACCTGATGTAAGTTGAAAATATCATAAGTAAAAAAATGCATTTAGTACACCTAACCTTCCGAACATCAGAGCTTAGCCTAGCCTACATTAACCATGCTTAAAATGCTTATGTTAACCTGCAGTTGGATAAAATCATGTAACACAAAGCCTATTTTATAATAAGGTGTTGAACATCTCAGGTATTTTATTGAATACTGTAATGAAAGTGAAAAACAGAATGGTTGTATGGGTCCTGAATGGCTATAAGTGTATCAGTTGTGGACACTCGTGATCACGTGGCTGATTGGGAGCTGCGGCTCACTGCCGCTGCCCAGCATCATCAGAGAGTATTGTACCCTATATCACTAGTCCAGGAAAAGCACAGAATTCAAAGTATGGTTTCTACTGAATGCATATCGATTTTGCACCATTGTAAAGTGGAAAAATCATAAGTGGATCCCTTGTGGGACTGTTTATTTTTCTAGCACACTTATGGTGAAAAGGAAGTATTCTGATTGCTCTTCTATTCCTCCTCAAGGGATGAGTAAAACTGAGAAATAAATCAAGACGGTGACACTAGACTGAGGAATTTTTCAGCAATGTCTGTCAGCTTTTGGAGATTTGCTGAGAAGAAATAGTCACGACTCAATATCTTGCTTGCACAGCAGGCTCCAGTTCAGACTCGGATCTCGCCCCATCTGATCATTTATGATGTATCCAAGAGCTCCAGGTATTGCTTTGAGTTTCTGCTCTTGTTCAACTGGCCTCTTGCAGCCATCAGGGCATTTTAGCTGCCACTGAGGCAGTTTAACTACTTCCCTTCCTGTTACTTACAGATCTGTCTCTCTCTTCAGCTTCCTCTCAGTTTGTCCAACTGATCTACTTCCTTATCAAGTTGCTTTGGCTTCTCCAGTCATTCCTGTCTTTTGAGAAGAATAAAATTTCCAAATAAAAGTGAGTTTTGCATGTGTACTTAATCCTTCATTTCATTCAATACACATTTTTTTGGTCATTGCTATACACTAAACACAGTGCCAGGCTTTGGAAACACAAAGATCTGTGAGCTGTGGCCCAGCCCATAAGATGCTGCTAGTCTGTTAAGGACAACAGAAATACAGACTTACAATTCATGGTACAACAATAAAGATGTTAGAACAAAGCCTGAATGAAATGTTTAGGAAGAGAGGGAACTAACAAGGGTTCAGGGGAGGAAATGATGCAAGTTACTTCGCTAGGGAAAGAAAGAACAAAAGAGGGAAGAAAGGCGAAAATGAGAATCCCTAGCCCAAGATATTGTTAGTTGAGCCCAGAACGACTACTTCCGGAAAGAGGAAGAATTGAGAAGATGTATTGGGTAGATGAAATGCCTAATGAGACCATAAATGAGGAGAATTGCTTCTTACAGCATATGAAAAGGTAATTTTTATCAGATAATGAAATTGTTTTCGGTCTCCAGAATGAAAATGAATCCCTTGCTAATGCAAATCATGATAATAAAGAGAGTGAGAGAGAATGTTGGAATTACACTTGGCCAGCGGTAGGCAGAAACCAACCTAAATAGTCTAGCGGAAAAAAAAGAAAGATAATGAAGTAATCAAAATAATTGCTTAATAGGGAATGTGAAAGATCTGAAATGTTAAATTATAAATGTACATTCTCAAGAAAAATGAGGTGACCTTAAGGAACAGATTAGAAACACAAACTCATGCGGGGTAGAAACTGATGCTTTTCATTTGCAAAGCTGAGGATTAATTAAATCTGGGCGAGCTCTTTGAAATCCACAAGTGTGAGTTACATTAGAATACAATGCAACTGGTATGTTGGTATCATAATTAATGATTAGCATGGACTTCTTTATTAAATATGTTCTGGTGTAGTGATGTAACAGATGTGAAATGAAGAGGACAAAAATGTGTTATTTAAAACCAAAACTGACTTTAGGAGCATCTACTTTCAAAAGTGAGGAGGGAAACATAATTTATTTAGTAGGGAATATACTGATCCCTTCCCCCTTTGAAATTGCCTTGAGACCCATCCCACGATGGAGGGCACTTTGCCCCTCACCAACCTCTGTAGGGAACTAGAGAGGAGTGGGGAAGAGGGTGGCATCAATTTTTTTCAGTTACCTTTGAATCGATCTCTTGCTTCAGCTATATAATTTCAGAGACTGGTAGCAGAGCTTGGTGCTTCTCAAGACAGAAGAGCTGGAGAAAACGGTCCGTTGTTTACAGAGCATATTAAGTATAAGTAAATGGAAGCCCTGAGCAAGGAGGAGGTAGTGGTCTAAATTGTTTTACAGGAAAAGCTAAAGGGAAATTCATTTACTGGGGAGACCAATGGAAAGGTGGAGTAGGAAAAGAAACAACCCTGAGGGGAAAAGGGTGAGAAGCCACAGAGAGACTTAAAGTCCCTTCCCTTGCTCCACACACAGATGCCTTCTGTGAAAGACAGACATCAATGCGGAAATCAGGGAAGACTGGTCCCGGACTAGGGTGCAGGAGGGAAGATGATCCATAAACTGAATTAATTCAGAGACCTGGGAATTCCGAGCCAAAGGTGATATAAAAACAGAAACCGCATTCCAATCCCAGAATGTTGGAATTAACACAGAGCTGGCAAGAGATAGAAACTAACCTACAGAGTCTTGGGGGAGGACATGGGGGAAGATGGAATTACAGCGAAGTTTACTCTAATGGTGTTGCATACTGAAAGATGGTTTTTAATTTAAGTTTGGCAGTTACTTTGAGTTTGACATAAAGATTCTAATTTTGAGTTTGGTTTGCGCTGCTCAAACTTCAGAATATTTAGAGATGCTCCTCTCGGTCACATTTAAAAGATTTCTGAAAATCTATTCAGATTCTATTCTGAAAATCCTTGCATCAAGTGGGAATAGCCACATATGTAATTTTTAAATTTGTTTTTAAATGCAGTAAAAGTTGTTTTCTGATAACGAGAATAGAAATTTGCCCTGTTCCCCAGACTGCTCTCAGCCAGTGACTAAGCAACACAGGGATACTGAAGCAGGCCTGTCCCCATGAGACATGGGACTCCTGTGAGAGGTGACTTTGGCCCTGCAATTCCCCAGCATCCTGACTGAAACTTTCTTAGAACCTCCTTCCCTGTCTCCATCATGCTTTACATCCCTATGCTTTCTCCACCTTTTTTCCTTCCCCATTTCCCTCATAGTTCTTTCACCCTATGAATATCTTGGACATCGAATCCAGTCCTGAATCTGCTGCTCAGAGCACCCAAACTAGCACATTTAACCCCTCACTCTGGAAACACTTTTAGGGAAGGAAAAAAAAAGTACTGTTTTCTCTTCCTTTCTAGGTTCACTGACTAAGGCTCTATGAACTAGATGACAAAAGACAGATTAACAAGAGAAAAACAATGTATTAAGGTGTGTGACATGCATACACATGGGAGAAACTCAGTGACAAGTAACTCAAAGGGGTGGTTAGAACTTGGGCTTATAGAGCATCTTAACAAAGGATGATAAATTCCTAGAGAAATGACAAGACAAAAAAAAAAGGTTAAGTTTTCCAAGGGTGGCAAACTGGGGGAAAGTAAATATATGAGGGAAACCACTGGAATATATTTTGTTTGTTCAGGCCATCTCAGTGCCAACTTTTATCTTCTTCACGGCTATAAACTTCCCTGGGAGAGGGGATTTATTGGCAGTCCTCATTTCTCAGAAGTTCCTGCTCTTTGATAGATAAGAGAAGCTCTGGGAAGGCTTCTTTTTGCATCTGTTGAATCTCAAATGCTTTTAGCTCAAAATAACCCTTATGCTTAAGTGGCATATTTTGGGGTGGCATATTTTGATCCCCTAGACAGTACACTGTGGGATATGGAATCCGGTATCCTGAGAGGTTTCAGAAAGGGCCAGATGACATGACCTAAAAGAGTGGGGCAGTTGACTCCATATGGGTGGACTTTGTCCAGTGGGAAGCAAGAGGCAGATGGGGTGCGGGCAAACAGATTCCCCTTCTCCCTTCCTCTCAGTCGGAGGCATTGTTTCTCTGTACAGTCATCTTGAGGATTTCTAAATACTCAGCAAACACATTTGCTGAGCAAACTGATGTATCTCTTCCAGGTGCATCAGGAAACAGTAGCCAGCGTGGTAACATGGTTCACATCCTTTCCTCCTTCACTCAAGTCTTTCCCCCACTTACTCGCCCTAGATTATCCCTCCCTGCCTCCTCTGTAAAGTACCAGCACTGATTTCTGGCCCTAAACTCTGTTGTCTGGGAAACCTGGGCTAAGACAATTTTTAAACTAATCCTAGGTATAGATATACAAGTAAGAAGTAGCCTCTGGAAGTGGAGGAAAACAGCCTAGACTAAGACAATAGTATAATTTGGACACCTCAAGGCAAAATGGAGGGTGGCTTTTCCAGAAATGGAAAGAAGTTCAATTTTGCTGGTGTAGCACAAGCCTGGGTACTGGGGTCAGGGCTGTGAGAGAAATGGCTAGAGAGGCATCTGGGCACAAATTACTGTATGGGGCATATTAAGGAGTTGTGAAAGCTGACAACGAGTGAGGCCCTGTGGGCCTCCCAGGCATGGAGGCCCTTTTGTCCTCCATTTCTTGTAGGCAGGACTCCAGCCTCATGTTCCCGGAGTTCCAGATTCGGACAGTTGCTCATCAAGGGAGGGGCAGCCAAGGAACCAGCTGAGGCAAGATTCAAAAGACCAGAGAAGCTCATCAAGATTAGGAGACCTGAGGCGAGATTAAGGGAATGCAAGCCCTGCTCACACCCTAATCTTGTCAGAGACCCTACCTTTGAACCATTGTTATAAGACCCCTCATCAAATCCTCCTGGGTTGGGACACACAGTTTTTTGAGGTAGAAGCCCGGTGTGTCTCCCTTTGCCTGGCAAAGCAATAAAGCAATCTTTTTCTTTCTTTCTTTTTTTCTTTTTTATAAATTTATTTATTTATTTTTGGCTGCATTGGGTCTTTGTTGCTGTGCACGGGCTATCTCTAGTTGTGGCAAGTGGGGGCTACTCTTCATTGCCGTGGGCAGGCTTCTCATTGTGGTGGCTTTTGTTGCAGAGCACAAGCTCTAGGCACGCAGGTTTCGGTAGTTGTGGTTTGCGGACTCTAGAGCTCAGGCTCAGTAGTTGTGGCGCATGGGCTTATTTGCTCCATGGCATATGAGATCTTCCCGGACCAGGGCTCAAACCCATATCCCCTGCACTGGCAGACGGATTCTTAACCACTGCGCCACCAGGTAAGTCCAGCTATCCTTTTCTACTTCACCCAAAACTCTGTCTCCGAGATTTGATTTGGCACCCGTGTACAAAGAGGCTGAGCTTTTGGTAACAAAGCTAGAGAGGACTTGCAGCCAGGAAGTAGCAGTCATATTTGCATTTCAGATCTCTGTGGCTGCAGTAGGGAGACTAGATTGAAAGTGGCAGGAAAGATGTAGTAATCTTTGCAAACATTCACTAGCGTTGTGGCATTGATGTTAATTTTTATGATAAAATGAAAGCCTATTATACCTTAGCTATACCAATTTTGAGTAGCCTGATAGTATTATTTCTTACTACCAACTGAAGTATTATTCTCTTTAAAGTTATTCTGGGAAAAACCCATGGAGTAAAATGAAGGGCTAATTTTTATGTTAATAGATGTGTAAATGGAGTTTATTAGGGGTATTTTTAAACCTTTGGGATGTTAAGAAAAATTATCCATATGTTGGAAATGGGCAAAAAAAGATTACTGGGTGTCTTATCAGTGGAGTGCTGGGCATTGACTAACATGTCCAAGGTAGGTAGCTGATTCTCTAGAGGTGTGAACTTCTATTTGACACTTTATTTACTATGTTTAGGAAATTTTAAGGGGGAAGCGGCTGCTTCCCACTAGCTAGCTATTTTACATTTGGTAGTGTACATATGTCAATGCCACTCTCTCACTTCGTCCAAGCTTACCCTTCCCCCTCCCTGTGTCCTCAAGTCCATTCTCTACATCTGCATCTTTATTCCTGTCCTGCCCTTAGGTTCTTCAGAACCTTTTTATTTTTAATATTCCATGTATATGTGTTAGCATATGGTATTTATTTTTCTCTTTCTGACTTACTTCAGTCTGTATGATAGACTCTAGGTCCATCCACCTCACTACAAATAACTCAATTTCCTTTCTTTTTATGGCTGAGTAATATTCCACTGTATATATGTGCCACATCTTCTTTATCTATTCATCTGTTGATGGACACTTAGGTTGCTTCCATGTCCTGGCTATTATACATAGAGCTGCAATGAACATTGTGGTACATGACTCTTTTTGAATTACGGTTTTCTCAGGGTATATGCCCGGTAGTGGGATTGCTGGGTTGTATGGTAGTTCTACCTTTAGTTTTTTAAGGAACCTTCATACTGTTCTCCATAGTGGCTGTATCAATTTACTCTTCCTCCACTTTTAAGGACCCTTGTGATAACACTGAGAACACTCAGATAACCCAGGATAACCTTGTTATTCTAACTCACTTGATTAGCAACCTTAATTCTCCTTTGCCATTTATGGTAACATCCACAGATTCTTGGCGTTAGGATATGGAACTCTTTGGGGAGCCATTTTTCTGCCAGCCACACAGTCTTTTGAGGATCTCAGCTTTATGCAAGGATCTTTGTTCTAACTTGCCACTCTGCAGTCCCAGGCCTCACAGTTATTAAAACCTACACCCTTAGGTTAACCAAACCAAATGCTTCGTCCAGTGAGGCTACAGAATCAGCTCCTACTCTCTCTACCTGGGATTTCATTTCTCCCTTTCCTTCTTTGGGGATTTCTTAGAATAAGAAATCTTATTACTTAAAGGAATATTTGTTACATTTACCCAGCATTTCTAGGGGCTCATAGTAGGAGAATTTGAGATTATCTGGGCAAAAATATTGCCAGAAAAATAAATCTCCAATATGATCATATTCAATCAACCAGGGTATAAATAGAGCATATATTCAAATACTTAAAAGTTATAAGTCAAGCTATAATTTTTTAAGCTAAAATATATTCTGTCATCCTAACTTGACAAATATACTTACATCATGACCTGGAAGGCCCGATGTGGATGCAGGATTCTCAGATTCCTTGATGTGCTGTGCAGGAACTTGGCTGTACAAGGTGAGATGCCCCCAGCTGTGGCCTGTCTCCTTTCTCTTTTTGCACCTGGCTCCACCCAGCACTGTGATAGGCCTCATACACATGCATGTTCCCCGCCACCCTCCCCGTGCCCCGCCTGACTATGAAGTTCTGTCCAAACCTTTGGCAACTAGGCAACTGTGGCCACTTCTCTGGCCTGAGTTGTGTATACAAATACCAAGTTCTGGCTTCAACAGCAAGAACCTGGAGAAGAATCCCATGAAGGTTCTGGATATGAGCTGAGGGCAGTCTAGACAGGGAATTCTATGGTTCTGTGCACCTGAGGTTAAAGCGAGGAGCGTGGGCTCCAGCAGGCCAGTCTCCTTAGGCCTATGGATCTGGCTCTGTGGGAAGGGGAGTGCCCAGAGTACAGCTTTCTAAAGCACTGTGCCCGGGGCAGGAGGCCCTCTTGCCCGGCTCTCAGCATAGTTCTGCAATTGGCTGCCAAAATATTTCCAGTTGTACCTGTACTGTAAATTGTAACTGTCCCAAGTTATTTCTTGCCTCACCTATTGCAATAGCTTCCTAACTGGTATCCTGGCCACTTGTGTCATCCTCGGTCATTAAGAGTCAGAAAACCTCTTTCCAAATCCTGGCCCTGCTGTTTATTAATTGTATAACTTTAGACTGGTTAATTAATCTTTTGCACCTCAATTTGCACAACATAGCTGCTCCCAAATTCCTGACTCACAGGCACTCTAAGAAATAAAAAGTATTTATTGTGTGTTAAGCCGTTACTTTCCAGAGTAATTTGTTAAACAGAAAGACAAAACTAATACATTACCATTCCACCCCTGCTTCTCAAAACATGGCATTGATGTCTATTATTCCAGAGGGCCTTTCTAAAAACCGAATATAAAAACAGTAATGAAGATCTCCAACTAGAAACATTTAAAAACATTCTACCCATTCTATTCTATTGATTCTTCAATAGTCTAAGCATGGATTTTTTCTGTTTTTCAAGATAAAGGTTAAAAAATCAAACAAAAAAACTATAAACTGTACATGACAGGTCAGGCCTCTCTAATATCAGTGACTCTTCTCATGACATACATTAAGGGATGGAGGCAGTGCTGTGTGCTATGTCCCCTGCCCCAATTCTAAGCCCATCCATCTTGCCCCACAGTACCGCAGCTACAACACCCTTTAAAGGCAGTCCTTACATAACAAGAGACCTTATTCTTCCTGACATTTATCTGGTAATACTGAGGAATAGGCTGGTTTGGTTGGTGAAACATTGTATTTAATACTTGCCAGGATTATGAGATTCAAACTGCCTGTAGAACCTGGCCAATGTCTAAGATAGTCATAGACGTAGTTGTCTTTTAATTAATTAATGGCTGCGTTGGGTCTTTGTTGCTGCGCGTGGGCTTTCTCTAGTTGCAGTGCGCAGGCTTCTCATTGCGGTGGCTTCTCTTGTTGCGGAGCACGGGCTCTAGGCACGTGGGCTTCAGTAGTTGCAACTTGTGGGCTCTAGAGCGCAGGCTCAGTAGTTGTGGTGCACGGGCTTAGTTGCTCCGCGGCATGTGGGATCTTCCCCCACCAGGGCTCGAACTGGTGTCCCCTGCATTGGCAGGTGGATTCTTAACCACTGCGCCACCAGGGAAGCCCTGTCATTGTCTTTTACAATGCAAAGAATACTAATTTATCGTATTTCTATTCTGAGACATTAAAACCTGTTCCTAATTTCTTTAGTTGTGTTATTTATTCCTTCAGCATATATTTACCAAGTACCTTCTCCGTGCTAGCTCTGATAGAGTACAAACTAAGCAAGACATTTGTCCTACTCTCAAGGAATCTAGAGTCTAATAAAGAAGAAAGAGAAGTTTTAGTCTAATAGAAAAGAAAGAGATGCTCTTGGGAAAATAATCCCTTTGCGTGAAGAGGAAGCATGAGTGTGTGTGTGTGTGTGTTTGTGTGTGCGTGTGCACACACACGTGCACTCACATGCGCACGCACATACAGGCATGTGTGTCTGCGTATTGTCCAGGTTGGGTGGAAATGCTGCAGGGTTATTGGTTGTTGTTTACTTTTTACTGAAGTGTAACATACGTACAGAAAATTGCACAAATCCTAAGTACATAGCTCAATGAATTTTTTCAAATTGAACCTAGTAAGCAGCACCTAGATAAAGAAATAGAATTTTACTAGTACCCAAGAAGCCCTTTTCTGGTCAATACTTCAGCAAGGAGAAGGAAATATATCAGACAACTTTCTTTCTTTTCAACACTCTGCTTAGTGCATACCTTCCTGCATCATGAGTCACTCTCAGACCATTATTAGTCCACCTTCAAAAATAGTTTCTCTGAGGCAACTCTCCCCTCTTCATAAGCTGAAATCAGTGATGAAAGTCCAGGTGACCCAGAGCAAAAATTTCCAGCTGTCAAATTAACAGCCAGGAAGCATTTTTTTCTTCACAAAAGATGTGTCTAGACTCATGGAAATTTCAAGGAAAAAAAAAAAAAACTCCATTAGGTCATCAGGTGAAGGATTGTTCCCTCTGATATGATTCCTAGTTTTTTCTTTGGTTTAAAATGAGAACAGCTGTTCTTATTCAAAGTCAAGCCGTACACATAAAGCAAACCTAATGTACCCTTTATTGTAGTAGATGGGAAGCGTGCACCAAGCCAGTTAGGTAGTACAACCCCATGATGTGGCAGCAAAGCCTATGGCATGTTATTAGAAACCAAGTGATATAGAACATCTTTTATTTTGTGTTTAGAAAGCACAGGACAGCTACCTGACCCAAAGGTGAACCTTACACGGATACAATCAGACAAAGCACTTTCCATCGAAATATAGAAGTTCAAGGCTGTGGTGTTCAAGTCCCTTTGAGTGCTAATATCTATCAGTAGGTATAAGAAACGTAAAAAGTCACTCTTTGGGCTGAATCTTCCTTTAATCTTTTCTAGAAGGGCCTTATCACAGTTCAAACAAAATGGCTTAAAGTAAGAGTGGGTCTGTAGTAGGCAAATAACCCAGGTGGAGGTCTCTTGGATCATGTATTTGATGTTTTTTCATGGAATTAGAAAAAAGTGAAGAAAGCTTGAATCACAGCATTTGTGTTGTAAATTTCCATCACATTTTTTGGTGACTTTCTCCAAAGAACTTTAAGCCTATTTGCAAAACATAAGCAAGACTAGTAGCTCTTTTACTCAGAAACCATGTTTTTGTTTTGTTTTCTGCAACTACAGCATCTACCATAGCACTTGGGACATGGTAAGTGTTTAATAAACATTTGGTGACTGACAAATGTCTATGTGTACTGAGCTAAGGAGTTAGAACTTTATCCTAAAAGCTATGGGAGTCATTCCCTGAAGCATGTTCAGGAAAGGAGTGAAATGATCATATTTACTTTGTAGGAAGATGCCCTGGCAATAGTAGGGAACATACACTATAAAGAAACAGATCTGGAGGCAAGATGACTCACTGGGAGGTAACAGTAACATCCCAGACTAGATAGTTTGAACTAAGGTAGGGGAATGTTAAGGTAAAAAGTAGACACTAATTTGAAGGATACTTAGAAAGTGAAATCTATATGATCTAATGATTGATAGAATATGGAGGGAATGAGAAGATAGGGGAGGAGGACTCTAACAATGATTCTTGGGATTATGGTTTGGTCTTTTGGATGGGTGATGAGTTAACTGGTTGAGATGCAGAAGATAGTAGGAGAAGGAACAGGTTTGGTATCAAAAACAATAGGCATTCTGCATTCCCTTTGGGTGTGAGGTCCTTGTGGGATGTCTGATATACAATAAATAGAGTACGAATGGTTTTTGAAGCCATGGGTTTTAATGCTATCTCACAGGAAGAAAGGCAGAGTGTGAAAACCCAGAGGGCAAAGTGCAGAAGGAGACCAAGATGGAGGGGCCAGAGAGGTGGGAAAAAAGCTAAGAGAATAGAGTAAGAAAGAGAACAGAGCTAATGAACACGGGCTTCAAAGGGATTGAATGAGGTAAAGACTAAGTCAGATTGAACATATTGGAACTAATGTGTAAGAGCAGCAATTATGTCTCTTTTGATCGCAAGTACTAGAAACTCAAATCAGCTTAAGCAATTTATTGGTTCATGTTAATGGGGAGAAGGGAAGATCCAGAGTCTTAAATAATAATAATATCATTTTCTCCCCATCTCTACGCATAACCCCTCATTTACACATCTGTCCTCTGTTCTGGTCTTGTTCTCTTCTACTACTGACAGACTTCCTGTCCATGGAGGGAGACAAACTGTAGGTGGCTCTGGGCTCATATTTTCTCAGCCTTGTAAATCCAGAGGAAAGCGGAAACGTCTCTTTCCCCACTTCAGAATACACAGCTTGCTGGGAAGGACTCTGATTGGTCAGGCCAGCCAGGGTCACGAGCCCACTCTTAAGCCAGGCAGCAGGTATCGTGAATGGTGAAACCACCAGAATCACATGATTTGAGGATGTAGGAATAGATCCAAAAGAAGGAAGAGGAAAAGGTGCTGTTCCCAGAATCTAGGGTAGGAATGGAGGGTGACCAGAAATAACAGATGTCTACAATCTGTTGAATGATGCTGGTAGAAGCCAGTTTGCAGTTGAAACTCAGTCAGCCTTTTAGACTCAGCTGTCACAGATACTGATTAAAAAACTAAGACGAGTGCCCATAGACTAGTCTTCATTTTGAAGAGGCTTGCCTATTAACTAAACATATGGATTAAGATGTATGTATTCCCTAAAAGTCACATAAAAAAGGAAGACTTTTTTCTCCCTTATGGTAATTGAAATTTGGTTTTGGTATGAGATAAAATTATAAAGTGACTTATTTTTTTTAAATAAAAACACTGGGAAGTTTTTCAAGGTGTTCACTTTGGGAGTCTGTACAATTATCCTAGCAGTGATGTTACTGCACAAGACATTTTTGAAAGTTCTCTTTTGAATTTGCCTCTGAGCTTGAAGGGGTAAAAATCCGTGTCTTTTAAGGACACATTAGAATTCTGAAAACAACCCAAGTTGTCATTTGGAGTGAAATTTGGTGAAAAGGGTAAGTTAGAGGAATACAGCACAATCATGTAATCCAATAATGAGATAGGTTGATTTTCCTCTCCAGGACCCTAGTGATCTTCTCCTTTCTCCTCTTTCTCACTCTCCCCCCAGCTCTCTCTCCAGTAGCTCTTACACATCCAGCCAGATTAACCTTTCTGAAGTGTAATTCCCATCACGTCAGTACCTTTTCCAAAATCTATCAGTGACTCAAACTGCTGGTATAAAAATGTCCAAGCCCTTTGGTCTGGAACTCAAGGCTCTTTGCAGTCTCACTGAAGTTTGTTATTTGTTCTCCCTTTCAGTCCCCAAAAGTGAACTCCTGAATATTTTCTGTTCAATCTCAATGAATTCTTATATTTTTGTTTTCTCTCCATGACCAATTTCTATCTTGCCTTTATGGCAATGATCAGATGTCATCATCCCCATGGGCTAGCCCCCCCTGATTCCTGCATTCCAGTTGATTATCCTTGGTTTCTTTCTCCTAAGATTGAAATTGCTAGTTTCTGTTTATCTGGAATTTTGTGGGAATATGGGGTTAGAGTAATGCAGTGTTCTAGTTATTGATAATAATGGTATGTTTAATATAGCACTAGGATTAAAAGAAGTGGACAATAGTAAGACACCTAAAACAGATTACTTTGAACGTAACAGTCTAGTCAAAAGAGCAAGCATAGTCTTTAGAGATAGACTGGATTTGAATCCTAGCTCTGTTGTTTTTTAGCTGGGTGTCTTTAAGCAATTTATTTAATATTTCTCTAATCATCCATCCTCTCATCTGTAAAGTGGAAGTAATGACACGTTTCATAAATTTATTGTGAGGATTAGAAGAGGTTATGGAAAAGATTTTAAAAATAATCTTAGAGAAAGGAAGACTTCTATAAGCATGATAAAATTCAGAAGCTATAAAGATTGATATTTCAATTGCATAAAATGTAAACATTTTTGCATGGCAAAATAATACCATAACCAAAGCCAAAGAGGGTAAACTGCAACATTTATAACACATAAAGGGATTATTTTCATTCTCTCATATCTGTGGGGAAAAAGACCAATCCAGTAGAAAAGAATATGGACAAAGGAAATAAAACTTATTCCACAGAAAACGAAATATAAATAGCTTTTAAACATATAAAAAGATGCTCAACCTCATATGTAATAAAGTAAATGCAAATTAAAACTCAGTGATATACTATTTTTCACCTGAGGGGAATGTATACAGGTACAACTTCTCTGAAAGGCAATTTGGCAATGACCATAAAATTTAAGCACATACTCTTCTGAGCAATTCTACTTCTAGGATTGTATATACCTGTGCTGTCCAATATAGCATCCAGTGGCCACATCTGATTACTGAGTACCTGCAGTGTGGCTCATCTGAATTGAGATATACATTATGCATAAAATACACACTGAATTCCAAAGACTTACGGCAAGCAAAAGAATGTAAAATATCTCATTATATATTTTTTATAATGACTTACATGTTGAAATGATATTTGGGATATAATGTGTTAAATATAATACATTAGTAAGAACAATTTTACTTGTCTCTTTTAATTTTTTTAGTATGATTGCCAGAACATTTAAAATTATGTATGTTGTTCACATATGAACAGTGACAACATACACTGTTCTATTTGCATGTATGAGAGATTATGTATGTATAAAGAATACCTGGAAACATCCTTAATATTCACTAACAGAGGCTTCACTAAATAACACATGATACACTCACAGAGTGGAATGTTATGTGACCAGAAAAAGGAGCGAGACTAATTTGTACCAAGATGGTAACTCTCCAATATATATTAAGTGAAAAAAAAATAAAGCACAGAACAGATGTATAGTAAGCTGTTTGTTTCAGTGTGTATTGAACAAATTTGGAATGAATTATGTAAAATTGTACATATGCATAGAATATTCTTGGAAGGATGCATAACTAATTATTTTTAGTTATTGTCCTAAAGAGAAGTAATTGTGTCTCAGTATCAGAGATAGGAGATTTATTTTTAACTCTAACTTTTTGTACTCATTTACCAACATTTTAACAACATGTATTCATTACCTATTTAGAAAAAAATGTATTTACAGGTTTTCATTGTTTTTGAAGAAAACAATCTCCAAAAAGAATTTCCCAAAGTCAGTTATGACAGCATAGTAACTTATGTTTATTTTTTAAAAGTAAAGGTGGTAAACCATGGTGTCCTACACGTAGTAGGTGCCTAGGAAATATCCGTTCCTTTCCCTTTTCCACTCTTTGGCTAATAGCACAGATATCATAACAGAATCTTTCCATGTTTTAGGAATATCCTAAGTGTTGCCTTCATGTTATGGCTCTGGATATGTCAAGGGTCAGTGAATGAGGCTGCACTGATCTTATGACATGCCCTGGAAATTAGTTATTTCCCCCCAATAAATCCCAGAAATATGCTTGCTTGCTTTTATACCCCTCTCATCAAAATGGAAGACAGCTTGTATAATGCATAACTTCTTAGTCAGTATGGTATTGTAAGCTGTCTGCAAATTTTATTACTATATTAAGGGCGGAAGCAAATTTTTCCAGTTATTACATCCTCTGCATTGAAATCTTCACTCTCCTTGTCAGTCTCTTGATTCTTCAGCAGTTAAAACACTCTCTTTATTTCTGTATCAGAGACTCTGTGTGCCTTGCTAACCTCTTTGTCTACTTCAATCACCTCTTCTCACTTTCATGAAGTTTGTTGATTGATTGCTTCTAACAGGGTATGGCTGGCTTTCCAGGCCTTTGTCTAAATTTAAAACACTAGAGCCATCCTTCAGAAAGTACACTGTGCTCAATCAATTGCATTTGCTCATAGAATACCTTTTGTTTTTTTAGAAGCAAAAGTCTCTTGATTCTGACTCCTTATTTCCGTTCCCATTGATTCTGCCTGAGTCCAGGTCCCCTTCATCTTGTCTGAGATATGTCAATTAGCTCTTAACTAGTCAGCGTGCTTTCAGACTCCCTACCGGCAGTCCATTTTCCACTTTACGGCTAAATTTTAAAAACAGGTTCTGAAAAACAGATTTATGCATTCATTCCTTCATTCATCCAACGTTTATTAAGCATCTCCTTTGTGTCAGTCATTATGCTAGGAACTGGGAACACAAAGGCATCTTTTTCCTATGCAGGCCCTGTGCTCCTGAGCTTGTGTCTAGTGCAGGGGGCCAATGAGTGGACACATGTCTATGGGGGTAGGCCCAGGATGCTGTGGCAGAACCCAGCAGGGAAGGACAGTTTCTCAGTCCCTGCCACCTGATCAAATTGGAGACAGGCAGAAGGACGTGTTTTAACAGGCCCTCTCCAAGAGCAAAGGCTGGACAAGTGGTACATAGCATATCTGATCAGTAAGGCTGGACGGATAGCCAGAGACAAGCTGGAGACATCAGCATGAGGCAGTGGTGAAGGGCTTAAGGGGCCATGCAAAGGAGTTTAGACTTTATTCTAAGGGCCTAGGTTTTAAGTAGCGTAGTCATGTGATCAGATTTGCATTTTATGAAAAGCATCATGATAAAAGTTTGGAGGATAGTTGAAGGGATAAAAGACTGGAACCAGGAAAGCAGATTAGGAGGAGACTGTTTCAACAATCAAGAGTCAAGGATGATCTAAATGAAGAAAACAGCAGTGGGGATGGGGAGAAGTGGACAGACTCTAGAGACAGCCATCAAGAAAACAGACTAGGTTTAGTGATTACTTATTTGGATGTTTGTGGGAAGGGGGAAAAGGAGAATGTCAGAATTGACTTGCAAATGGCTGGTTTGAGTCCTTGGGATGCTGTAAGGAGCTATGCAGAGGGAATGGTTTGGCAGGGAGCTGGTTGTGTGATTTGGTAAAGACGGTAGCTGTTGAGTATTTGTGTCTGCACTCAGGTGAGAGGTGTAGACCAGAGACATTCATTCTTCACCCGTTTACTCATTCAACAAATAGGTGTTGAGTGCCTACTATATTCCAGGTACTGTTCTAAGCATTGGGAATGTAGTGGCAAAAAAACAGAACAAAGTTCTATTTTTGTGGCACTTTCGCTCCAGAAAAGAGACTAAAGAAACCAAACAACAACTAAATAAATGTATACTATGGTAAAATGTCAGGTAGGTATGTTGAGGACAAATACAATTCGGGTGAGAAGACAGAGCATGACCAGGTGTTGGGGATATTTAAAATAAGATAGTCCAGAGAAAAGCATCTTTGAAGAGGTGATATTTGAGCATAAACCTGATTGAAGTAACAAAGGGAGGCATGGGAAAGTTCAACGGAAGGGTGTGTAAGGAAAACCTTGGGGGGCAGAAGGGTCCCAAAGGAGTGGGTGGTGGAAGTTGTAAGGGAGGGGTAGAAGGGGAAGGAATACAGATGCTCACATAATAGCACCCCCTACCAATCCCTGAAAACCTTAAATTCTTAAGTACTATATGTCATCTGCTTCCTTTTGCAACCATCTCTAGCCCCTTAGACAGTACTAATTCCTTCCTTCATCATGACTTGGACAGTCATGTCACTTTGTATCACTAGAATTTGTTACTTTGCTATAACCTGAGCTTCTCCAAGGTAGGGATGTTGTTCACCTTGGTGACTGAAATACACAGCACAGTTTGCTGGGAACTCCTAGGGCCCACAAATGTATGTTGACAGAACAATAATGACAAATGAGGTGACTTTTTGAACTTGACTTCTGAAAACCACTATAAAACATATGATCTGGCTGCTCTGTCCTTTGTAAATCTTCATGCTTTAAAATATGAATGGGTCAATATCGCATTAAATTTTTTTTCTTTTAGAATTTAGTTTACTTAAAAACAAATGAGACACATTGGACTAAGTTAAACAGAAGTACATAGAACCATAAGGCTTTAAAAAAAAAAAAAAGCAGTCCCTTGCGCCTCTCTACAAACAGCCAGTTACTACTTCTCTAGAGGTCACCCTTTTAACTCTTTTGCTGTGTCTTTTGGTATTTATCTCCATCTCCCTGAATAATAAGCGAATGCACAGTTTTTCTTTCAATTTTAGGCTTTACCTATTAACTTTCTACCATAAAATATAAGGAATCAGTTTTCACGGCACCCTCCTCCACTCCTACTACACACAGATGCACACGTCCCATCCATATTGAGTTGATACCCAATATAGCTGTATCATAATTTTGGTTAAATTAACATTCTATGTTCACTTTTTTATGGCTACATAAATATTCATAGCAGAGTTATGTGGTATATTGTGGTTTCTATTTCCATTTTTACTTTCTTGCACAACTTTTTGTTTCCCTAGTGGTAGCTTTCTGTTATTGGCTGGTCAGTTGATTGGTTTTCTAGTTTTCTGTGTACTCGATCATGAATTAAGTCCCTTACCTCCTCTCCTCCAGTTCTGTAAATCTCTTCCTAATAAAATTACACATGCCAGATATCAGTGTGTGTGGGTGTGTGTGCATGTATTTTTGTTTTTTGACAATAGCATTCGTTGAGCATTTTGACCTGCCATCTGGACTGGTTGCTCTTTTGTTCCAGTGCCCAATAGTAATCCTGGGATTTTTCCTTTGCTGACATCCTAGGGGTTCCATTTACCTTTCTCAGACTGGATGCCCTGTCTTCCTCTTTCAGCTCATTCCTTTGTTTTGGTGGAACACCTCCTCAAGTAACTTCCTGAAAGGGTGCATGGGAAGTAAATTTGTTGGGACTTTACATGTCTGAAAATGTTTTTATTCCTCCCTGACACTTGAATGATAATATGGCTAGATAATATTAAATACAATAACCATTTTGCTCAGAATCATGAAGGCATCATTAATTGTTTTGTAAATTCTAGTGTTACTATTTAGAACGTGGAATCTATTTTGGTTTTTTTATTTTTTAAAATTTAAAAAATTAAAAAAGATTTTTAATCCTCTTATTATTCGTTTTTAACAAACGGCCCCAGGGATAGGGGTATTCTGGTTCTTGAAACTTGTTTAGTAACATCTTTTTTCTTTTTTCCTTCATCTTGGGGAATGTTTAAAATCTCTCAGGACTTACCTGGTGGACCAGTGGGTTAGACTCCACACTCCCAATGCGGGGGTCCTGGGTTCAATCCGTGTTCAGAGAACTAGATCCCGCACGCATGCCACAACTAAGAGTTTGCATACTGCAACTAAGAGTTTGCATGCTGCAACTAAGAAGCCTGCATGCCACAGCTAAGAGCCCTCATGCTGCAACTAAAAAGATTCTGCATGCTGCAACTAAAGATCCCACATGCCGCAAGGAAGATCTTATGTGCTGCAACTAAAACCCGGCACAGCCTAAATAAATAAACAAACAAACAAATAAATAAATATTTTAAAAAATCTGTCAAGCCAATGTTCTGTAATTTGACAATTATGTACTATTATGGTGTGTTTTTAATTTTTTTTATTTTAATTTTTTTTTTTTTAGTTTTTGGCCATTCCACGTAGCATGTAGGATCTTAGTTCCCCAACCAGGGATAGAACCCACACCGTCTGCATTGGAAGCATGGAGTCTTAACCACTGGACCGTCAGGGAAGTCTATGGTGTGTTTTTTAAAAAGAATTAATTTTGTGTTTTATTTATAAGTTGAGGATATCACTTTATTTTTTAATAATCAGGAGCAGTTAGTCCCTGAGATATTTTTTAATAAACTCTATTGATGTTTAGTATACAAAAAATAAACTGCATCATTTAAAATATACGCTTTTATGAATTTTGACAGAGATATTGAAACTACCTTGAAACCACCACAACAATCAAAACAAAGAACAATTCCAATTGCATCACCACCAGTTGTTTCCTTGACTCCTTACAGTCCATTCCTCCTTCCACCAAGGCAGGTGCTGCACTGCTTTTTGTTACTATGGATTAGTTGGCATTAAATGTGGATTGATATCAGGGTAGGCCCTCTGACTTTGCCTTTAAAAAAAAAGTGTTTTGGCTAGGTCATTTGCATTCCAAAATAAAATTTTGAATTAGCCTGTCAATTTTCACACACAAAAAATAAACCTGCTGGAATTTCATGGAGATTAAGTTGAACATATAGATTAATCTGGAAAAACTGACATTCTAGCAATATTGTTTTCCATCTCATTAATATGATATAGCTCTCTATCTAGGTCTTTAGCTTCTCTCAACAATGTTTTATAGTTTTCAATGTATAGCTATTGCATATATTGTATTAAACTAATTGTAAATATTTCATCCTTTTGAATGCTACTGGAAATGAAATTTTTATTTCATTTTCCAATTGTTTATTTCTAGTATATAGAAATACTACTCTATATTGACTTTGCATAAGCCTTGCTAAATTCACTTATTGAGTTCTAGGGTCATTTTCCTGTTTGCCTTATGATTTTATGGTACACAATCATATTGTCTGCAAATAGAGTTCTACTTCTTCCTTTCTATTCTGTGTGCTTTTTCTTTTCTTTTCTTTTCTTTTTTTTTTGACTTTTTGCACTGGCTAGGGCTTCTAGTAGAACGTTGAATAGCAGTAAGACAGGGCATCTTTGTATTGCTCTCAGTCTTAGGAGAAAGGCATTCAGTGTTTTGCCATTAAGTATGGTGCTAACTGTGGGCCTTCCATAAATGTTCTTGAACCAGTTGAGGATGTTTCCTCTCTTTTTTTCCTAGAGAGTTGATAATCGTGAATGGATGCTGAATTTTAAAAAATGCTTTTGCTTTATCTATTGGCATAATTATAATGCGATTCTCCTTTATTTTGTTAATATGGCGAATTATGTTAACTGGTTTTGAGTGTTAAACCAACCTTGCATTTCTGAAATAAACCTTACCTGGTCATGATGTGTAACAATCCTTTTTATATGTTACTGGGTTTAACTCACATTTATATGTGTATATACAATTTGTGTCTCTATGTATGAGGGATTTGAGTCTATTATTTTATGTAATGTCTTTGTCTGGTTTTAGCATCAGAGTAATACTGTCTTTAAAAAAAAATGAGTTTAAGGGATATTCCTTTCTCTTCTGTTTTTGAAAAAATTTGCATTGGGTTGGTATTATTCCTTCCTTACATGTTTGATAGAATTCAACAGTGAAGCCCTCTGATCCTGGAGTTTCCTTTGTTGGAGAGTTTTCTAATTACAACTTTAATTTCTGTAATACATATAGGACTACTCGTTATTTCTTCTTGTGTCAGTATTAATATTTGTGTCTTTCAAGATATTTGTCCATTTTATTTGTTATGAAATTTATTGGCATAAAGTTGTTCATACTATTCCCTTATTATCTTTTTAAATGTCTTTTGGTTCTGTATTGACAGATTCTCTTTCAATCCTCATATTGGTAATTTGTGTTTTCTCTTTCTTCCTGATAAGTCTATCTAGAGCTTTATAAGTTTCATTAATAATTTCAAAGAATCAGATTCTTGTTTCATTGATTTTTCTGTGCTGTCCATCTGTTTTCATTTTCATTGTTCTCTAATCTTTACTTAAAAAAAAAAGTGCTCTTCTTTTTCTAGATTCCTTAAGAGAGAGCATAGATTATTGATGTTGGATCTTTTTTTTTCATAATATAGGTATTTAAACTTATATATTTTCTATAGACATTGTTTAGCTGAATTCCATAAAGTTTTATATGTTGCATTTTGCTGATTATCAGTTTGAATATTTTCTAATTTATTTGTGATTTGATTTCTTCTTTGACCTATGCATTGTATACCTATGCATTGTTTAATTTTCAGATGTTTGGGGCTTTTCTACATGCTTTACTGTTTTCTATTTCTATTAGTTCTATTGTGATCAGAGAACATACACTGTATGATTTATTCTTTTAAAATGTATTGAGACTTGTTTCATGGCAGCATATAGTCTATCTTTGTAAATGTTCCATGTGTATTTGAAAAGAATATTTATCCTGCAGAGGTTGGGTACAGTGTTCTATAAATGTCAGTTAAAATACTGTAGTTGATTGTGTTCAGATCTTCCACATCTTTACTGATTTTTTTTTTCTTATCTGGGTGTTCTATCAATTACTGAGATAATTCTGTTAGTCTCCAACAGTGATTAGGATTATGCACGTTCTTTTTCCCCCTTTAGTTCTGACATTTATTCTTTTTTTAAAAAAATTATTTATTTGGCTGTGTCGGGTCTTAGTTGTGGTATGCAGGATCTTTAATTGAGGCATGTGGGATCTTTTCGTTGTGGCATGCAGGATCTTTAATTGAGGCATGTGGGATCTTTTCGTTGCGGCATGCAGGCTCTTAGTTGCAGCATGCGGAATCTAGTTCCCTGACCAGCGATTGAACCTGGGACCTCTGCGTTGGGAGCGTGGAGTTTTAACCACTGGACCACCAGGGAAGTCCCTGACATTTATTCTTCATATACTTTGAACTTATGTCATTGGTCACATATTATTTATAATTAATATGGCTTCTGGTTTTGCTGACCTTTTTATTGTTATGAAATATCCCTCTTTGTCCCTAGGATATTCCTTGTCTTGATGTCTACTTTTGGAAAGCTGCATATGTTTATATAATTCATGTATCAGTGAGGTCTCCAACATTTGGCTTCTATTACTTGTAGACTGTATTATACAGAACTAGGAAACGCTATGCACATAGATAGACACAGAGGTAGGAACAAGAATGGCAGGACCATTCCACAACCATGTCAGGTGATGAGGCTGTAGGACCAGCAGCGAGAAAGCAGCAGAGGTTAACATTTGGCCCTTTATGCTCTTGACAATATAGCATAATGGTTAAGAGCACAGTTTTTGTAGTCTTACAATTCTAGGTTTAATTGCTGTCCACCATTACTTAACTGTGTGACCTTGGGCAAGTTACTTAACCTCTGTTTCTTCATATGTAAAATGGGGACATATAATAGTACATGTGTTTTACAAACATAAAATTACATATATATAGTATATATATATACTTCATATACATATCTGCACACACAAATATATAGTGCTTAGCAAAGTATCTGTTCCATAAATATTTTTATATGTCATTGTATAATATATAATATGATATATTGCTATATCACATATTCATATATTCTAGTTTCCACTTTCCTGCTGACTTCAAATTTTCAGAGATTTAGTTAATTGTCTTTTCTTTCTCCTATTTGCCCTTATTCCTCCTGCCCCTACTCCTACTCTATTTTCTTATTTCCCAACTTTTTGGTCCCCACCCCTGCCAACATGTATTTAATAACCTCAAGAACTGTAAACTACAATTAAGGCGGTTGCTGCTTGCGGTCTTTGTTTTGAGGCTCCCCATCAATCTTTATAGCTTGTCTAGGGCTTCAATTTCTGCTCTGAAAAAATTTCTTCTCTGCATTTATTCGAGCTTATTGCAATAAGCTCGAATATTTGCAATATTGTTGCAAATAACCGGGGCTTACATACCTACTTCAGAAACACACTCCAAGTATGTACTTGTGCTGAAAGAATAATAACACTGTTTACAGAAGAAATGCCCTATATTTTTTAAAAGGATTCTCAGCAGAGCTTATTAAAAAAAAAAAAAAAAAGCCCTGTTAGAAGGGGAATATGAAAGCTCAAGTCACCTACTCCTTTTCCCACTCTGAGAAGCATCTCCTTCAGAAGAATTCCCAACCAGATGGTGTTCGATGTTCCTGACCCTGCAGCATGATTTGGAAAAAAGATCATAGGTTTTGAAGTCGGATAACTCAGACACTTAGGCTTTCTGTTATTTCTTAGCCTTTCCTAGCATGTCTCCTGGTTTGTAAATTGCATCGAGTATTATTGGCTGTCCATGGTTTCCTCTTCAGGGAAGACATTCCCAAACCCACATCCATGTTCATTTCCCTTTCATACATTTTGTACCTTTCATCTGAGGCAACTCTCAGAGTTTTTGATTTTCATTTAAGTATGTATTTATTAACGTCTGCCCCTAATACTGGACTGTAGCTCCACCAGGCCAGGGACCACGAGCGTTGACCGTACCCCTGTATTCCCAGGCTAAACTCAGCACTGTGCACCCAGAGTCTAGCAGAGTGCCTGGCACACAGTAGGCAGCCAACGAACAAATGGATGACAAAAGGGCAGCAGCCTCTGGCCCTAGCGCCATCGGTGGGGTGTGGAGGGAGCCGCCCAGGCCCAAAGATCCCTCCCAGGCACTAGGACCAGGACCCCCACCAGACCCAGCACCGCCCCTGGCCCTGGCCCTGCCCCTGGCCACCAACCCGAACCATCGCTTGCGGTAGCGCCTCTCCCGGTGACGCCATCCGGGGGCGGGACTTCCGGCCGCCGAAGTTTAATAGTCTAGGCGGGAGCCGGAAGCCCAGCGCCGGAGAGGGCCGCGCCGGGGCCCCCGGTGTACGGCGGCTGAGAGGTGAGGTTCCGGAGGGCCCGGGGTGGGGGCCGACGCCTGCCGAGTACTTGCCCTCTACTGGTGCCCGCTGTCCGGTCACCTCAGGGGGCGGGTCGGAGGCCCCTGGGGTCCCGGGGCTCCGGCCGGCCTGGCGCTCCGGACGGTTACCGGGCAGGGGTGCGGCGGCGCTTTTGGCGCGGAAGTGCCAGGGAGCCGCGGGCCGGGGTCGTGCACCTCCCCCTGCGACGGGCTCCGGTCGGGCCTGAGAGGTGGCCCGGGGCAACTGGGGTAGGTCGGTGGCGGCTCTGGGGGCTGCGCTGCCTCCGGAAAGTTTGTCGCTTGTCCACAGTCCCGTTCTCTTTTTGTAAACCCCTCAAATCCAACTCGTTTAGCAGGCGCTCAAATGCATTTTACGAGGTAACCCCAGTTAGGCAAGACTCCTGCAAGTAAAATGCATTTTGGGTTTTTACTGAAATTTGTAGAACTTTTGTTTAAGCTAAGTCGTAGTGGAATTGTTTTTTGTAGCCGCGCTCCCCGAATCCGGGGCTGACGGTGCTACCGCCTTGTGTCCTGACAGCTCAGTTTTGATGGGAGCCTCTTCCTGAGGCTGATATGATGCCGCGCCCTTAAAATGTGCTCAGTTCTCGGAAGACTGAGGTTGGTGGGCCCTTTCCCGCTCCACTTTGAGAGGAGGAGACCGACGTTGAATGACTTGGCCAAAGTGACTGTCACCTAACTCTGGGGCAGATCATCTGAGCCAGGTCTAAAGGGATCTTTCCGCTACATCACGCCGCTCAACAGGCATGGTCTAAGATTATAGTAAAGATATCTTTCAGTGGTTTTTACTGGGTTTGCAGATACTTTTCCAGCACTTCATTGTTGTTGAGTAGGGATCCGAAAGGGCACGTTACCACCTGGTAAGGCACCAAATCCAAACACTATGTCTACATTTCAGCAGATGACTAACGGCTCTTAGTAGAACTGTATTTATCTGATGAATGGAGCATAGTGAATCACATAGGTGGCTTTTCTAGTTAACAAAAGTTTTAGCTTCTTTATAAACACATTGAAAATTTTGTCTCTGGAGAATGAAAGGGCCCTGTAACTTGTTAGGCCTTGAGGTTGTCCTCTGAAATAGAGTCTGCTCCTCATAAGTGTGATGTTTTGTTGATGACTTGGGAACCTGTCTGTAATATCACTTATGCGCTGCTGCACTCTTGCACTGTCCACACCAGGAAGGTGTGAAGCGTATATTTCTAGGCCCCCATCCCTTCCCTTCCCCTTTCTCCCAGGTATTTCTCAGCATTTTTTTCTTACCCATCATGCATTACTACTTGCCTTTTGTCTTCTAGACTGCCTTGGTTTATGAAATCACTTTGTCAGAATTCTGTGTTTGAACTGGGATACTGTGAACAGATAATACAAGCGAAGGCATTGTAGACTGTGTGTTGGTATAGGGACTTAGTGACATCTTAGGCTGTATTTGCTAATTTTAGACTTATTTGGAAAGCCTGCCATGGCGGGATTCTGACCTGCAGGAGTGCTACAGTTTATCATAATTTTTTTAAAAGGTAAGGAAGTTACCTATCCAACAGTTATGTGTTGAGTACCAGCTGTGTGCCAGGAATGTTTCAAGACTGGTAGTAAACAAGATGAAATCCCTGTCCTAAGGATCTTTATTTTGTTCAAGTCAAGGAGAGTCAGACATGAGAATAAAACTGCAGATAGCAGGAAGGGCCATAAAGAATGAAACAGGGTAATGGGATATAGGACAACTGGTGTGGAGCAGCTTTAGCCGTGGTGGTCAGGGAAGGCCTTTCTGAGGAAGAACCATGAGCTGAGACTGGAATGATGTGAAGGAGATGACCTTGGGAAATCGGGAAAGACCATTCCAGGCAGATGGGGCTGCAAACAGAAAGACTCGGAGGTGAGAAAGAAGGCCAGTGAGTTTGGTGGCCCTGGGAAAGAGAGGTAGGAATGTTACAGCAGGCCAGTTTGTGTAAGGCACGCTAAGGAGGTTGGATTTCATTGTAATTGTTCTGGAGAGTCATTGGAAAGGTCAGCTAAGAGAATATGATCTGGTTTATGTTTTAGAGAGATCACTCCAAAAACTTTGTGGTGAGCACAGTCTCTGAGACAAAAGTGAACGAGTAGAGCCACTTGTTTTAGATAAGATGCCTCATCTTAACTCTTGTTTTTAAAACCTATCCTTAATTGTTTTTAAAATATGTTGTTTTAAACTATTTGCAGGTGCAGTCATGCAGGAAAACCTCAGATTTGCTTCATCGGGAGATGATGTTAAAATATGGGATGCTTCATCTATGACATTGGTGGATAAGTTCAACCCACACACATCACCACATGGAATCAGCTCAGTGTGTTGGAGCAGCAATAGTATCCTTTTCTTTTTTAAACAACCACTTTTTGTTAGGTTAAACAACCAGTATCAATGAAACTTTTGCATGTGATCCATAATGAGAAATATATTTGGCATAGCTGTGAAATAGGAATTTAGTAAACAGTATGTCATATGATGCACACTGATATTCTCTGTTGATTTCATTAAAAACTTATTTGCAATTCACTACATTGAAAAACACTGCTATTAAAAATATGTTAGCTACTAGATGCAGATCATAGAATTAGTTTTGTTATTAACAGTTTGTTATTGAATCAAATGGAATAAGGTAGGTAATGGTGGGAAAAGTTCTGAAAAGTTCTGGAATGATGTTTTGTATCTGTGTTTGGATATTTGTAGTTGGGAAATTAAAGACAGAACTTGAAGGCAGAAGCAAAGGTTGAGGGAAGAGATAAAAATAGTCAAACATTCCCATCTTACTGATGTATTCTCTGTATTTCTCTTCCTTTCTATCTGTGATGAAAATAGTCTTGTTTCCCAAAAAGACAGGAAAATTATCTAGATTGAACTTTCCTAAGGTTTTTATGTTTCTGATTGACATCCTCCCTGTCTTAATAAGTTCCTAGATGTGGATAAAATGAACTCATAAATAGGGATTTCTCAGTATCTCACTATTGACATTTTGGGCAAGATAATGCTTCGTTATGGAGGCTGCCCTATGCATTGTAGGATGTTTAGAAGCCTTCCTGGTCTCTACCAACCAGATGCCAGTAGCCCCAGTGGTGACAGCCAAAAATCATCTCCAGAATTGCTAGATGTCACCTGGGAGCCAGAATCACCCTCAGTTGTGAACCACTGCTGTAAACAAAGTATTCTTACCACCTTTTGTATGAAAATGTTCTGTATACTTGGTATGCTAGAAATAATCATTCGCCTGTGGAACTCATACGCATACACTATTTCTTAAACAACAGATTAAGCTTTAACATGTGTCTGATCTTATCAGTATCAAAGTAGTAATATTCTACTTCCTGATGAAAGTAAAAATATCAAAGCTTTAAAATATGAATGATTCATGAACAAAAACATTAGAAGTTTTCATGCTCAATCTAACTATTCTTGCAAATACATAACAAAAATGATGAATTTTCTTATTGAATTAAATTTACCTCTTCATCATTCCTTGATTTTGTATTAAAGTATCAAAATAAATAACTTTGGTGCTTTATTAATCAAACTCATGGTGAAGGGACTGCATTTTTGAAGGACTCTAGATGTAGAGTGGGGTAAGATGTTTTAAAAAGAGTCACAAATGTGTGAAGTTCCTTCTATTAGATTTTTATTATGTTTAGAGCTTAATTTTCCTTGTTACTCACTGCATAAAAGTAGCAGTTCTTAATGAGATTTATTATTTTTTTCCTCCAAGGAATTTTATTAGGAGTTGATACATTTACTGATAAACCACTTAATGCTCTATCAACAAAACTGGTGTAACTATGTGATGGTGTCCTATGACTTTTGGAAACTGGTCTTATTTCTGTATAGTTTTGTTGTACAAGTACATGTACACTGAAAACCTTTGTATAGTTTTATACCTATTGAGGCTTTGATGCCTTCCATAGAGGTTAGTTACTGAAGACCGAGGAATTCCCAGACTCAGAGATTTAGGGACCACTTAGCATGGATCCCAAGGACAGTGTTGATGGTGAGGTGCCAGGGAGATTAGTTTTCTTTTTTTTGGTTCTCTAGGTAATATTCCTCACTTCCTCATGATTTCTAAAACTACATGAGAAATAAAAGGAGTAACTAGAGTACCCTCTTGTATTGTTTTCTCTCAGTCCTTTCTTTAATATATTCTAAGGAGAAAAGTAACAATAAACAGAAGCCAAGGAAAGGGAAATGATTTATTTTTCTCAGTGCTGTAATATCTAGGTAGGTGGAAGTGATTTTGTTTGAATTATATATCATAATAAAATTACAGTCCATGGTATGTTCACAGAATATCTGAATGTTATGTAAATCATCCAAAAGTAATGCAGTTAAGACTTTGCTTGTTAAAAGTATAGGTTTAAACTTCTGATATTTTAATTTGTTTTGACTCAAAATCAGATTCTTGGTCTTGGTTATATTATTGTATTTAGTCATTTTAGTTTTAAAATACTTACATTGTTTTGTGTTTACTGATTATTCCACTTATAATTTATGTAAAATAAGGAAATTATAATTTTAAATTATTAAATTTTAAATATTTATTTTAATAATTTAAAATTATATTTTAAATAACTTGAATTTAATTGAATTGAAATAAAGTCAAAACTCTCATAACATAGTTGCTGTGTAACCACACTTATTTATATTTGCTACATATACTGTAATATTCTTAATACATTTAAGATTAAAACACTCTATCACAAAAATTCCATCCTGAGAAAATATCAGGCTTTATCTCTTAGTAGAAAAATAGGAGACTAATGTGGATATTTGCTTCCTAGCTTAAATTGGTATCAAGCACTGCGTTACTAAATAGCTGTCTTAAACAGTATTTATAGATGAAAAGGTTGATTGATATTTCCCTGATGTTGCTTTTATCATGCTCTCATTCTTGAAGGATAAAATTAGACCTTCTGGCCTACTCTTTGAAAATGGAGTAGTATTTCACATGGGTTAAATAGCTTTCAAGTGATAGCAGAATCAGAAAGGATGGTTCTTCCCTGCAATAGTAGTAAAGAGAATTAGTCTTAGTAATTAGTAATCTGAGCCAGTTTTGAAAGCTAATGTATCAGCTATATTCGTTGCTTAGTGTGCTTGCTTTTATCATCTCAATTCTTATAATGATAGTCGAGTGCTAGAGCTGCTCATGGATTGTTCGATTCTCCATAACTCTTCATTTAGATAACTTTCTAGTGACAGCATCTTCCAGTGGTGACAAAATAGTTGTTTCAAGTTGCAAATGTAAACCTGTTCCACTTTTAGAGCTTGGTGAAGGGGTAAGTGTTTTTTTAACTTTTAAAAATCTGTTTTGCTTGGGTTGTAATTGCTTATTTATTATGGTGCTGGCAACTAAATATGAAGGTGTTTAAAAGCGTTATTCTTAACCTGAGCTTAAAATAATAGAGTAACACTTAAAGGTTAAATAAGTGTGCTTACTGAAACATCTTTAGGTAAAATAATATTGGGTGCTAGGGGAGCAATCAAGGACTTCATTTCGTCAACTAGGCAGTTACTTTCTCCATTTCCTCTCTGTGGGAGGTTCTCTGGTATTGCTGTGGTTTTTCAGGATGATGTTCCACCACGGTCACTGAGTTGATTTGAGCAAAAGAGTCCTAATGATGTAGCCATACCTTTGCTGACATTGGGCTCAGGACCATCAACTAAAGAGCCTTATCTGATGGTAGCCTTCTGCTTTAGCTTCTGTCCACATGGTACTGCCTGAGTCTCCCCAAGCTCTCCTGCAACAGGATGCCTTTGTCCCAGAGCTTTGGTCCCAGAGCATTTAAATGAAGCTCTCACTATATGTTCTTACCCTTTAGTTTTATAAGTTAATCCCTCTGATTCAGGATAATGCTGGCTTTCTTATTTCCAATCACACACTTCTTGAAAGCTATTTCCATTTTAAGTAAGATCTAAATAAAAAGGAATAAGTAGTTAGTTGGTAGCTTGTTCTTTTTTTAAATTTCATAGTTTTCATAGCAGACTCTAAACCATTATGAATTGTCATAATTTTACACACTGGAGTAGATAAGGCAGCCCGATTAATAATTGTTCTACTCCAATTACAGTGGAGTAGAACACAGCAGAGCATTGGAATATGAGCTCATCTAACGTAAAAAGGACTTAGGATTTCTATCAGTCCTTTCCTAAAGGTATCTTGGATTGATCTCAGCATCAGTTCCAGCCCACAGATATTAAGAGACTGGGGCGGAGAGAATGTCTGCTAAGGGTAGGAATGACGTTTGCCTATCAACCTCAGTAAGTGAAATTGAGGCAGAGAGTGTCGCTGCTCAATAAAGGCAAACTGTACTCTTCAAGAACAGGCGGAACATCTTAGTCATCTTTGGATCTTCAGATCATGTCAAAGGTGGGCAGCAAACATTTGTGAGTTAAATATCAACATCAAAACAATTTAGATTTCCACCTCTACCACTATTTATCTATCTATCTACACACATGCGTGCACACACACACACACACACACACTCTTATGCGTTGCCTTAGAACCAGTTTGGGACCGTTTTTTGTTGTTGTCAATGTGTAAAATATAAAAATGACATGATATTTACAAGTGTGACACCAGTTTAAGGATTTTGTGAATATTTTACATTAGTTGCTGTAGTTCTGTTTCCCACAGTTAAGTCATATCAGAATGCAGGTTGATGCAAGTGAGATCATTGTAGTTACAATTTAAATCTGCTTTGGTTTACTTACAAAACATATTTTACAACCATTGGTTTTTTAGTCTTTATTAGTAATTTCTTATAACATATTAGTGTGTTGGTAACCTTTGCTTCATAGGATCCAAGTCCTATTACTTATGTACCATTTGAGATATTAGACCTTTGCTCATTGGGAAAATAAGGTTCTGTCGTACTTATTTTAACATTATTTTTAAGGTGGAACTTTATTAAGTTTCATATTTATTTTCTTTGATTTTGTATTTTACCTCTTTAAAGTAGACATATTGGTCTTAACAGTATTATAATGGATACGATAGGCTACTATATAGCCTAGAAATTTGACCTGATGTTATTTTCAGATTTTAAAATTCCACCCATTGCTTGTGTCTTAGGGTACAGGATTTCTGTAGTAAGCACTCAATTTCCATTAATTATTTAAGTTCATTAGCTACGTTAATAATCTATTAACATAAAAAGATCTTCTATCATTATGGTAAGCAGCTATAAATACAGGTTTTGTTCTGAGCCCTTAAGAATAATTTGAGTGGTTTTTGATGATTAGAATCCTAATATATTGATCTTTGATGGATGCCCTTCTTCTCTGTTTTCTTTAAAGGTTATTTTATAGCTCTTAGTACACTGTCCTGATCTGCAATGATCACCAGATTCTAACTTTTACTAGTCTGTTTAGACTAAAGTCAATTCCTAGAATGACCTGCAAGAGAATTATAGCGACCATACTGAAACATTGATGGAACGTGCTCCTGATATTTTTGTATGTGTTAATAATTTTGACTCAGTCAGAATTTCAGAGCTGGAAGAAGCCTTGGGGGAGGGAGAGGGGGTTATCTGTACCCTTTTAAGAATCTGGTGCTCTCTTGAGCAGAGGATGTTTTTGAAGATGCAGGACTCTCAAGAACAGTAGATCTGGTCCTCATCTCTCGTTTCTCAGATGTAGAAATGTAGGCTCGGAAAGGTGAGATGACTTGCCTAAACCTGCATAGTTTGCCTTTTAACCTTTAACTAAGTCACAGAATGTCCCCTTTGGAATTCATTTCTCTTTTTTCCCCTCATGGTATTCAGGTGGAGGTGAGAATAATTAATGTAACTATGCAGTGTATCTGAAAATTAAATAGAGAAAAACATGCAATACTGTGCTCTTTGTAGCATAGTTACTGATGGTACTACCAGATAGATGACACTCATAGATAATCATTGTGAGAAAAACTTGGTTACCTCTGTACTTTAGCCGTTTGTTCTATAAATATTTATTGAACATGGATATGGTCTTTGCTCTAAGGAAACTGACATTCTGCTGAGAGACAATAAACTAGTAAACAGAATACTGAGTATAGTGATAAGTTGTTATGCAGAGAGCTAAAATAAGATATTGAGATAGCAAGTTATGTTAAGTGGCCAAGGGAGGTCTCCTGAAGTTGTGGCATTTAAGTTGATCTCTATTGACCAGAAGCAGCCATTCAAGCCAAGATTCAGGGAAATTAACTTTCCAGGCAAGACTAGCTGTGTAGAAGCCTTGAGGCAAATATAGTGTTTACGGAATGGAAGATGGTCAGTGTGGCTAGAGAATTAGTGGATAAGGAGGAAAATGGTGAGACCAGGTAAGAAGGGACAGATGAATAGGGCTTTGAAAGCCAGGTTAATGATGAGTTCGGAATTTATTCTAGGGGTGATTGGAAGCCATTGAAGATTTTTAAATGAGAGACACATGATCTGATTTACATTTCTTAAAGGTCACTCTACTTACGGAGCATGGGATGTAAGGAAGCAGGAGTGGAAGCAGGACAGCCAGTTAGGAGGCTGCTGTTGTGTTTTGTCAAGGTTTGGATTAGGGTGCTAGCAGTGACAGTAGATAAAGGGGGGCCCATGTGGGATAGATTTTAGGCTTGGAGTTTAGAGAACTTACTGATAGATTGGGCAGAGGGAGAACAAGGAATCAAGGTTAATTCTGGACTTTTGAGGAACTGGATGAATGGGACCTTTACAGTGGTGGGGGAGAGTGTAGAGTTAGGTTCTGATGACATGATGTTTGAGACTTGGGCCATTAAGGGGAGATTTGCTGTGACACTGGACTAGTATCTTATCCTCTTTATAAAACTTTGCCCTTCTGTAAAATGAGGGTTTTAAACTAGGCATTCTTTACAGTTCCCTCTACCTTAAGAATTTTCTGAGCTGTGGGTTGATTTTAATATGAGATATTCTGTGGGAGTCTAAGACCAGGTTTTATTAAAGGGAAATATTAAGGGCAAGTAAGCCCTGATGGGAGCCCAAGACTTGCTGGTATTTCCTAAGCTTCCTCTGTCACCACGTTTCTGTGGACTAGAACATGAATCTTGAATCTGGTTGATTTCCTTAAAGCCTTTTTGAACACTTTGCAAACTATTGAATCCATGTGACAGATAATGAGAGGTGAATCTTTAGTACAAGAATTGGCATGTTTATAGCATTTAACTCAACAAATATTTTTCATGTGCTTACCAAGTGTTGGGTGAGACTTGAAAGTCAGCTCTGGGCTCTGTTACGTTAATGTGACTTTTTTTTTCTTTAATAGCAAAAGCAGACATGTGTCAGTTTAAATTCAACATCAATGTATTTGGTAAGCGGAGGCCTAAATAACACTGTTAATATTTGGGATTTAAAATCAAAAAGAGTTCATCGATCTCTTAAGGTAAGCAACTTTTTTTTTTTTAATCCTTACAGGAATGGGTATCCCACAATGTTTATTAGTAATAGTTACCAAACTTTTAATTTTGAGCTTTTATGATAAAAATAAGCTGCTTCAGAATTGAAGTGAGATTTGTTAGGGAAAAGAAAGATGCTGTGTAGCCAAAAACAATTTTTTTGGTTTATTTTTCCCTCCACATATGTTACTATATTGCTATATTGCTGGGGTTAAAACTTTTTCCTTATTTTTTCACTTTGGTCTGCTCTCGTGTGAGTGAACCACTTACTTCATTTTAAAAAAAATATGGTTTGTTGTCATTAGAGATCTTTTTAAGGCACTTTGAAATAATGAGAGTGGTTTTGGGATGACAGTATTTGGGGATATGGCTTCTTAGTTCTCTGCTACAGTTTGTATGTATGTATTTTCATCTCGGTAATGAAATGTTTCTAAAATGGTTTACAACTTACAGTTAGTGTTTCTTTAAATAGTTAGCTTTTTGCAGTTTCAGAAAATGAAAATAATCATCATGAAAGCCCCTGGTTGCAATTGTTTTTTTGGACTTCTGTCTTTTTAATATTTGGAAGTTCATTTATTAAATTATTTTTAATTTTTATGTCTTTTAAAAAAGTTTTAATATGCAAAATTTTAAACATATTTTTATCTATACACACACATACCTATATACACAGAGAAAGAACTTCCTTTAACTCATCATCCATGTATTCATCACCTGATTTCAGTGATGATCAACTCATGGCCAGTATTGTTTTATTTATGTGCTCATCTACTCTCTCATCTTCAGACCTTCAGAGTATTTTGAAGCAAATACCAGAGATCATTATAATTTTATTACATATCTTAATGTCATTGAGTTAATTCTTACTAGAGAAATAGTATATAGAAAATGGTTTTCTCTTAGCTAAGTTGAAATATAATCTTATGATTGCTGTTTAAAATATTACTTTTGGAAGTTCATTATTTTAAGTATTAACTAAACTTTGAAGAGTCTTCAGGAAAATTGAAAAGTTGCCAATAATGAGAATACTTAACTTTTATTGAATTCTTTGACATGCCAGCCACTGTGCTTAACATATTTATTCTATCTATTCTACAACTCTGCAGAGCAGGTAGTATTATTCCTAAGTACAGATGGAGAAACTCCGACTCAGAGATGTTAAAGAACTTGTTCAATGTCAAGCAACTAGTAAGGGCAAAGATGAGAGGCACACTCAGATACTATTCATTGTTTAATATTTTAAATTATGAAATAATTGAATTAAAGCTGTTTAGGGGGATATGCCTAGTATGACTAAAGAATATCTTAAAGAATTGAGAAGAGATTAGAAGTCTGTGGCCAATTTTGTCACACAGTGTCACACGTTTTAGGAGCATCACTTATTCCCATCCCTCCTTACATGGCAAAATTCTACTCATTTTTCCATCCTCAGCTGAATGACTTATTTTCCACAGTTGAAATCAGGAAGACACACCTGCCTCTTTACAAAGTCATAGAAATTGTATTGGACCCCACGTTATAATTTCTCAAATGGGAATGATGCACTATATGTCCACTCCTTTTTCCTTTCTTATCAGATATTCTTTTCCTCAGGATGACATTTGTTTGATTTTAAAAAAGCAGTAAAATGTAAAGGCATTTCCCAGCATGCTTCAAGGACCATTTGAAAAAGTTGTAAAATAAGTGGAATATTATAGCTACTATTCTTGATATTACATTAATCTAATTACAAGATACAAAGGTTGGTTTGTTTATCTTATTAAGGTATGACATCAAACTTAAAAACTATGCTGATCACTATGCTCCTAGGCTAGATATCTCTAATTTAATTTTGGAAAACATAGTCCTTGTGAACTCAGTTTGTTTAAAACTGAACAGTTTTATTTCCTCAAAGTGGATTCCCCTTTGGATTTGGGAGACAGTCGAGTATAATGAGAGGAAAATAAGCTTTGGAATATGACCTGGATTGAATCCTGGCTCTACCACTGGCAGTTCTGTGAGCTTGCACAGTTTCTTAACCTTAGTTAACTCATCTATCAAATGGGGAAAATGGCCTTGCCTCCCATGATTGTTCTAAAGATTAATAATAATATATAAAACTCCCAGCCTTAGTCGGTACTCAGCAGATGGAAGCAGCAGCCATCAAATCTCAAACATGCTTTGCTCATTCTGGCTTTGGGGCTTTTGTTTTTTGCTCTCTTCTATTTTGCAGTGTCAGTTTTCTTTCTCCTCCCCTAACTTACCTCTTATTACTTTTTTTAATGTTGAACTCAAGCTTTCTGTCTTCCATAAAGCTTCCTCTGTCAACTCAGTTCACAGTGATAACTCTCTTTCCTCTGACACTTTGCCTCTGCCACTCATTTAGCATTCATTCTGCCATTTGCATGTTCACTTAAATGTCCTGTCTTCTCAGTTGAACAGTAATATTCTCAAGGGCAGGGACTCTCATAATAATCAACTTGCAATAAATGTTACTTGTCAGTGGAAGTGAATTCTTTAAGGTAGACATAATGCCATTTAGAAAATTACCTTTCCTTTTTGTCTCTTGTTTCAGGGTGCCTGACCATTATTATGGTTATGAAAAATAAATCTTTGTTCCCTGAAAAGACTTGGTGTTAATCAGATAGTTTACTACTCACTTGAGTAATTTTTGGGGGGTTATTTGAGGAAAATGTTAAAGCATATATTAGATTGACAAATACATAATAGTTACAAAACATGAAATTTACAAAAAACCGTGGAAATATGCTGTTTGAAGGTTGTGTGGCACTGTATTTACTTTCATTTCTTTCATTCAGGATCATAAAGATGAAGTAACTTGTGTAACATATAATTGGAATGACTGCTACATTGCTTCTGGATCTCTCAGTGGTGAAATTATTTTGCACAGTGTAACCACTAATTTATCTAGTACTCCTTTTGGCCATGGTAGTAACCAGGTACAGTATGGATTTATTCAAAATAAAGTTGATAAGATAGATTTTTAAATTACCTTACATAAGACAATGAATTTGAGTTTTTAAAATTGAGTATTTTAAATTTGCATTTAGCTCACTCAAACTTAGGTAGCTATTCTTTAATGGTAGTATGTAAAAGCTAATTCATACTAGATGATGGTGCTTACATGAGTTCGGTTATGCCACTGAACATGCTCCTAGAACTTAACTATGTATAAACAATACAGATAATTGTTAATAGATTAAGCCCAAAACATGGATATTAATTGTGACATTATAGAAGTGTTGCATAGCTTAAACTATGTCAGCTACAAGACAGATACTTAGGTTCATAAATACTCTGTTTGGTGGACATGGAATAATTGTATTGGGTTGGCAAAAAGTTCATTTGGTTAATGAATCCATTGTTCAATAAAGTTCTTGGTGAAAATGAAAAATGTCTTTTATTTTTACTTAAAACTGAATGAACTTTTTTGGCTAACCCAATATTTAGGCACAGGGTAAATTGAGTTTTCTTGTTTGTTTGTTTCAAGTATGTGATAGTTAAAGTATCAAAGCATATTTATGTATTTCAGGTTAATACGAGTATTTAGGGAAAATTTTTATAGAAGAAAATTAGTCAATTATTGAATTTTTTTTCTTTATAAAATTTAGTCTATAAAATTCTTAAAAGAATATATTCAGTTTCTCAAGAAATCTAATTCTTGGCTAACTTTCCATGAAATTCTCCACAGGAATTTCCAATGAGGTGAAACTTCTTTTAATCTTTTTATTGTAATCACTTTGGCCATAAGTATTATTAGATAAAATATGGGAGCTCTTCAATTTTGAAAAGCATTAAAATCATTATTTGAATAGTATTTAGTGTTTAAGGAAAATTTAATGGATATTAAAAATGTACAGAAAAAAGTCTTTTCTCAGATTTCATATGTATTGAGGTAATAAAAGAGATGTACATATAAATGATTTTATGGAAGATTGATGAAAAACAGTCTCATGGTGATCCAGAACAGAGAAGACTCTGATTGGGAATAAAATAGAGAAAGTTGAAGGAGGGAGGATTTCATCTGGGTCTAAGGCTTATAACTGATTTTGTTTTGTTTTGTTTTACTAGTATATTAACTGGCCTCTGACAGTTATTTGATTCTAGCTTGTATTAGGGTTAGCTCTTTACATGTCCACATTATAGTTGGAACTGTGTCTTGTTTCTTTGTACTCAGCCATTGTCTAACTTTGTGCCTTATATGGAAAAGATCCTCAATAAATATATGAGTATATGAATACATTTAAAGATAACAAAGATCTTAATAGGCTAATAAAGAACTTTGGGAGAGGGATATTTTATATGGAGGAAATCATATGAAGAAAAACAAGGAGAAAGGAAAGCGTATGGGTTTTATATAGGGCTAATGTGAGAAAAAGATTAGAAAGGTAAGCAGGAACGTAGTGTTGAAGTGGGACTTTGAATGCCAGACCAAACTTTGGCTTTTATTTTGGAAGGCATTTAGGGAACTCAGAATTTTTTGATTAGTTGAATATTAGAATCATAGAAACCTTGAACTGAGAAAAGACTTTAGAGGTAATCTCACTTTCTGCATTTTATGGTTGAGGATAAGTGATTTGCCACAGAGAATGTATTAATATTGTCATAAAAATAGGAAATAATATTTTGTTTTTGTAATTTTTTTGGTTATTATGATAATGGAGACATAAAACCTAAGCCCACAGAAGTTGGAACTATTGGAAAAAAATCGTATCTAGTGTTCAGATGCCTTGCTTTTTAAAGAAATAGAGTAATCTTCTCCTCCTCCTTCCTCTTTTCTCCTTCCTCTTCCTCTTCTTCTTTTTCTCTTTCTTCTTCCTCTTCTTCTTTTCCTCTTTCTCCTCCTCACTTCTTTGGTATATTAGAAGCATGCTAAATTTAGATTTATAAATTCTGGGTTGACTTTTCAGTAACATAAATATTAGGTCATATACTACCATGTATATTCTTAGATTTCAGTTTTTATTGTATTTTGCTAGAGGGTTTTCTTACTAAAACAAAAGATGAAGGAATAGTCGTGAAAACATTAGGTTTGGTTACTGCTCTTGGCCTTATTGTGTGTAAAATCTTAAAGTTTTAAAAATTGAGATAACTTACATATAATAAAGTACATATATCTTAAATACACAGCTTGATGAATTTTTATATATATATATCTTAAATACACAGCTTGATGAATTTTTATACATACATACACCTGTGTAACTACATACTACCAGAATCAAGATACAGAATCTTAATCCTTTCCAGTCACTGCCTCATATTTCTTAAAAGAATTATATGTGTCTGGTTTCTCTTAGTCTTCATTATGTTTGCTTTGTTGCATGGAATAATAGTAGTTCATACTGTTTTACTACTGTGTAGTATTCCATTATATGGATGTGCCACAATTTATTTATCCATTCTACAGTTGATGGACACATGAACTGTTTCCAGTTTGTAGCTATTGTGAGAAAGCTACTATAAATATTCTTATATAAGTCTTTTTATGGATATATGTTTTCATTTCTCTTGAGTAAATACTCAGGAGTGAAATTGCTGGGTCTTAGAGTAGGCATCAATTTTTACTTTATTAAAAATTGCCAGAAAGGTTTTAAAGTGCTTGTGCCATTGTCTACTTCTCCCAGCAATGTATGTGACATCCAGTTGCTCCACGTTTTTGCTTATACCAAATATTGTCTAATTAACTTTAACCACTTTGATGGTTGTGTAGTTGTATCTCATTGTGGTTTTAATTTGCATTTTTCTGTGTTGAATGAGTTGGCACACTTTTATATACTGTGAGGTCACTGTTCAAGTCTGTTTATCCTTTTTGTTTGGGGTTATTTCTGTTTTTCTGATTGATTTATAGTTTATTCTGTATTCCAGATGGAGTCATCTTTTGGATAAACACGTTGCATATATCTTCCTTTAGCCTACGGCTTGCCTTTCCACTCTCTTAATGCCTTTAAAAAAAAATGAACAGAAATTCTTAAATTTATGTCTGTTATGCTCCATTTCAAATTAATTTTTGTATATGGTGTGAGATGGGGTTCATCTTTCTATACAGGTATATAGTTATGCCAACATTATTTATTACCAAGTCCATCCGATTGCCACTGGGGTGAGTGTAGGTGGTGAGAGGGTTCAGAGAGCATTCAGGCAGAGGTTATATCACCTTGTAGAATTCTTACTACCATTTATTGTGTTTCAAGTATAGTGATCATTGCTTTATATTACATTTTCTCATTTATTCTTTGCTACTCACTTGTGAGGTATAGGTTATTCTCATTTTACAAGTGAGAAAACTGAGATTCCAGGACTTTCTGATCACAAGATTCTTAACTGACTGATCTGAAGGTCGACTCTTGAAGAGTGGTAGCATTGTTTCCTTTTGAGTCTCTTTCTAGCTCAGAGACAGCTGAATGTATAAGGATTTGAGGATCCAAACTTCTGGAAACTTTGCAGTATTCTCTTGTCACTTTGTGCAAGAGTCCAACATTTATTCTTATCTCTTCTTCGCATGAAGAAAATTTTTTAAAATTCTAGGTGACAGGTTGCTGTATTGTTGATTTTCAAAGGATTTTTTTCATTGATTACTTTGCATGGCAAAACTGAATATATCTTCTAGTTTAGGAAAACAGTAATGCTTAAAGCTTATCTCTTGTGCAAGGTCAGATGAACCAGAACCTAGATTTTCGCGTTCTTGGTGCCTCTTGTTTGGGCAGTTGGCATCTCTATAAGCTTTTTTGGTATAGCTCTACATTGTAAATCCCACATTTATTTGGAGAGCTAGCTGTGTGAGCCTGGGCAAGTGACTTAACTCTCAAGCCTCCTTTTCCTTAACTGTCAAGTGAGAATGAAAATATACTTTCAACAGGGTTTTGTTTGGTTTTGGTGTTTTTTGTTTTTTTTTTTTTTTTGGTCTAGATGAGATGCTAACATAGTTCCTAACATGTGGAGATTAGGGAACTTTAGTGTGAACTTTTAATGAATAATCATATTAATTTACTAAAATAGCTTTTGTGATTTACTTCTGCAAACTGGTTTGAACATCTTTAGGTTTAATGTGTTCCCTCCAAACCCCTGCTAATTAACCAGTTGTAACTTGACCTCAGTAATCATATTTTGTGTTTTAGAGCAACTTAGAATAAGGAGAGCATTAAAGAAGGTGAAGAAATCGAACTGGAGTGTGTTGGTTTTTTTCCCTTTTCCTGGAACAAATGTTTATATATTTTTCGTGTACTATATTATTTCATTTTTCTCTACAGCATTAAAGCAGAGTGCCATGGGTTAGGAAATACCACTTGGCCTCTTTGTATGTAAGTATGCAGTCTCAGTTTTCTTAGTGAAGAAAGTCACAGTTATGATTTTGTATACTTACGTTTCCATTTTACAGGCAGCATAATTGAAATCCGTGGAGGCTTTTTTTTTATTAAGATTCCTCACAATTCATTTATGATTTCAAGTATATTAAATATTCATTTTTTTAATTTAAACAATGTTCATAAAAATTTCAAGTCTGTCTAAAAATTGACATAATTCAATTCCAATACACTGTCACCCAGCCCATTTTCTACACTGACAGTTTTACTATAGGGTTTGGGTTTTTGAGAAAAATAGTAGGTAGGGCACATATAATGATTAAATTAAAATTTTCTATTTTTGTTTCTGTGAACAATCAAGAATTTGAAATCTTTAAAAATCATCAAATTGATTTCTTAGCAAAAGTGACAAAACCATGGAGTCTCACTGAATCTGCATTATACTGAATTTCATATTGGAAATGAGATTGCCTGAATATATTGAGAATCTTACTTTGAAATGTCTGAGCTGAATTGAAGCTGTTAGTTTTTTGTGGATCGCAGTGTCTGTCTGCAGGGGAGAAAGAGCCTTACTGCTTCTGCAGAGCTGCCAGGGCTGACAGACTCCTTAGCATTTAATTGCAAGTCGCTATTTGGCAAGTTCAGCAGCTTAGGCTCACAAATAGGTTAACCTGTGTTGCCTTTCTCAGACTGCACCCTTTTTGAAAGCAGTTAAAAAGTGGATCTATTTTATTGATTTCTTAGATTTAAAAGTGATTTTTAAATGCAATGTCTGTGAGATTTTAAATATAGCATTTTTCAGTATATGTTAAATAAGTCCATTTTCTTCAGTTAAATTTTTGACATTTTAGGTATAGCTTTTGTAAGTATTAATAAGCCTTATGAGTATGGAGATCTGGTAAATAATTATTAATTACATTTTAAAAATAATTATTTTATCAAGAATGAATTTAATTCCAGTTTAGTTAACTTGGTTGACTGGTTTTGTTTACACCTGAACTTTGGCGCTCAAATAGTTTGACTGACTACAAAGCTTTATATCAAGAATAGTGGTTTCCTTTATGTTATATGGGAATGTTGGTATACAGTTGTATACTATGGTATAATATGTTCTTGATTCTCTTTATATATTTCTTTAGTATTTGTATACTTTTCTAGCCTTTATATTATGTTTTTGAGCAGTTTTATGATTGACATGTTGGCATAAAATAAACTTCCATATGTTTATATATTCTTAAAGTATAATTTTTCCTTTTGTTCTTCTCTTCTACATTTTAATAGGAAGTGATTTGAAGAATGTTTTCTTGCAGTTTCTCTGTGTAGCTCTGTCTTCCGTCCATAAAGTTATAATCATTCTGTTGGTCCAATCTTGTCTTCTGCTTTTTCTTATTAGTGTTCTGTCCCAGGTATTCTCATATTGCTAGTCTTCATAACTATAATTTTTAATGGCTACATAATATTCCATTGTTCAAATGCCACAGCATATTTAAACATTTCTGTACTTCAGGTGTTTTCCAAATTTTTATAATCACGAGTAACATATGTTAATATTGTTTCCATAAGTGTATGTTTTCTGCTTTGACTTTTTCTTTGAGATTACAAATTCTCTTTCAACATAACTCAGTAGCAGCAGGCTCACATTTTCTTTCCTTGAGGAGTTCAAGTGTGTTACTCTATCATTTTTGGTCTCAAATGTCTGATGATAATTTAAGTATTTTTTTCTTATAAGTCACTTGTTCTTTTTCCCTGTATGTCCAAAAGATTTTTTTTTCCTTTAAAATTCAGTAATTTTACTAGACTATGTCTTGGTGTTGGTCATTCTGTATTGTTATTCATAGGTACATGGTATGCTCAATTAACATGTAGTTTCAAATCTTTTCTTCTTTCAGGAAGTTTTCTTGAATTATAGTTTTTAGTATTTGATATTTTCTTTATCTCTGTTTTTTTCCTTGTTGGATCTTCTTATCTTCAGTGATTTACTACTGTCTCTCAAATCATTTTTAACTTTTTCCTTATTTTTGACTTTTAAAAAGTCTTTCCTTTTGACCTATCTTTATGGTATTATTTGTTGAATTTATTCATTCTGTATTCCTTTTACCTTTAATGAAGGCTACATAATGTAGCCTGCATTTTTAAAAGGATTAAAATTGCTAATTGTTTTCCAAGTTCTGACATCTCATTTCTGAGTTTTCTAATTCTGATTTATGTTGTTTTTTAAGGTCTTGTATCATTTTATTGTCTTTCTGGTCATCTGTTGAGAATGTCTTTCTTCTTATTCTCTTTGTTCTCATAGTAACTTTGTATGGGATTTTTCTGTGAAGTCAGTTTCCCTGAACTCCTAGACAGAGATGGAGTTTAGAGGGCATCTTTTCTAACTTTTCTGAGGTTGCTTGGCTTTGTGCTACTCCTGTACTTGTATGTGAATTTTCACTTTCCTTCAACTATATTGACTCTATCCCATTCAGTTTGTTTCCACTCTTAGTAGTGTCTTCTCAGTATGGTGCCCTGACCTGGGAAGGAGATACCTTGGCTGGACAGTTTTGGGAGTTCATTGGAGCTAAACTGCTCTAGCCCTTCAGACCTTTCTGCAAACCTCTTGCATAGAACCACTAATGCATTGGATATTCCTGGTCTAGCTGATGTTGTCAATTGGTCACCATGCTTTCCTGTGAAAACCTTTCGGCTCTTTGGGGCTTTTCCTGTTCTCAGATCTGTCTCAGTCCCTGTAATTTCCTTCTGCTTCCTCTTGCACAGATACTAATACTATGAAGGACTATGGCTGTTAAATGTTTGACTTACTAGTGTGTATTTTGGGGCTCATGGGGATACTTGATAGTCTAGTTTTGTTGTAAATGTTTTCATGGGGTTTTAGTTCTGCTATTTGGTTTGCTATCTATCTGTAAAACACACACACACATACGCACACACTCACATACTTCTACTCACTGTCTGTGCTGGGATTCCCCAAGACCAGGTTTGATGTTTCACTAGGAGGACTCACAGGACTCAACATGTAGTCATACACATGGCTATGATTTATTACAGTGAAAGGATACAAAGCAAAATCAGCAAAGGGAAAAAGGTGCATTGGGTGAAGTCCCAAGGAAGCCAAGTATAAGCTTCCAAGAGTGTTATCTCAGTGGAGAGGATGTACTTAATTTCCCCATCAAATTGTGACAACATGTATGGAACATTGTCTACAGGGAAGCTTGTTAGAGACTCACTGGCCAGGGACTTTGTTGGAGGTTGGTTACCTAGGCACCCTCTACCTAGCATGTACCGAAATTCCAAACTCTACTAAGGAAAGCAGGTGTTCAGCCATGGTTCAGCCATAAACCATATCTTTTGCACAAACAGTTTAGGCACAGTGAGCCACTCTTATCAGTCGGTGAGCCACTCTCTTCAGCTAGGGTGGTGGGAACCCTCCAAAAATCCAAGTTCCAAGACTCCAGCCAAGGGCCAGTCTTGAAAGCAGGACTTTCTAAAGATAAGCAGTCTCAGGCCTGCTTGTGCACACATACACACAAAAATGGGGGGATTCAGGGAGATTAAAAAACTCTGCCACCATCATAACCTCTGTCTTCTCAGAGCTCTCCCGTTACAAGGACTTTAAGCAAGACAGAATTATGTTCAGATATCCAGTTTTGAAGAGGTTATTGCTGCAGTAGTGTGAAGGATGGATAGCAAGCCATTGAGAATGGAAATGGGCAGTAGCTCAGGTGACAGATGATTGGTGCTTGAAATAAGACACTGGGAATGAAGAAGAGGGAGGAATGGAGTTGAACGGATACTGTATATTTACGAGTGTGTATATGTATGTATGTTTGTATATGTACATGCATATATATATATAGTCATATATGTATCAGAGACTATAAAGCTATAAGAATGTGAATGTACATTCCTATCTCTGTGAAGGGGAGGCTTTTCTAAGTGTAGGAACAACGTCATAAGTCATGGGACAAGTTTGATGTATTTAAGTACATAAAAATCTAAACTCTGACAAAAAGCAAGATGATAAAAATCAACAAAGTTGAAAAGAAAATGGGGAAAATATTTATGTCCATGAGAGCATTAATGTCCTTATTATATTAAGATCAATTGCAAATTAGTATTTTAAAAATCTTAATAGCCCAATAGAAAATAAGCAAAATAGATTAATGGGCAGTTCACAAAAGAAGAACGACAAATGGTCACTTAGCATTTTTCAACCGAGAACCTTTAAAGCGTGAACAACAATAAAATACAAATTCTTTTATAAAGTAGCAATTTTTAAAAATAATAGTAGTCAGGGTACTTGGAAATTGGAAATAGCCTAAGTGTCCATCATTAGATTATTTAGATAAATTGATATACTCGTACATTCATATATTATCCAGCTATTAAAATCATGTAGTAGAAGATATTAATAACACAGCTAACTTTATAATAATAAAGTATGGTCCCAAGTTTGCTGTTGGTACTTTACTCAAACGCAAACATACATATACACAGAAAAATACTTAAAGGATATCCTCCAAATTATTAACCAGTTTTTCTCTAGGTGGTAGGATTATGGATGGTTTTTCTTTTCCTTTTTGTGATTTTTTTTCAAAGAAACATTTCCACATATTTATAGCAGGGGTCAGCAAATTATGACCTATAGGCTGGCTGTTATTTTTCCTAGAAATATCTTGAATATGGAACAAGATAGGGACTTAACAAATGCTGTTGATACTAAAATGAGTTAATACTTATTTTAAATATAATTTAGATAAACATTTCATTTATCCAGGATCATTAGATATTCTCTTGATATTCTAAATAGATGATGATTTAATAGATGTAGAAGGCTCAGAAATGAAGGTCTGTTATCAAAGAGTTAGAGGTGAGTTATTGACAGAAACCAGTGTGGCTACTTAAGGGTCTTTTAAAAACTTATATGTAAAAGATGCTCAAATGTATGGTACATGAATGAATGTGTGAGTCATGAACCTGTGAGAATAGTAGCAACACCTACTATGTACCTGGCTTTTTGCAGAAATGCTATTTAATCCTTAAAGTAACCTTGACAGGCAAACAAAAGTGTTTTCTGTGTTGTTCACGAGAACACTGAGGCTTGGAGAGTTTAAGAAGTTTTTACCCAAGTCATACAGAGTTTCGCTCTACTTGAAACGCAGGTTCATCTGAGAGGAAGATTTATGGTTATCTTTAGTCTTGTTTTTCTTTTCTAAATGAGTTGCCATATAGGTCCACAGAATTTGAGGCAATGTATGGAATTTAGGTTTTGACTTAAATTCATTTTAAATTATTTATTAAGTTTTACAGTGGTCCCTCTTTATCTGTGGGCGGTGCGTTCCAAGACCCCCAGTGCATGCCTGAAACTGCAGTTAGTACCGAACCCTGTATATACTATGTGCTTTTCTACACATGCATACCTATAATAAAATTTAATTTATAAATTAGGCACAGTAAGAGATTAACAACAATAATAAAATAGAACAATTATAACAATATACTGTAATAAAAGTTTAATGAATGCGGTCTCTCTCTCAAAATATCTTACTGTACAAATTTAACGCCATTTCCATCCTAACTAAGCATTTATCACACACTGTGGCTATAACTCACAGTTTGAGGTGCGCAGCAAAACTAGCATTAATTTCTTTATCCTTCCTCATAATTTCACGGTTAGAAGATTCATTCTTACCATAGTTTTTTTTCTTTTCTTATTATGATTAAGTTGAGAACTTTTACCTTTTCACTTAACGGAAGCACTGCACCCAGCTTCTCTTTGGCATATCTGAATTGCCAATATCATTAGTGTTGCACTTTGGAGCCATTATTAAGGTTACTTGAACAAAAGCACTGCAATACCTTGATAGTTGATTTGACAGCTGAGATGCCTACTAAGTGACTAATGGGCAGGATACCCTGGACAAAGGGTATCCTGGCGTACTGGAGTGAGATTTCATCATGCTACTTAGTGCTCAATTTAATATTTTTGAATTGTTTATTGCTGGAATTTTCCATTTAATATTTTTGGACTGTGGTTGACCACGGTACGTACCTGAAACCATGGAAAGTGAAGTTGTGGACAAGGTAGGGACTACTGTATATAAAACAGTAAGCTCCTTGTTCCCTGCTGTATTCAAGCAGATTCTGGATGGCCCGTATTTTAAGAATGTTTTAGCAAATTACTACTGTGCCTAAGAGGTTGAACTTTATGAACTTTGAGTATCTAGAAGGTCTATGATTTTATGGTGATGTTTTGTTTTTGATGTTCTGCTTGTGCATTTTATCCAAATTTAGATTATGTGAAGGGCTATAACTATATAAACTCTTAAAATGCTACAGAAGTCTTTTACAAATTAATATTTTGCTTATGTTTAGGTAGGTTGGTATATGACTCTGCAAACATTATAATTCACTAAGGCTCTCTATATCTTTTATATAGTCAAGGTCCATGTAGTTTATTTTTTCTTGAGTGTAGACCAGAGGAAAGATTTGTCTATTCAAATGAATATGCTTTTCCTCAACAAAAATGGAAAATATAAACCAAAATTTTGTTTGTACTTTAGCCATATGAAAATGAGGAGCCCAATTTCATGGTTGACCGTAGTGATTATCTTACCTGAGGTGTCGGGTTACAAATACTCGTTTCCTTAGACAGAATTTGTGTTATGTTATTCCTAAATATTTTTTTGTTGTTGAGGGCTAATACTTACTATTTTGAAACATCTTAGAAGTAGAATATGAGTTTTTTAATATATAAAAGCTGGTGATAGATTAGATAGAACAAACAAAAAGCCCTCAGGTTTGACTTTTGTTCTGTGGCAGTTTTATCTGGGACCTATATGTGTAGTTGATATCTGCCATCTAGAACATGATTCATTGCTTGACTCTGGACTATAACTAAACTGTTTGAAGGTGTCTTATAGCTAGTTTCCCATGTGGATTCTACTTAATATTCATTTCTATACTTACATTGCTATTTCTGTGTGGGGGGAAAATAGCTTAAATGTAAAATACTTAATTCTCAGCACGATAAATGATAATATCAGTCAAGTTTGAAAGCAACATTTTAGTAAAAGTAGATAAAATTCATCCAGTTTTAATCTAAGACCTGTTTACTCAAACTGGATCTTTGTATATTCTTGTCCAGCAGAAACTAGAAAGAATGTCTCCACTGCCTCTAGAGATGAGTGTTTTAGAGAAAGGCTAGCGTTGCCCTCAGGCCAAAGCTTTTGAAAGAATGGGTATATAGTCCATCCCCAGTCTAGAGTGTTGCCAATTCCCCTTTGTGTTTTAGTTAATTTTTTATTGTGCTTCAAGTGTTGAATTGCCAGCACATCAGTTTCAAGCATATCCAGATATCAAAAATATATACTGAAAACAAATGCAAAATATTATTGCTTATTCTCTACCAGCGTTCCCTTATACTTATTCATGATTTGACTGTGACTGGGCCTTTTATTTAGGTGGAATGTTCTAATCCTGATGAATTAATGTAGTTTACCTCAATATATTGTATTTTTCTTCTGAAAAAGAGGTGACTGAGGTAACTCTACTCCAACATAATAAAATCATGACAAATATTCAGTTACTAGAATTAAGATGTCTTAGGGTCATCTTATAGCCCACTAAATGATTTTATGGTTGTCATGATTGAAACCTGTTATGCGATAAACCAGAGAAGTTCTAAATCCCTTGTGAATAATGTGGTTGGCCATATTTATACTTTATATAAAATGTTCTTATGTATGCTTACAATTCCGTAAAATTTATTTTTATTTTCATAGTCCGTTCGGCACTTGAAGTATTCCTTGTTTAAGAAGTCGCTACTGGGCAGTGTTTCGGATAATGGAATAGTAACTCTCTGGGATGTGAATAGTCAGAGTCCATACCATAACTTTGACAGTACACATAAAGCTCCAGGTTCAGGCATCTGTTTTTCTCCTGTCAATGAATTGCTATTTGTAACTATAGGCTTGGATAAAAGAATCATTCTCTATGACACTTCAAGTAAGAAGTAAGTATAACATGCTCATTTCTTAATTTAGTAACAAATAATTCTTTCATTAGCAGCCATATTTGTGATTTGTATAGACCTCTGATTAATGTTAGAAGATGTAAAGTTTGTGTATTTGTTATCTAATAAGGTAGAATTTTCTTTTTTTTCCCATGCAGAAAAAACTAGATGAGATGTGGGTGTTCTTTAGAGCAGCAGTCCCCAACCTTCTTGGCACCAGGGACCGGTTTTGTGGACGGGGTGGGGTGGGGTGGGGTGGGGGGTGGGGGGATGGCTTAGGCCGTAATGCGAGTGCAGAGCAGCAGATGAAGCTTTGCTCGCTCGCCCTCAGTCCGCTCACTTCCTACTGTGTGCAGCGCGGGCCGCGGACCCGAACCCATCCGTGGCCTGGGGGTTGGGAACCCCTGCTTTAGAGTACTTCTGGATGATGAATGTTGAGGGGTAGCATGTTAATGATTTCACATCTTTATTTTAGCATGCATGCATATTACTCTTTTTCAGAATACAACTAAATTTGTGTATTTTTAAAGCAATATGATTAATTTGCTTTAAAATTAATTCATTATCTAGAGCAGGGTTTCTAAACTGTTGACATTTTGGGCTGGATAATTCTTGGTTGTGGGGAGCTGTCCTGAGCATTGTAGGATATTCAGCAGCATCCCTGGCCTCTACTTACTAGATGTCAGTAGTACTCCCCAAATTAAAAGTAGTAAAATTACCCCCAGTTGAGAACCACTGATATAGAGCTAAAGGGTACATAATTCTCTAAGTATCTAGGTCTGTTATGCCTTCTTGTTGTTCTTACAGTTATAAGTGTGCTTGGTTAGCTTAAAAAACAAAAAAAACCTGCAAGACTGCAAGAGGTGTATTCAAGACACCTAACAATATCTAATGATCATGTGAAAGGAAGTGGCATTATTATAATATTACTGCTAGGGAAGGACCTACTGTGAGCCCTTTTTTAAAGTTTACTGTTACTTATTTTACTCTTTTTTTTTTTTTTTTATTCTTTTCTTTTTTGAACTAATTTACTGAGAACCCTAACAGTAAACCATTCCTCTCGTATACCTGACACTCCAGCAAGGAGTTCAGCTTCAGCAGATCAGTATCCATACTTCTGTATTAGCTTCTGGGGGGATTAAACCTCATGAATCCTTTTAGCTTTTGGGTCAAGAGATGCATAACCAAGAGCAAAGTAGCAGCTGCTTCCTTGTCAAAGGTCATAATCCTCTTGAGGCCTAAGCAGGTCACTAAATGGAAAGGGGATACTTGGAGCCTCCTTAACCCTGAGGCTATAGAGCCCTTATTTGTGGAGTAACATGCAGGAATTCTATCACGTTCACTGCCAAAATAATAATTACTCAAAGAAATAGGTCCTGTTTCTAGAAGATGTAGAATGTATTGTATCTATTGGAAGTGAATAGAAAAATAGGATGGAGTGCTTAGCAGTTCCTTTACATGCCATTGTAGTAGAAATGTCTCCAGGTCTAATTCTGCATTTCTGCTTTAAACAAACATTTGAGATGGGTATTCCAAGTAACTGTGCCGAAATCTAAGTAACTTTGGTTTTGGTTTACAGTTGTTTATATGTCGTATAAGCTTATATATATACATTCACATATCTACATATACTTTGCTCTCCTTTCCAAAGGCTAGTGAAAACTTTAGTGGCTGACGCTCCTCTAACTGCAGTAGATTTCATGCCTGATGGAGCCACTTTGGCTATTGGAGCTTCCCGTGGGAAAATATATCAATATGATTTAAGGATGTTGAAATCACCAGTTAAAACCATCAGTGCACATAAGACATCTGTGCAATGTATAGCATTTCAGTACTCCACTGTCCTTTCTAAGGTAAGATATTTTCTTTGTTTTCAGCATTTTTGATTTTACTAAATAAATCTAGTTCAGAATATAGAAATCATATGTTGTCAATTAAACACAGTGTAGTTTTGCTTCATAATAATTTTTATATCAAAGCATTGTAAATAATTTTAGTACAAATCCATTTGATACTTAGTTTTAAAACTTTTTTTGCGCTTTTCACATTTCTCTCTCTTCAAAAATATTAAAAGGTTTTTATGGTTCAGAGGGAAACTCTCACATCCACCAGCAAGCTTAAGATTTCTAAGGGAAAAACAATATTTTTTAAACTAATAGGGAATTTATGAAATATTAATGTCTCGTGTGGAGCATTAGAAACCTGATCTTTTAAATATTCCCTTCCGTTTCAGTCAGGTTTAAATAAAGGCTGTTCAAATAAGCCCACAGCTGTGAACAAACGTACTGTTAACGTGAGCACTGCTAGTGGAGGAGTCCAGAATTCTGGAGTTGTCAGAGAAGCAGCTACCACTTCCATTGCCACAGTTCTGCCACAGGCCACGACAGCAGTTGTGGGGAAAGGAACAGTTGCTCTTCAAGACAAAGCAGGTAAATGTTGTTTATATATAGTATTTGGAGTTCCCATCCTGTCTCCTCCCCAAATGGATATCATTATCACTTTCTTTAAGAACCTAGAACTTAAATTCACTTGAGTATTTAGGTAAAATTATTAGTAGATAGTGGAAATTGAAAAAGTGAAAAATTTAACTTTAGCTATAAATGTTTAAAAGGTTAATGAAAGGTACTTCACTTACTCTGTTTAGCCGAACTTCCGTTGTAAGATATTTTAAAAACAGAATAATGCCCTCTCAGAAGTACCGCTACAGACTAGATGACTTTTCATTGTGCTTTTAGATTAATCAGTAGATAATATGAAACTTTGATGCTTTCATTATGATTTGATCTCAGTTTAAAAGAAAAAGCTATTAATGGCCCCTATACTTCAATTTTCAGACTGGAAAGTAAGTCAGGTGATGAACTGAATATATTTAAGTACTGAATAGTACCTGGCACATATTAAGCCGTAAATTAGTCATTTGTTAAATAAAAATAAATGAAAATGTTGAAATTTTTAAGGAATTTCTTCTACTCTGATAATCGTATTGATGAAACAGTTCTTAAAGAAGAGTTCATTTAGACTTTGTGAAGGTATAATATGGTGATAAGCTTCCCCATACTTACTGTAGAAGATATTCTTTGCCTACAATAAAGATCGTAATTCCCTAAATTCCTGAAAGCCTTTTTGTTTTTATTTTAAGAAGTTATGCTATACTGTCACTTTCAACATATTTTTAAAAGTCTACATGATATACCAGTATGTCTCTAAAGTATTCTTACCAGAAATGAATGTACTCGTGTCTTTTTGAATTTTCAGGACAAGTACTTAAATTGAGCACAAATATTTGTTGGTGCTTTTTCAATATGAGTTTACTATTCCCAAGTATAAGCAAAACTTTAATTTGTTAGTCTTGGTAGTGTAGAATTTTTTAAAAAATATAATAAGTATATTCACTATAAATTATCTTTGAATATCTATATCATCCTTACATAAAAATCATTATATATTATGTAGAAAAATAATAAGGTCCTTATTTAAGAACTCCTAGAAACTAATACTATTGCTATCTGTTTAAAAGAAGAAATAATGTTTGCCAAGATGTTGAATTAACTATGTTATGAAAATTGGTGTTAGTTTAAAAAATTACTATTTATTTTATTCATAATTTTCAAAAATTAAAATAAAGATTCTCTCATTTATTGTAAACTTTCTGAAGTCTCAGTGTCTGTCATTTAGTTTTTAATAAGGAAGTTTATGTGTAACAATGGCAGCATTAATTAGATGTGGAAGACTTGGGTCTCCAGGGCCACCAGTTAATGATAATTCTTGGCTGATTAGCAGTTTCTGGCAAAATGCGTGCTTACTGTGCACCCACAAGGAGAAATTTCGGTTTATTGATTTTATTTGGAAATAATTGCAAACTTACAGAAAAGTTTCAGTAATAATACAAAGAACTCTTGAGTTCTAGTATATCCTTGAGCAGGTTCACCATTTTATAAATTTTACCACATTTGCTGCATCATTTTCTCTCTCTCAACTCACACACATGTACATTTTTCCCCCTGTGAAACATTGAGAGTATGTTAGACTTCAGTCTCAGATCTATCACTTTCCTGCCTGGATGACTTTAGGCAGTTTTCTTTTTTATATATATATTTTTTATTGGGGTATAGTTGTTTTACAATGTTGTGTTAGTTTCTGCTGTACAGCGAAGTGGAGTTCCCTGTGCTATACAGCAGGTTCTTATTAGTAGGCAGTTTTCTTAACCATGCTTTTTTCTCATTTTTCTCTTCCATAGATAATATTTAACATTTGAGGTTATTGTGAAAATTGGAGAAAATGTATCAAAAGGGCATAGCACATGTAGGCACTCAATAAATTATAGTGTTGCTAATATTGTCGTTATGATCATTATTGCTATTACTTTAAGCATGGTGTAAAATAAATTTAAAATTTGAAATAAGTTCGTATGGTTTCTACTGAAGGTGTCCTAATTTAGTTATTGAAAAGAACCTCTGCAGGTACTTCCCTGATGGTGCCATGGTTAAGAATCTGCCTGCCAATGCAGGGGACATGGGTTCCATCCTTGGTTCGGGAAGATCCCACATGTCACGAAGCAACTAAGCTGGCGTGCCACAGCTACTGAGCCTGCGCTCTAGAGCCCGCGAGCCACAACTACTGAGCCTGCATGCCACAACTACTAAAGCCTGTGCGCCTAGAGACCATGCTCCGCAACAAGAGAAGCCACTGCAACAAGCAGCCTGCGCACCGCAACGAAGAGTAGCCCCCACTCGCCACAACTAGAGAAAGCCCGCGCACAGCCTTGAAGACCCAACACAGCCAAAAAAAAATAAATACATTTTAAAAAAAGAACCGCTGTCTGCAGACTTGTTGCTAGTGCTCATTTTCAGTAGGAAACAGCCATTTAAGAAGAGAAAAATAAGGCTTTAGCACTATTTTCAAATGATACCAAGCTTCTATTTCATAAAGTTCCAGAGGCTAGAGTTATGCATCAAACATGTTGAGGACCTAGAAAAGGGAGAGAAATTTCTTCTTTATAACCGATTACACTCTTGGTATAAACACCCTTCAATGACAGTGATGTACAAATGTTTGGTCATAACTTTTGTGAGGTTATTAGGTTTATTTCATTAGCCAGGCTTGGACATTTTTGAATATTGTGAACAAAGCTAATCTTTGTTTTTATCCCAGGCTTTTCAGTTTTCATTTGGGACCAAGATGGCAAATAAAACAGTTTTAAAAATGTAAGACAGTAATATGCTACCGATTCAAATGCCAAGATTTCATCAAAGTTCTTGAATCTCTAGAACTCAGTCCTTGACCCAAAAATGAGCAAGAAGTTACTGAGCCTGCAGAGTTCCTACTATAACGTCCTTGCCCTAAAGTCATGCAATATATACTGAGAGGAAGTAAACTGCATGCCTCTTTATTGTTGTCTACTGTACTATTCTTTATGAGTTTGGTATTCTGGTTTCCTTCCTCTCAGTAAACTATCCCAAGGTTAATGAAGTCATTTAAGGTCAGTAACGCTGAGAGCAGTGTTAGGTTCCCACTGTTAGTGAAGAAAAAAATAAAAAGGGGAAAAAAGAGACCCATTCACTGCAAGCTGGGGAAAGAAACTAACGTTGCTTGAAAACTGCTATGTGTTAGGCATTGTACTATATGCCTTAGAGACTTTTTTTTTAATCACTGGTAGATGATCCTAACAGTGAGTCAGTCACTAACAAAAATAAGTTAAGAAAAGTACATGAATTATTTAGAAAAGTTCTATCAAAGTAGATTTAAAGAGTGGTGTTATATGAGCAAATAAGTTATTTGCTTTTGAGGAGCCCTTCATTCCATGAAAAGGATGCTTAACTGAGCTATTGTTATATTCTGCTTTCTTTCCTGATGCCCACAGTTGTAGTGTTACCGATGTTATAGGTAAGGCATTCATTTTTAGAGCCTAGCTTCTCATGATAAATTTATTATGAGAAATAATAAAAATGTTTATTTTTATATCCAATTTCTATAAGGTCTGCCTCGAAGCATAAACACAGATATTTTATCTAAGGAAACAGAGAGTGGGAAAACCCAGGATTTCTCCAGCTTTGATGATACTGGAAAAAGTAGTTTAGGTGACATGTTCTCACCTATCCGAGATGGTAAGTCTGTTCAGATCAGAGGATCATGTCCTCTTGCTTGGGTCGTCATGACATTTTTATTCTGGCTAAAAGATGTGGATAATAGCTTCAGTCTCACTCTGTTCATGACAGTTGCTAATTTTCTCAATCCCTGAGATGGTATCTTTCCCTTTGCCCAGATATTTCAAATGTTATCATTCCAAAATATATGCTAGTAATTTTCACATGGGAACCAAGCAAATAGCTCTCAAGTTAGCATTTTAATTTCCACAGAAGTTTCTTAAAGGAAGTTTTGCCTCCATAGGCAATCTTTTACTTGTATCTACTTCTAAATAAATCTTCCCCAAATCTTGGATATTTTGATAGGCAAAAAATATCTTCCTAACATAAAAAAAATTGTTTCTTTGATTATTAGTATTTAACTGGTATTAAATGTTTTCATGGAGAAATATGGCTGGGGGTTAGATTGCCTCATCTTTTACACTAACTATATATGAAAGTACCATACACATACACACACATACACACACTCACACACACACACACACACACACACACACACACACTCCCCATTGCTAGTAGACGTTGCCATTAAAAAGAAAAAAGCCAAAAAAAACAAAAAAAAAAACCTTTGCCAGTTTGTTAAACAGAAACATATATCGTTGTTCACTCTATATGAACTAGGCACATGGTTTGGCTGTGCTATTTTGGTGCTAATGTTCATACTGTTTTCTTTACTGGGATAGTCTCACTACTAATAGCAGTATTATTAACAGTATGGGTTAATTTCTAGAAGACGATTTGGCAGACTTAACTATTCATTCTTTTTGTCCTGTTAATTCCATTTCTATAAATTTACCTAAGAAAATATTCAGAGAAGCCCACAGAGATTTGTGTGTTTACTGTTTATTTATAGTATTGAAAAACAGGAGTGAATCTAAATGTCATCAGTAGCAGGGTGTTTGAATTATTACATCCACTCATGATCTTATAAAATTTAACTTTTTACTTTAAAATTGTCTGGTTTCAAAATTTTCTTCAACTAATTTCATAAGCAGAAAGAATAAATATATACGTAGTGGTACAGAATTATTGAGTGTCTTCTGCCTTACCCCAGCTTGAAAATGACTCCTTAAATTGCCCGGTCAAATTGCTATCTTCCATCTAATAAAAGAGGAAGGATTCCTTTCAGGATGAAGAGAGGTCATACTACCTAGTTGAGGGGTAAAGAGAGGAGAGATGTGGGCAAAGGAGGTAAAAGTGGCTTGGGCTGGAGTTGAGAAAGGTTTTGGAGGTTAGCACCCAATTGTGGAGCTTTGTTTATGAGAACCGCTGGAGTAATTTTTTAATTGAAGGGGCTTTTTGAAAGTGTTTGAGTTATAAATGAAATCCTTTTTAATGGTTTTTGAAAGTAATAAAGGATATAAATTCCTTTTTAATTGCTTTTGCTGTTTAAAAAGATATGATTAGAATTTGAGCCATAGGCCCTTCGTTTATTGGAGTTTGATATTATTGATAAGAAAAAGACATGGATACTAAATATAGTGCTGGTTTTCACTGTCAAGAGATTTGTGTTTTAATCTCAAAGATTCAACACTACTTAGGTAAAAGTCTTAATCTGTTTGTGCTTCAATTTCTTCATCTTTTAAATAAGAGTACCTCTGCTTTTGTTAGGAAAAAATGAGTAACTTATATAAAAGTGTCTGTGTTGTGCGATTACTAGGTATAACACACACATGCAGATAGATGAATGGTGGAGAGATGGATGATAGTCCTACTAATATGATAATCATGTATGATAATTTATTGGCCATGTGAATTTCTGGTGAATTTTTTAATGACCTTTGCCCATTTTTCTATTAATCTGTTAAAATGGAGTTAGCAATTTTTGGTTGTTATTTGGTAAATGAATAATATTACAATATTGAAATATTCTTAAACATGTTCTACCATTGAAAAAATTTTAATGAAGCCTTATATTTTTAATAACATTGTGTTGCTTACAAAATATTTTTACATTATTTCAATTGATCCTCAAGACAGTCTTGTGAGATGGTCGGGGCATTGTCCCCATTATATAGGTACAGAAACTGAAGCATAATTATACCCAAGTCTTGTCCAAGGTGACAGAGCTATTCAGTGGTATAAGCAGAACTGGATTACAGGTCTCTGGAGCCTACTCCGGTGCTTTTTCTGGTATACCTTGCTGTCTCATTAAATGACTCTATACATAGAATTATCTTTGCTGCTGTGCATGAAGCTAAAAGAATGAAAAGGGAAGTTTATATGAATACTAGCTTTACCTTCACTCAGATTTTTCTTCTTAAAACTGTTAGTCCCTGAACTCTTTGGGGAACGAATAGGAAGCCTAAATTGCTATGGCTTCTTTTTCACTATTTTTTAAATTTTATTTTCTAATTTTATTATAGATGCTGTAGTTAACAAAGGAAGTGATGAGTCCATAGGAAAAGGAGATGGTAAGAACTGTTGAGAAGTATTTTTATCAAAGTTAAAAGTGATTTTGTGTTATCTACTGCTGTGTAACAAACAAATTACCCCAATATTTTGAAGCTTAAAAGAACACTTACCATCTCATAATTGTGGGTGAAGAATCCAAGCGTGGCTTAGTTGGGTACCTTTGGCTTCGGATGTCTCATGATGTTTTAATTAGGGTATCAGCAGGGCTGCAGTCATCTCAAGGCTTGACTGGGCAAGGATCTGCTTCCAAACTCATTCATGTGGCTATTGGCCGAAGATATCAGTTCCTGCCTATGTGGGCCTCTCCACAGGGCAGCTGACAACACGGCAGCTGGCTTCTCTCAGGGCTGGTGTGAGAAAGTGAGAGGGCACTCAAGATGGAAGCCACAGTGTGTTTGTAACTTAATCTTGGAAGTGAGATCTGCCACTCTTCTGTATACTCTTTGTTAGAAGCAAGTTCCTAGGTCCAACCCACATTCCAAGGGAGGTGATTACACGAGGCCATGGATCCTTGGCAGGAGGCGGAGATCATGAGGAACCATCTTAGAGGCTACCTACCAAGATATACCACAGACATATACCAAATTAACAATTATGTCAAAAACTTTTATTTACTAAAACATTCATTGTATTTTGCAGTTTTCAATGTATCTTCACATACAATATCTCTTTTAAGCCTCACCACTCAGGGAGGTGGATATCATCATTCACATTTACAGATCACTTAACAGTCACAGAGAGTTTTACGACTTTTACCCAAAAACTCAAATGAAATAAGGGGTAGAGCTGATAAGTGAACCTGTCTTCTGAATCGAAATCCCATGTCTTTCTACCGTATTAACATGTCTATTGTGTTAAGTGCTTTTCTTAAATATCCAAGATTGGGGAACATCCCATATAAGTGCTAGTTTTTTTCTCCTCTTTTTCAGGCCTTGACTTTCTACCACAGTTGAACTCAGTGTTTCCTCCAAGAAAAAATCCAGTAGCTTCAAGCACTTCAGTGTTGCATTCTAGTCCTCTTAATGTCTTTATGGGGTCTCCAGGGAAAGAAGAAAATGAAAATCATGATCTGACAGCTGAATCTAAGAAAATGTATCTGGGAAAACAGGAACCTAAAGACTCCTTCAAGCAGGTATCTGCCTATAAATGATATTGAACTCACTGTGTGTGTTTATCACTAGCAAGTATAATGCATCTCATCACTAGAAAGCAGGCAGCTGCCACTGGATATGTCCTAATTATTGACAGTGCTGTGCACTTACTAGGTAGAAAATATTCTTAAATCTTGATGTCACATGTTAAAAACTGAAGATTACTTTTGAAATCTGTCTTTGGATATGTTGGAGGTAACAGCAGGTGTAATCTTACACTGTTTGTTTCCTAAGACAAGATACTTGATTTAACTGTATGTGTAAGAATATTTTATACCTGACTTCTTTTAGAATGTATTTCCATTGTAGCACAAAGCACCAAGTTGGTGGTCAAGTCTTTTACTCTAAATCTTAGAGCAAATTGATGGTGCTGAGAAGGTATTTCATCATCATTACCTTCTGCTGTAATCTAATAGAGTCTATTGTGCAGTATGTCTGTTTATTTTCATTTTTATTTTTTAGAATGATATTGAAAAGATCATTTAAGAAGTACAAAAAAGTCTTTTGACTTATTTTTGAAATATTTCTGACCAGTTATCACATGAGAGTTTGGGGATTTATTTATTTAGTTTTTTGGCCTGTGATTGCCATTTTAAATGATATTCAACTGCAGATTCTTAGTAAATGAGCTTTTGCTTATCATGTTATCATTGAAATTGTTTTTGATTAGTAAAGTTGATTTATTTTGCCACTGGCCCTAGCAACATTTTTTTCTCCTTCAAGATACCTTTCTATTCTTCCTTTTTCTGACCGTACTTACTGGAAAAAAGAGAAAAGTAGATACAAATTATATGGATAATATGGATAAAACCGGAATTTATATATTAATTGTTTATTTTAAATGTGAAGTTTGCAAAGTTGATCTCTGGTGCTGAAACTGGAAATCTAAATACCTCTCCATCATCCAACCAAACAAGAAGTCCTGAGAAATTTGAAAAGCCAGAAAAAGAAATTGAAGGCCAGTTTATATATGAACTTCCAGTCAATGGATCGTCAACTCCAAGTAAGTACATAAAACTTCCTGATGTTTGAGTGCTAAGTTGAAAACTCCCAGTATTTAACTTGAAAAGGATAAGTTAAGAGAGTGATCATAGACGAAAAAGTTCAAGGAATTTAAAATTTATGACACTTCTCTAGTGTGTGACTCTCTTACTAGAAGACGATGAAATGGGTATGAAATGTTAAATTCAGCCACATTGATTTGGTACTCTTTGGGTGTGAATTTCATTTTCAATCCAATACGTAAGTGTCTTGATCTACTATGGTACAGATAGGAATATAGGACCCTTTGAAAATGGGTCATTAAGTACCTGAAATTGTCTTTTTTTTTCCATATTAAAGTTCTATCTATAGAGTTCATGGCAGAGACCCTAAAAACTCCATCACATTTAAAGTGATATTAGGTTCAGCGATAAGAGTTACCTATACAAAAAGCTCTTTGTATAGTAGTAGCTCTTTTATATAGATACCTATATTTTAAGATTTCTGTGGATATATTGCATTAGCTTAAACTCTAGGGCCTTGCCTGTAGAACTACTTTACTCCTCTGTTCCTTCTGTTTGTTTCTAATAGTCTTGGTTTATCTAGTTTGTGGTGTGGCTTGTCACATTCATCTTTTGTAAGAGAAAATGATTCAGAGATTCTTCAAGATTAATTCCTCTGTCGTATGTTATTACATTAGACACTTGGCAGTTTAGGTAGGTAGGTAGGTAGGTAGATAGATAGATTGATAGAGAGAGAGAGAGATAAATGACTCATTAGAAATTAATGTCATTGAAAGTTTCTAAGATTTGTATTCCAGACAGTGAATTTTTCTAAATGTCACAAGATCACTGTTTCTTACCAGTTTTTCAAGTTTTCTCTTGCCAAATCATATTTAGAAGTGTTTGATGTCTCTTAGTCCAAGTTGACTATTAATATTTTGTCCATTTTTAATTTTAGATCCAAAGATAGCATCTTCTGTCACTGCTGGAGTTGCCAGTTCACTATCAGAAAAAATAGCTGATACCATTGGAAATAATCGGCCAAATGCACCATTGACATCTGTTCAAATCCGTTTTATTCAGAACATGATACAGGAAACATTGGATGACTTTAGGTAATTGAGAAATTATCTAGACCTTGACTAGCTTTTTTTATTAGGTGTAAAACTGTAACTATGAGTAATGTTTGTGGTTACTACTTTTGCCTAAGTTCTGGGGTCCATAAAACCATAGAAAATATGAGTTTTGTTGATCTTGAAGTGTTGAGTTTATTTTGTATCAGCTAGGAAAAGGCACATTTCCCTAGGGCAGTTACTAGATAACTTGGCAGGATGGTGTAGCAGGCTGGCTGCCATTGTGGATCTTTTTCATCATCAAACTATGGACAGATTCTGGTAAGCTCAAATGGGATTCTTACAATATTTATAGATCACCTGTTAAGTATGCTATGTGCAGTAATGTAGTAAAGATATTTTTTAAAGGAATTCTGAATATTTTCAAGTAGAATGCATCAGAATGTAATACTTAATTTTAAAAAGTTCTTGCCTGGACCTGTCCTTGTCTCTCATTCTTTGAATTTTGAACGTTGTAAGAATGTTCTAGAATGCTGGTTCCTTTTACCTGTCATCTCAATATATTTTGAAAGCTATTTTCAATTATTAGAATCTTTTGCATTTTTTTTCCTTTTCTGACCTTTAGTTACTTAGTACTCTTGCTCAGATTTGGAATACCATGGGCAAGAATGTTGGAGAAGATGTGCAGTTTTTGTTGGTGCATGTTTCTTTTTAATGTTAAAAATGTTTTGAAAAAAATTTTTAAATGTTAACAAATATATTTTTAAAGAAAAATAATCATTTTGACATTTATAATGTGCCTAGTATGTACTGATACTAAGGATACAAAAACGGATGATCTGCCCACAAAAGCATTATAGTTTAACTAGGGTAGACATAGTGTGGGCTGCTATGATGTGTGTTTCTTTGATGTTAATTAACTCATTTGTAAATAGGGCAGTAATGACAACATGATAAGGAAATTTTGGTGGTTCATGTAACAGCCACCAAAACAAAGTACGTGAACACAGGTAAAGGCAGCAAATCACCTATCCATGTCCATCTCTTCCTATTCCCTTCCTCTTAATTTGGCTTGGCTATGTGCTTTGTGTTAGGAAGTGCTTATTTTGTGATTTTTTCCCCATCTTTGGGCATTTTATCCTTGCCTCCATGCTTGACAGCCCCAATCCTTTCTTCTATCTTGTTTCCCCTTTTACCAAATGACCCTCACTTTTTTTTAAGGTAAAATCTTTGATTATTCAATATTTAAACTATGCTAGTATTTTTATTAGGATTTAATTGTTTTTGTTAGTGCTCAGGTTACAAAGATTATATAGGTTTTGAGTGGTCTGTCCAAGTCCTTTCTCCTTAAATCCTGTTACTTTCTTTTTTTTTTTCTTTTTTTTTCTTTTTCAGTATTACTGTGGTAAGAATACTTACCATGAGATACCTTCTTGGATTTTCAAGTGTGCAGTATACGGTATTGTTAACTATAGACACAATATTGTAACAGCAGTGCTCTTGAACTTACTTTGTGTATTGAAATTTTATACTCGTTGATTTTCCCTTCTCCCCAACCCCTGACACCCACAATTCTGTTCTTTGCTTCCATGAGTTTGACTGTTTTAGATATCTCATATAAATGGGGTCATGCAGTATTTGTGCTTCTGTGTCTGGCTTATTTCACTTAGCATTATGCCCTCCAGGTTCATCCACGTCACATGTCAAGATTTCTTTCTTTTTTAAGGCTGAATAATACTCCGTTATATGTACATACCACGTTTAAAAAAATCTGGTCCTATTATTTTTCCATAAACAGTTTTTTAAAATATATGAGATATTTCAGGAATGCATATATAGGGCAAAATGGCAGAATTGTCTGGTTACAGCTGTAATATAATGTGAATAAAGCAATGTTGAAAACACAGAAAGGGAGAAGTTCTTCTGGGGCAAATGTAGAAAGAAATCATGCCTTGTGTGCCTGTGCCTGGGGATTGAGGGTGGGTAGGGGCCTCTCTCTGCTCTTCTGCCCCTCTGTCAGCCATAGGCAGCCTCTGCTTAGAGGACCCAGAATGGCTCAGAGGATTTCTGCAAATCCGCCTGCTCTGACTTCAGCCTCCAGTAGGTGTTGCCAGCTGTACCTTACAACGGAGGGACAGAGTGGGCTATTGAGAGGCTCTCTGCTAGCCATTCTCCCTCAGCTCTGGAGGCTGACTTCTCTGTGAGGGCCTGGAGTGCTTCAGAGGGGTTACTGTCAGTTCTCCTCCCCTGCCCTAAGTCTTCACCAGGCTCTGTGCATCTGTGCCCTAGGGGCTGTCTCTCAGCCCTCCTGCTCTGCCCCTAATTTTTACGGGAGCACTCAGTGAAGTCCTGTGGCAAAAAGTTGTTGAGGGAATGGAGACTTTATTTTCGGCTGGGACTCCTTGGGATTCTAAACTGTCTTGACAGTCTTCACTTGACCTTTAAAAATCTATAAAAATTTCAGCTAGTTCTCTTTAGCCTATCAATGGCAGCTTTCTTCCCCTGCTGCCCTGTGTAGGGTGAAAACAACTGTGGGTCTTTCTTCTTCTGGAGGGACTCACCATTTTCTGGATTTTAGTTCATTTAGATTTCTTTGCACTCTTAAAGTTGAATTTATTTAAAATGTATGATTTTATAGGTTATCTGGCTTGTTCTCATTATTAGGGCTGGGGCGCTAACATCCTAAGCAGAAGTCTGTGGGTTTATTTCTGTTGTCTTTAAAGAAGATATAAGTTTCTTGCAAGCAGATCATTTCCTGGGTTTTAGGTTTTCTTAGGGCTATTTTATTTCTGGTTTGCCTTTATTCCTAGGATTTAGTCTGTGCCCTTTTAAGATGTGAGCTGAATGTCTGGAGTATTCACCAGGCCTTTTTATCTTGGTGGGTCCCAAACTTAAACCTCCAATTCTTCATCACAGGGCTCTCAAAATCCTTTTCTCCTCTTTAGCTGCCTTTTTTTTTTTTTTTTTTGCGGTACGCGGGCCTCTCACTGTTGTGGCCTCTCCCGTTGCGGAGCACAGGCTCCGGACGCGCAGGCTCAGTGGCCATGGCTCACGGGCCTAGCTGCTCCGCAGCATGTGGGATCTTCCCGGACCGGGGCACGAACCCATGTCCCCTGCATCGGCAGGCGGACTCTCAACCACTGCGCCACCAGGGAAGCCCTAGCTGCCACTTTATGTTTGTTTTCCTGCCATCTAACTCAGTACACGCATTGCTTAGGAGTCAAAGATGTCTTGAGGGGAAATTGCACAGATTCAGGTTTACTTTCTACAGGTACCCCCTTTCCAGAATCTTGGACCTTGCAGTGCTGGCTGCCTTGGGAGTTCTGAATTCTAATACTCCCCAACCAAGTGAGACTGTCTCAAACTCCAGGCCACTGCTCTCATCTCAGCCTCTTTTTCTCATAATATGGAATCAGCACATCCCGCAGAGGGAAAAGCAGAGGTAAATGTGGAGGTTACCTAGTAGACTCGCCTTCTTTACAAGACCATGGTCCCTCCAATCCTGGCTACTTTAGTGGTTCTACGATGCCTTCACTTTTTGTTGTTGTTGTTTGTGTTTGTTTTTTAATACAGCTCTTGTCATAACTCAAAGCAGAAGAGAAACAAATTTTTTAAAATATCTTTTAGTTGCAACAGAAGAAATAAGGTACTTAGGAATAAATCTAACCAAAGATGGTAAAGATCTGTGTGTGGAAAAACATTAAAAAAAATTATTAGAAAGCATTAACACTTAAATAGGAAGATATTATGAAGCTGTCAGTTCTTCTAACTTGGTCTATAGATTGAATGCAATTCCAATCAAATCCCAACTGGGTTTTTTGGAAGATGATGATGAGATAGTTCCAAAATGTATATGAAAGAAGGAAGATATGGAATAACCAAGACACTGGAGAAGAATAAGGTTGAAGGGGACTAGTTTGTCAGATAGATAGGCTATCATTAAAATAGTGTATCATTGGGCTTCCCTGGTGGCGCAGTGGTTGAGAGTCCGCCTGCCAATGCAGGGGACACAGGTTCGTGCCCCGGTCTGGGAAGATCCCACATGCCGTGGAGCGGCTGGGCCCGTGAGCCATGGCCGCTGAGCCTGCGCGTCTGGAGCCTGTGCTCTGCAATGGGAGAGGCCACAACAGTGAGAGGCCCGCGTACCGCAAAAAAAAAAAAAAAGTGTATCATTAACACAGGGTGGACAAATTGCCCAAAGGGATCAAATAGGCACCCCCCAAAAAAAATGCCTATGTATATATGGAAATGTGATATATGACAGAGGAAATGTATATATCCCTGTTGCATGCTATTTAAAAAATCAGTTCCGTACAGGGTAAAAGTTTAAATGTAAATGGAAACATTTTAGGCATTGTAAGAGAATTTATATCAATATATGACTTCAGGGTTTGAGAAGTTACTTAAAAATAAGAGGGTACACTACCTATAAAAATAGATTGATAAATTTGCATTAATATTAGGTTAGTAAATTTGAGAATATTAATAGGAATTGTTTATCCCAGGACACTATTAATAAAATGAAAAGACAAAAGTTATCTGCAGTACTCATATAACCAATAAAGGACCAGATTATGTAAAGAACTCGTATAATTTTTTTAAAAAAGACATTCAGTAGAAAAATAGTTTAAAGACATAGGCAAGCATTTCACAGAAGAGGAATGGTATATGAACATAAGGAAAGATGCTCAGCCCTACAAATTAATCAGACAACTGAAAATGCAATGGGATACCATTTCACACCCAGTAGATGGGAAAATATTGTAAAAAGCTTGGTAACACCAAGTCTTGGTGTGGATGTAAAGCTAGATGAGCTCTATTATACTGATGATGAGTGTGTCCATTGATACTACCACTTTGGAAAATAATTTCTGTTATTTTGTAAGTCTGAGCAGTGTACCTCTGGATCATACCTATAACTCAACATATCTACTCTTGGATATATCATCTACAGAAATTGGCACATGTGGGTTGGAAGACATATACATGATTGTTTATAACAACATTGTAATAATAAACACTTGAAAACAATTCAACATGACAGGAGAATGTACACACTAGTATAAATCAGTGAATTACAGATATGTAGAATATGAAACTTGAAAACATGATACTGGATTATTTTTTAAATGTCCACTACTCAAGCCTACATAGGATATGGTACCCTTTTTGTAATGCTCAAAAGCAAGCACAACGAAAATAGACTGACTACAGATTCTGTGTTATACATACAAACATACATATATATATATATATTTCTTTTTAAAACATTTCTTTGCTCAAACAAAATTCAGCAGCGTAGTGACTTCTTTCTTAGGCTTCTCCCAAGAGGTAAATGTTGGAGTCAGAGAGGAGCACACAGGAAGCTTCTATGATTTTGGTAATGTTCTAGCCCATAAGTTGTGTGGCAGGTGGCTGAATGTTCCTTTTATTGTTATACTTCATAACTTTTATGTCTTTTTCTTTGGCTGCACCGTGTGGCTTGCAGGATCTTAGTTCCCTGACCAGGGATTGAACCTGGGCCACGGCAGTGAAAGTGCTGAGTCCTAACCACTGGGATGCCAGGGAATTCCCACTTTTATGGCTTTTGTAGGCATGAATTAATTGCATTTTATTGAGTAACCTCTGTTACACCCAAATAGGCTCTTTTCATTCTGCTGGAAGTTTTTTTTTTTTTTTTTTTGATAGCTTAAACATTGATAATAGTTAAAACATTATAACCTAGGGCATTATCTGTATTTCATTGTAATATAAACCTGTGTCTTTCCTTAATGATAATTTCTGTATTAAGGAATGTAGTATAATGAGAGTTCTGGAGGTAGACAGCCTGGGGTTATATCCTACTCCACCATTTACTAGTTGTGTGACATTGGATAAGTTATAACTACTCTGTGACTCAGTTACTTCATTGGTAAAATGGAGGTAATAATTGCACCTCGTTGTGAAGATTAAATGAATTCTTACATCTGAAGTACAAGAAACAGTGCCTAGCACAGAGTAAATAAATACTAGGTGCAGTGGTATTTTTACTATTGTAATAATAATTATTAACAGTAACGTGAAACAATAAGAGTTTAGCCATTTTCTTGAATGATCTAGAGCTGGTAAAATTGTTATAATTCTAATAAATATTTTACATTCTTCCCTAGAGAAGCATGCCATAAGGATATTGTGAATTTGCAAGTGGAGATGATTAAACAGTTTCATATGCAATTGGTATGTATTGACATATTTTATTGTAAGTGAGCATAGCTGTGGATCTAAAAAGTCCATAAAGGGGTGATGTATTTTTACTTAGTTATATCTAATTGCTAAGAAATAAACAGGGAGTTTTAGAAATTTAATAAGTAAAATAGATTTTGACTAGTCACCCTTCTTTGTAACCTGTGGTAGTTACAAAGATATGATATGATAGGATGATAAAAAAGTATGATAGCTACTTTTTCACAGCTTTTTTTTTGCAGTAAGTAAGCAAAAAGCTTCCGAAATGTACAAATATAAGCTTTCCAAATATATAAATTTCACCAGTGCTCTTTCATTTATATTAACAAAGTAGTAAGGGTGGTTAAGTTAAAAAAAAAATCATTTAGTTAGTTAATCAAACCTGAGAAAAATGATAGCTGAAAATATGTAAAACGGCTTGCCAAATAAATGAGATGGCAATAATTTTAAAAGCTTTTTTTTTCCCTTTTCTAGAATGAAATGCACTCTTTGTTGGAAAGATACTCAGTGAATGAAGGTTTAGTGGCAGAAATTGAAAGACTACGAGAAGAAAACAAAAGACTACGGGCACACTTTTGAAATTTCAGTGAATACTTTAATGTTTTGTAATTTGGGAAGCTTCTGGCAACACAGAGCTATATAGATTCAGTATTGTTTTCATGGCCTCTGGGAAAATTTTTTTTCAAGTAAAAGGGTGATGGGATTGTATACCAACCACTATTTCATCTTTTCTGTCAAAAATATTTATATTTTTATATTAAAAACTGTACACTGTGTCATCTGCCTAAGAGGAAAGCCAACAGAATCTTTATTTTCTGAAAGCTTTAGCTATACACTAAGTGCCCTTTTTCATAAGAAAAGAAAATTGTGCAGAAAAAAAAAATAGATTATGTATGTTTTTTAATAACCTCTTTTAAACATAATATTTTTGGTTGACAGTTGCCTTCCAAATTTTTTTGGATGTTTGATGATTAAAGAGTTTGAGATACCTTCTATTTTTATGGAGAAAGTAATTTTAATTGGTGTTTTGGGTTTCTAAGCAGTTAACTAATAAAACACAAGGTTGATTAATAATTTTTTTGTTAACTTGATGAAGTCAAGTATGACTATTATTTATTGTACATTTGATAAGAAAATTTTCAGAATTTTGAATTGCACAGATTACATTATATCTATTGCATTTATGTTACTGTATTATACTTCTAACAAATCTCTACTCCTGGTCAGTATTTTTTAGCTAATTTCACTTTATGAAAACTTTTAAGGGTTTATAAGACTCAACCAGAACTGCATATCTGCTGATTATCTCATGAATTAATAACATACAAAATTATACTATAAAGTTTCAATCAATATAATTCAACTTATAAACAGTGAAAATTTCATATTACATACTAAATATTACAGTATTAGTGCCATTTTTTTTCTCCCAAATGAGGTGTGGTTTATTTTGTTTTGTGGTTTATATCATTAACTTTCTCTAATTCTTTGTGTGTTGTGTGTAATATTTTATACTATTGACCTTACTATAAAATAAATAAAATTAAAAAAAACACAACAGGAAGGTTAATTGTCAAAAGAATTCACACCTCTTTGATAATATGTAGATGTGTACATCTGCCTGCTCTGATCTACATTTTTAGTGATATAAGATTAGGAGGGCCACTGGCTTGTTTACCTTCTTATAGTCTTTTGTCCCAAAGATTTAAACTATGTACCTTGTATATAGCACTCCTGCCCAATTTTGACTTCTGAGATGAAAGTATTTACTAAAAGAACTCTATTAAAAAAAAAAGAAGAAATGTAGCTAGCTTACTAACTTTTTTCCCCTAAGTGATGAGAGATTTTAAGGATATATTAAATAAGTGTAAACATACTAATAATTACTTCAAGAAATAAAAGCAGATTACTTTGTCCTAGTGCGGCTCAGAGAATACATTTGTATTAAAGCTTTAGGAGTGCTTCTATAATCTTTTTTCCTGACAGGTTATAAAAGCATTATGGCTTGTAACAGGTTTTCTTATACATCATTATCAAACAGATTTAGAAGACATAAAAGTGTGTTTTGCTACATGCTGTATTTAAATCGGTTAATATTTTCCTATTGCCTTTTTCTATAAATGCACATAATGTGTATTAAAAGAGGTTGGATAAATAAAATAATTTTAGTAACTTTATGCATAAAGATGAAACTTTTTTTTGTCATGGAATTTAAAAGCTAAATAAGCACGAAAAATTTTAAATGGTAAAAATGGGAAACTTGAAATTGAATTTTAGCCTGTGGCCAAGATAGCATAATAGAGATTGGATTTATACAACTGAATTTTAAAAAGACCCAAAATATTTGAAATAATTTTCAAATACTGAATTTTTGAAAATAAAAAACTCAACTTAGATTCTGTACCTAGTGAGAATACCTTTTGAAAATGAAATAAAACTTTTTCAAACCTAGAAAGGCTGAAAGAATTTATCACAAGAAGACTTTTGCCCTACAGGAAATGTTAAAGGTACTGGATAGAAATCTTCTAGGCAAAGGAATAAAGAGCAACAAAAATGGTAAATATGTGTACAAATGTAAGGCTTTTTTCCCTTATTTTAAATTTTCATTAAAGGCTAATAGACATTTAAAGCAAAAATAATAACAATGTATTGTGTGGTTAACATATGTAAAGTGAAATGTCTGAGAAGAGTATCATCAAGGGTGAGGGGAGGGAAATAAAAGCATACTACTCTTAAGATTCTTATACTAACTGTGAAGCAGAATAATACTACCTGAAAGTGGAATGTTATAAGCTAAGAATGTATACTGTAAACCCCAAAGCAACCACAAAAGAAAAAGTTACAACTAGTAAACCAACAAAGATGATAAAATGTAGCCATAGAAAATAATCCAAAAGAAGGAAGGAAAAGAAGAAAGGGGAACAAAGAATAAATGGGACAAATAGAAAATAAACAGTAAAATAGTAGATTTAAACAGCAGTATCAGTAATTGCATTAAGTATAAGTTGTCGTTACCCTCATTATGAGAGTGAATCTTTTTTATCCAACTGTATACTGAATCCATGAAATCCACTTTAAATATAAAGATACAAATTGCTTAAACATAAAAAGACGAAATAAAAAATTAGAATGTATAATGAACTGAATGCAAATGAAAACATTATAATTTGTGGGAATCAGCTAAAGCAGTACTTACAGGGAAATTTATATCATTAAATACCTGTATTAGAAAAGGAAAGGACTCAATAACTTCAGCTTCCACCTTAAGCTAGAAAAATAATAGCAAGTAAAACCCAAAAGGAACAAATGAAAAGAAAAAAGATTAGAGAAGAACTCAGTGCAATAGAAAACAAAATCAATTGAGAAAATCAGTGAAATTAAAAGCTAGTTCTTTGAGATCAATAAAATAGATAAACATTTAGCTAGATTGATGAGAAACATAAAAACCCCCTTAAATTACCAATATCAGGAATGAAAGAAGTGACATCACTACAGATTCTGCAGATATTTCTGACAAAGAAAATGCCAAACCTAAATGGCTACACTGGTGAATTCTTTAAAATATTTAAAGAAGAAAATATCCCAATTCTCAACAAATGCTTCCAGGAAATAGAAGAGGGGATAATTCCCAACTTATTGTTTGAGGTCAGCATTACCCTAACACCAAAATCACAGGAAAACTACAAACCAATATTTATCAGAAGTACAGATAGAGAAGTACTAAACAAAATTTTAGCAATTGGAATCCAATGATGTATAAAAATAATACATATGACTTAGGCTTATCTCAAGAATGCAAATTTGGGCTAACATCATAAAATTAATGTAATTCACTATGTTAACAGACTAACATAGGGAAACCATATGATCATCTCAATAAGTGCAAAAAGAGCATTTGACAATATCCAACATTTATTTCTGATTAAAAATTCTCAGCAAAGTAAGAATGAAAGAGAACCTCTTCAACTTGATGAAGGGCGTCTTTTACTTTTTTTTTTTTTTGCTGTGCTGCATGGCTTGCAGGATCTTAGTTCCCCGACCAGGGATTGAACCCAGGCCCTTGGCAGTGAAAATGCGGAGTCCTGACCACTGGACAGCCAGCGAATTCCCAAGGGCATCTTTTTAAAAATTTTTAAAATTGAAGTATAGTTGATTTACAATAGTATATTAATTTCAGTTTTGCAATATAGTGATGAAATATTTTTATAGATTATGCTCCATTTAAAGTTATTACAAAATAATGGCTATATTTCCCCGTGCTGTAAGATATGTCCTTGTTGCTCATTTTATACAAAGTATTTTGTGTCTCTTAATCTCCTACCCCTATCTTGGCCCTCCTCTCTTCCTTCTCCTCACTGGTAACCACTAGTTTGTTCTCTATATCTGTGAGTCTGTTTCTGTTTTTTTATACACATTTGTTTGTTTTATTTTTTAGATTCCGCATATAAGCAATAGCAGAGTATTTGTCTTTGTCTGACTTATTTCACTCAGCATAATACTCTCTAGGTCCATCCACGTTGTTGCAAATGGCAGACTTTCATTCTTTTTATGCCTGAGTTATATACATATAATATTACAATATATATTATATATGTATTATATATATCACATCTTTATCCATTCATCTGTTATTGGGCACTTAGGTTGCTTTCATATCTTGGCTGCTATAAATAATGCTGCTATGAACACTGGGGTGCCTAAATCTTTTCAAATTAGTGTTTTCGTTTTCTTTGGATATATACCCAGCAGTGGAATTGCTGGATCATATGGTAGTTCTAGTTTTAGATAAAGGGCATCTTAAGAAAAACGTGCAGCTAACCTTGTACTTAATGGTGAATGGTTTTTCCCTAAGATCAAAGACAAAGCAAAGAAATTAATGGTATCCATATTACAAAGGAAGAAGTAAAGAAGTCTCTTCACAGATGATGTATTCAACTATATAGAAAACCCTATGGAATATATTAAAAATTTAATACTAATACGTGAATTTAATAAGGTTACAGTATACAAGGTCAATATACAAAAATCAATTGCATTTCTATATACTAGCAAAAAACAAATTGAAATTAAAAGTTAATACTACTTACAGTAGAATCAAAAATATGAGATACTGAGGTATAAATTTCATAAAAGTTATGCATGACCTGTACTCTGAATTCTACAAAACATAACTGAGAGAAAGTAAACCTAAATAAATGACATACTGTGTTCATAGACTGGAAGGCTCAACATTGTTAAATGTCAGTTTTTACCATGTTGATTTTCAGATTCAATGTAATAATAAAAATTTTAGCAGAAAATATTTTTCTCTTCAGCTATGTCTAATTTAGTATTTACCTAATCTGGTAAGTATTTAATATCATCTATTTTATTTTTTAGCTTAGAATTTCCATTTTGTTCTTTTTTATAGTTTCTAATTCTCTTGGTGAATCTTATAATTTAATTTCTTAAATGTATTAATTTTAGGTTTTTTAAGTTAAATTTTATTTTTTGTAAACTGTGCTGAAACAAAGCTATAGAAAAAGTGTGTGTAGTACATAACATACACATATATGTGTTTATCGCATATAACTTTTATAGTTAATTTGAATTTATCTTGAGTAAACAAGGATAATTTAACAAATCCATTATTTTAAATCACCACAATAAGGATAATCTCAATAGATACAGAAAGAGTATCTGATAAAATTCCGCAAATTGGTAAACTATGAATAGAAGAAATTTTCCTTATCCTGAGAAAATATATCTTCCAAAAACCTACAGCAAATATTTTCTTTCTTTTTTCGTTTTTAATTGAGATATAGTTGATTTACAGTATTATATAAGTTTCAGGGATCTCCCTGGTGGTGCAGTGGTTAAGAATCCACCTGTCAATGCAGGGGATACAGGTTTGAGCCCTGGTGCATGAAGATCCCACATGCTGTGGAGCAACTAAGCCTGTGCACCACAACTATTGAAGCCTGTGTGCGTAGAGCCCGTGCTCTGCAACAAGAGACACCACTGCAATGAGAAGCCCGTGCACCGCAACCCCCGCTGGCCACAACTAGAGAAAGCCCGTACGCAGCAACGAAGACCCAATGCAGCCAAAAATAAATTTATAAGTTTCAGGTGTACAACATAGTGATTCACAATTTTTAAAGATTATACTTCATTTATAGTTATTATAAAATATTAGTTACATTCCCTGTGCTGTACAATACATCCTTGCCGCTTATTTATTTTTTACATAGTAGTTTGTACCTCTTAATCCCCTACCCCTATCTTGCCCCTCCCTTATTCATTTGGAAGTCTGTGTCTGATAACTAATATCTGGATATCCTATGCTTTTGTTTCTATTTTACATTATTTCTCTCAGTTTTTGGTCACATTGTGTCATCTGGTCTTCTTGAATATTTCTTTATTGAGTTATTGATATCATGAAAAATTGTAGAAATACTTTGAGTCTCTGAATGCTATTATCTTCTCCCTGAGAAGATTTCCACTGTGGCAGGCAGTTAGGCTAGGGGAATGAGCACGCCCATGTCATCGTAACGCAATCAGGGATTGAGGTGTTTCCAAGTTGGGTTTAAATTCCTGGTTTATTCTTATTTTTAAGGTGTAACCCTTCAGAGTTCCAAACAAACTCTTGAGGTTCCAGTAGGACCATCCTACTTGGCAAGTCATGAACTCTAATTTTTAGTCTCTCCACTCTATTTGTTTTCAAGATTCTTCTTACCTTGTATCAATAAGGTTTAGATGTATTACTTTGCAGTTAAAGTTAACAGAATGCCAAACAAGTTAATACTGTAGATAATCACTGCATATTTCTAGTAAAAAATTATTTTATGTATTAAATTATCAAGTTCCACATACTTAGATAGGTGGAGCTCTTAAAAAAGACTACAGAGTTAAAAAGGTAAAGACAGAGTCTGTTTAGATTTATGTTATTTGTGGGGAAATCAAGGGTGTGGCTATGGAATCTATAGTTAGAACCTCTGAAAGGAGAAAAAGTGTCTTTTAGTAGACCAGTAATTCTCCAAATGTGGTTTGCTGAGCCCTGAGAATTCCTAAGATCATTTTGGGGGCCTGTGAGGTCAAAATTATTTTCATAACAGTACTAAGTAAGACATTGTCCTTTTTCATTCTTATTTTCTCATGAGCATAGAGTGAAGTTTTCCAGTGCTTATGTGACATGTGATTACATCATTGCCCTGATATCTAATGGAATGGGTTCTTGTACTTTCTAGAATTTTCTAAGGTAAGCTCTTTGGAGTCTTCAATAATTTTTAATAGTATAAAAGATACCTGAGGCTAAGAAAATTGAGAACCTGTGGTATGCCTTTTCAACTGGTAAAAAGGACATTTAGGAAGCTTAAGGGCATGGTCCCACATTAGTCTGATATGCACTTATTAGTAACAGTAATTAAGTCAAGAGTGAGAGAGAGAAGCATGTCTAGAAAGTAATTGTGGGTATGACTTTTGACTTTTGGCTCACTGGGTAGACTGGAGTCAAATGCATAAACATTTACAAAGTGTTTTAAACAGTTGATTTAGCAAAATCACTGCTGCCACTTAGGACTAAAAGATGGAGGCTTTTCAAAAATATAAAAAATTCTCCAAGCCCTGAACTTTGTAATCCAGGAGGCAGGCTGAGAAAGTTGCTCTGTTGCCCAAATGGCCTATCTTCCAAAGCCCTTTTCAGAAATGGTTGAGGAGGATGAAAAACGAAGGACATCTTGAAGAGCAGTCAAAAACATTGTGGAGAACAATGGATTTGGGAGGCGCCACCAGGAAGCAGAACCCAGGCCTAATTAAGAAACATTTCCCATCCACAGAGCAACTTGGGCTCAGTTGAATTTCAGAATTGCTGTAGGCCAGTGACTGCTAGGAGCCTCCCATTCTTCTAAAATGGGAGTGTTTATTGCAGTTATCCTGTCCTGGTTTCAGTTTGTAGGCTCCGTGTGTGTGCGCATGCGTGTGTCTCGGGAGTTGCTCATTATTCTGTTCACTGAACAAAGAGCAATCCATTGTTCTTATCAAGATGAAACATATCTGAATCTAGTGTAGATTACAAGGTCTTGAACTGAGCCTGATGCTGTGATTGGATGTGACTTTTAGAGTCCTTGGGTTGGGGTGAGCATATATTGCATTTAGGAAGAACATGAATTATTGTGTTCTGGAGGCCAGAATGTGGTATTTTGCATTATTGTCACCAGTCCTAAACCCCTAGCTGTATTCCTGCCCTTTGCCATTTGACTTTGCAGTTCCTACTACTAAAGAGGTGGAATATGTTTCCTCTCCTTGTGACTTTGGGTTTGGCCATGTGGCTTGCTTTGGCCAATAAAGCAGAAATGATGGTGTGTCAATTCCAAGCCCAGGCTTTAAGAGGTCTTGCATGTTTCCACCCACTCTCTTGTACCTCTGACATGGACCTTAAAAAACAAAACTAAACAAAAAAAGCTTCCTAGGCTAGCTGCTGGTCCCGAGGAAGATGAGACATGTGATGCAGAGCTGTCTCAGCCAAGCCACTCAGCCAAACCCAGCTTTAGTCCAGCCCAATAGATCCTCAGATCTATGGGAACAAATGCCTACGATTGTATGCCACTGGGAGCTTCTTGGTTGTTTATTGTGCAGCAATAGCTGACTGATAAACATCTTGACTCACCTTTATTCCAGCTGCTGTGATTTGGAACTTCTTCATACTTTGCTGAAATTTATTGTAAGAGCCTCTTACCTAGGCTTTTTGCCTTACTGTTTCTTCTTATCTGTTGCATACACTTCTATAATACTAGTGTTGTCCTCACCAAAAAGGCAAAACTAATTGTCCATAGAAAAAGCCCATGTGTAGTCTTTGATGTGGCATCCTGATCCTTCCTGCTGCTCCACAGCCCTGCCCCAGATATTTCAGTCTCAGGTACCAGAAAGTACCATGCCATTTCATAGCTCTGGGCAATCACTTTCATTGTTCTCTCTGCCTCGCAAACTTCTACAGATCCTTCAGGACACTTTTCACATGTCACCTCTTCTGTGACACTTTTCCATGACCTAAAGCAATCATGATCTCTTCCGTGCATCCAAAAATTCACTTCCTATCACTATTATAATTCTTATGGAATTGGGTTGGTTTGTCTCCAGGTCTCTCTCCCCACTGGGCAGAGGCCATTTTGGAAATCTCTCTGTAGTTGCAATATCTAGTATGGTGCTTTGACCCCAAGAGAGGTTCAGTATCATCTCATATCTAATTTTATCAATTGTTGAATATATGGAAAACATGTAGAGATTGTTATAAATTATTAATTTCTGTATGGTATTTATGATATTTGCAATAAACTGGAAATTTGGTTAACCCTTCACACATGTCAAATAATAGGATTTATAGTAGTAGGATAAATTTATGAACAAAGAAAAATGACAAGAATGGTTGAAGATAGTTGACATGCCCTTGATGTAGATATTGTGGGTCCTTTTCAAGTGAAATCTGACAACCAGCTCACTTAAAATTAAAATGTTAAAAATCAATTATGGGGCTTCCCTGGTGGCACAGTGGTTGAGAGTCCACCTGTCGATGCAGGGGACACGGGTTCATGCTCCGGTCCGGGAAGATCCCACATGCCGCGGAGCAGCTGGGCCCGTGAGCCATGGCCAATGAGCCTGCGCGTCCGGAGACTGTGCTCCGCAGTGGGAAAGGCCACAACAGTGAGAGGCCCGCGTACCAAAAAAAAAAAAAAAAAAAAAAAATCAATTGTGCCTCATTTTGCATTCTGACAAATTGAACTTTTCAAAATTTGTTTGAAGCACATCTTAGGTCAAAAGACACCTACTCATTATTTGAATACTAGTGAAATGAGAAAACATTTTATTTCTCATTTTTTAAGATGATCATGCACACTAAATCTTTATCTGCCAAAATGAAACAAGAATATCTGGATATTTAAATATTGCTATCGTTACTGAACCCTTTTTAAATATCAAAGTTATTGACTTTGGCAAAGAACCAAGTTGCCTAAATTTAGTAGGAGGGAACAGCTGGAATGTGGGCCATACGAGGAGCTTATACAAGAGAAGACTGGAGAGGAAGGTGGTCTAGATCAGGAAGGGCTTTGTAAGACATAGCTAAGAGTTTAGAATTTATCCAGTAAACAGGGATGTTTGCCTGTAGATTACAGAATAAGGGGACTGACTTCTCTGTTTCTACCCTTCTTGTTAGAAAGTATGCACACTCTTAAATCCATTTTTTTTTTTTTTTTTTTTTGCGGTACGCGGGCCTCTCACTGTTGTGGCCTCTCGCGTTGCGGAGCACAGGCTCCGGACGCGCAGGCCCAGCGGCCATGGCTCACGGGCCCAGCCACTCCGCGGCATGTGGGATCTTCCGGGACCGGGCCCCTGCATCGGCAGGCGGACTCTCAACCACTGCGCCACCTGGGAAGCCCTGACATCCATTTTGTACAACAGGTTTGGCTTTCTAAGTATGAAACGGAAATAGCACATCCTCTGAGTGTGGGTGTGAGATGATTTGGGTAAATCTATAGGATATCCCAGATGAAGAAGTTTGGCTTTGCTGGGGTTTCTCTCAGGATTAGTGGTAGATAATACTCGCAGGCATTATCCCCTGGTCTGGGCAACTCCCACAGAGGATTCCATTCCAGACTGTGCTTCAGGAGAGGTGTTCCAACTGACAGGGCTCACTTTTGCTCCCTCGTCTTCATTTTTCTTCATCATTCATTCAGTGAACAGCAGTCACCTCCTATGTGCTAAGCACTGGGGATCATACTGAAGAGCACACTCATCGAGCAGAAATGACAGATGCAGAGACTGAATAATCATGTGCTAAGAGTGGGGAATGAATATATACACAGGGCACTTGTGGAGGCAGCAGAGAGGGGTATTAGTAACAATCTGAAAAGGTAGAGTAGTATCTGAGACGGCTTCTTAGAGGAAATAGGAGATAAAAGTCCTGAACTGAGGATTAAAGATGAATAAGTACCTGGTAAAGAGGGAGGAGGACATGCCTCCCAGACAGGAGGCTGGAAATAGCACGCACAGGACCTGCAAGGGCCAGGCAGGGAAGGCAGGATGTGAGTTGCAGAGATGAGCCATGTCAGATCATCAAGCATGTACCTTGGGAGCATGCCAAGTACTAGGTTCTCTTTGGAGGAACCAATAAAGGGTTTTAATCAGGGACGTGACACAAATTTAGAAATATGATTCTGACCACAGTGAAGAGAATGGCTTTGAGACGAATTAGACTAAGGGCAGTGATGTAGTCTTAGTGTGTTTGGGCTGCTATAACAAAGTACCATGACTGCGTGGCTTATAAACAACAGAAATATATTTTCACAGTTCTGGAGGATGGGAAGTCCAAGATCAAGGTGCTGGCAGATTCGGGCCTGCTTTCTGGTGCACAGGAAGCACCTTCTCACTGTGTCCTCACATGGGAGAAGGGATGAGGGATCTCTCTGTGGCCTCTTTTATAAGAACACTAATCCTATTCAGGAGGGCTCTGCTCTCATGACTTAATCACCTCCCAAAGCCTCCACCTCCTAACAACATCACCTTGGGGGTTAGGGTTTCAAGATATGAATCTGGTGCAGGGGGCAACACAAACATTCAGACCATAGCATTCATCATTTAGGAGACTGTTTAGTCCTCCAGGTAAGACACACGGAAGGTCTGAACCATCAAAAGATTAGAGAACTATTGGAAGGTGAAATAAGCAGAGCTTGATCAAAGATAGTGGATTTAAACTGGAATGTATCTAGAAGCTACCTGTTGTACATTAGGTGGGCTCTTGGTTTGAGAAGGCTTTTTAATATTTAATAATTATCCTATAAGCTCTAGTCTTCAAAGTGTTTTAAACATTAAAGGTATGAACAGAAATTTAACAGTTTCCAACATCTGTTGAACATCCCCTCTTTAATACCTACAGATATGAATTGTTGTGATTTATTTTTGAATATGGACGCATCTTTTGTTTGGGGGATAAATTCTACATGGTCAGGGAGGACTCCTCTTTTCATATACTATTGTATCTTTTCCTGGTATTTTACTTCAGAGTTTCAATTCTATTTTCATAAGCAATATAAACCTATAATTATCTTTGCTAGATTTTTTTTTGTTTTTTTGTGGTACGTGGGCCTCTCACTGTTGTGGCCTCTCCCGTTGCGGAGCACAGGCTCCGGACACGCAGGCTCAGTGGCCATGGCTCACGGGCCCAGCCGCTCCGCGGCATGTGGGATCCTCCCGGACCGGGGCACGAACCCGTGTCCCCCGCATCGGCAGGCGGACTCTCAACCACTCCACCACCAGGGAAGCCCTTTGCTAGATTTTTGTATGGGGATAAGTTAGCTTCTTAACAAAATTAGGTTAAATTAAGTGATGTGTTTATCTGGTCTAGCATATTAGTTAGATTAAAAATGATGTTATAAAGTTATATTTTAAACCATATATGTTTATTATGTTACTTGTGAACTTATAAGCAAGATGAATGGTCTTTTTATGCCTATCTTTATAACTTGAAACATAATATCTTCATTTTAAATTATTGTAGAGGGTCTGAATCCCTTCTTTGCTTTTATTACATATAAATTGACCATATTAGTCATAGCAATGACTTATTTGATGCTGGGCCATCAACTTCCTATTATAAAATTATTCCTGTGGGAAAACACTGACTCAAATAGCAGAGGTGAGGAAGCATTGCAGCAAGGCAGGCTGTGGACTGTTTCCTGTGCTGTAGTGTGTTGTGCAGTAAGTGTGCTCTTCCATTTGTTTTTTTATGGTTGTGTTTTGATCTTTAAATCTGCTATCTTTTTTTTTTCTTTCACCTGAGAGCAACTAGTTGATTAAAATCCAAAGAAACTACTAAGAATGCAAGCCTGAGGGGGTGGGGGTGGGGGGAGTTACACATTCCAGTAAAGTAGAGCAAATCAATTTAAAGCATTGAATTGTCACTTCCTTTTACTGGGGAGTTGGCTACAAATGCACTTAAATTTTGTTCTAGCCAATGTATTCTTTCAATTGTTCCTTTAGTATTTAAGCCATTTTGGGGGGGGAAAAAAGTAAGAAACACATGACAACAACAAAAACGTCTTCACTAGCTTAGAATGTGTATCAGTTTTCTATTTCTGCATAACAAATTGCCACAAATTAGCAGCTTCAAATAACCCACATTTATTGTCACACAGTTTCTCTAGGTCGGGAGTGTGGCATGGCACAACTGGGTTCTCTGCTCGGGATCGCACAGGGCTACCGTCAAGGTGTTGGCCAGGGCTGCATTCACATCAACAGGCTTGACTGGGTAAGAATTCATTTCTAAGGTCGCTGGCAGAACTCGTTTCCTTGTGGCTACATGCCTGCAGCCCCTGCTTTTTGCTGGCTGTCAGCTGCAGGTTGCCCGAAGTTTCTTGTTAGCTTTTCCAACATGGCTGTTTACTTCATCATCCTCACAAGTGGAGTTTCTTGCTTCGGGGAACATCCAGTCTCTCTTTTGAGGGATTTCATCTGAATAAGTCTGTCCCTTCCTCCTCCAACCTGAATAATCTCCCTTTTAATTGGTCAACACTTGATTTAGGACATTAATTTCATAGGCAAGACTGTAGTTTTGGCCTGCCTTCAAAGGAATGGTGAGGGAGGTGACATTAAGCTGAGATTAGAAGGATGCTGGCAGTAGGGCTTCCCTGGTGGCGCAGTGGTTAAGAATCCACCTGCCAATTCAGGGGACATGGGTTCGAGCCCTGGTCCAGGAAGATCCCACATGCCACGGAGCTACTAAGCCCACGCACCACAACTACTGAGCCTGCGCTCTAGAGCCTATGAGCCACAACTACTGAGTCCACGTGCCACAACTACTGATGTCCATGCACCTAGAGCCAGTGCTCCACAACAGAAGAAGCCACCACGGTGAGAAGCCCGCGCACCTCAAAGAAGAGTAGCCCCCACTCGCTGCAACTAGAGAAAGCACACTCGCAGCAAGACCCAACACAGCCAAAAATAAATAAATACAACAAACAAACACACAAAAAACAATGAGATTCGTTGGCATCTAGATATTAATGAAAGCCTCAGTAAGTATGGGGTCGCCTAAGGAGAAGTTATAGAATGAGAAGGGGCTATAGTCAAGATTTAAGGAATTCTAACATGTTAAAAGACAGGTAGATGAGAGTGCTTCAGTGCTGGAGACTGAAAAGAAGCCGAATAATGAGTAGGAGAGGAAATAGGGAAACGTGTTATCATCACATAATTAGTGAAATCCTGCCGAAGGTAATAAAGTAGTGTTGAAGGTTTTGAAACAGTGATGAGATTAGAGCTTTTCCTTAGGAAAGTTCATCTGGCAATAGTGTGCAAGGAGGATTAGAGGAGAACCCGGAGTGAAGGGGGGCAGTTAAGAACTATTCCACAGAAAAGGTAGGTTAGATTTAAGCAATGTCATGGAGGTAGAAAACTTTGACAACATGCCGGGATTGGTTGGGCTCTTACAGCTTGGAGTTTGGACATTAGATGTTTTATTAACAGGAACATAAGGATTCAATATTCCTCAGACCAGTGTGTGTTTGAGCTGGACTATTTTTCAGGCTTGTGCCATCTTTTAGTTATGGTAAGATGCTTGAGGCAGTATGTTTTTCATATATATGAAATTTCAAATTCCAAGAGTCTTCTCCAAATTTAGGGATTACTCTATGCTCTATTAGTCAGTGTTTTAAGTAAGTTATATAGACTTCTGTCGGCACCCTTTTAGATTTTCTTTTAATGCAGAAAAATCATGTAATCATAGGGCTGGGGGGGTACCTTAGAGATCATTGATTTCAATCTGGTTTTCTGTGAGTGATAGGAGGCCCATGGAGGGTCTCTATCCATGTACTAGTGGTGTCACCATCCTTAGGGGCTTGTGTTCTTCTCTAGTTTTTCCCCTCCCTCTGTCAGTTGTTCCACTGACTTCTCGGTGTTGTCAGATGGCAAAGGTATCAGGATGTAGCACATATTTCATTTATTAATAAAGTACATCTTAAGACCCTACCATGTACTACTTATTGTTTTAGGTTGTGGATATAAAGAAGAAAGCAGATGAGTCATGACCCCAAATTTTCCTATTTTGAGGGTAGTGTTTAATTAGTTTCCAGTACTCTTTAATATCGCATAACATGATAATTTTCTTGGCTGCAGTCAAATAAAAAGTAAATGACATTTTTAATATATATAATGTGAGGACTCAGGGAGAAGGGTTGAAGAATGGATCCCCCATGGACATGGAATATGGATTTCAAGATTTAGTCAATGTCGTAGTAACCACATGTACTTGGCGTCATAATTCTTTTACGTCTTGTAGTTATTGTTTATAGCATGTACAGTGTAGTGTAACTTGGTGTGGAGTCAGGCAGCAGGTTCTTTCTATTCACCCAGATTTTCTGTTCTTGAAGCTTTTGATAGATAGTATTCTTTGAGACATTCAACTCTTTTTGCTTTCATAATGAATTTTTGCTTATGAATTTTCACTTTGTCCTGGTGTTTATCAATCTGATGTTTGACTTGCTGTCTAGTGTATGCAAGCATACTCTTACCTTCAATATAGTTTTGGAGTAACGGATGCCTTCCTCCTGTGGTTCTGAATAATACTGATAGCTGACTCAGATCCCATCCTGTTCAGAGAGTAAGCAGTCATTTATTCAATCAATTTATTTGTTCAATTTATCCTGTGACTCTAAGTCCACACCCTTTTATCAGAAACACTTTGGGGCTTCAGAATTTATAATTCTTTGATTTAATAAAGGTAAGAGTTTATACCTTGTATGGTCTGACCATTCTGGCGGGGTCTGTAAGCAGCAATCCTGTAATGACACACATTAGTTGTTCCTTAGCCAAACAGGAATATTCACATTAAGTGGGATAAGGAAGGACTGTGGGCAGCCTTGTGTCCATGAGGGTCATGTCTGTTTTGACACCAAATGAGCCACAAAGGGACTTTTGGTTTTCAGAGGTTTGTGGATTTTGGAATCTTAGATAAGGGAATGTTTGCTTGCTTACGAACAAGGTGAATAAGAGGTAGTGTTTTCACTCAAAGGACACAGACACTTCTTGTTTTGTCCATTAGACCTTTTCTGTTTGTTGTAAGCCAGTTCAAATGTGTTTAGATTAAAAAAAAAAAAAGGGTGGTGGTGGTGGTGGAGTAACTTATTGATTCAAGAATTGAGAATTCTAGCAGACAGATTTTGGACAATGCTGTACCCAGGGCTCAAATGATACCATAGGCTGGGTTTCTCTTAATCTTTCACATGCCTTCTGTTCCGGGGATTTCGGTCTCTCTGCCTCTGTATGCTCTAGGGCAACTCTTTGGTGGTGGCAAAGATGGCTAGAGCAGCTCATTTCACAGTTAAATTTTCTAGGGAGGAAAAAGAGCCCCTCTTCCTGTTGGAGCATTCCCAGCAAAAATCTTCTTGCATTTCATTGGCTCTGATCTGGTCACATGCCATCTGTCACTGAGGTCAAGGGGTCACGGAGGTCAGGGAGATGAGATGTGCTGATTGGCTTAGACCTGGATCACGTGATCCATTTTGGCATCAGGAGAGTCAAGCACATGAACTGAGCAGGTGGGGCTTTCTCAAACAAAGATTGGGAGCTGTTGCCAGAGGACGTGGGGAATGTTGGGTGGCAAAGCATTAATGTAGCCCTGCTGGTTGACACTGGATTTTCTTTGTAATTAAAATTCTTCTGATGGAATCCAGTGGAGTTAATGTCAGTATCTTTTCAGCTATTTATAGCTTTCCTGCTGATCATATAGCAAAACATTATTACTCTTTTATATGTAACAAAATAAATATACAAGAGCCTGTAAGTCTAGAATCAAATTTGACTCTAATCTGAACTCATCATCAAACCGTAATCATTAGGAACTTGTATCCCCAAGGAGAATGTGGCAAGCCTTAAGGCTCTGAACAATGTCATTAGGGAGGAAGTTCTGCTGGGGGACGCCTGGATTGTCTTTTTTAGTACAGGAATGATAACTCAAAGCTCTCTAGCTAGATATGTTGTTACTGTTGTTTTACTTTTTCATAAAGAAGCAGTTTTGCAGGATGGTTAAGAATATACAGTCTGGAACCCAAATGCCTTCATTTGAATCTTTGCTTCAACTATCAATACTTACTTGGATGAGTTACTTAACTTCTTTGTACTTCAGTTTTCTTGTATGTAAAACAAGTGTTATGGTAGCATCTACCTCACTAGGTTGTTTTGAGGATCACATGAATTATTACATGTAACGTATTTAGAATGGGGCTTGACACATAGTAAGTGTGCTATAAACATTAGCTATTATTATTATTATTTCATAGGGTAACGCTAACTCTGAAATTCCCCATAGTGAAGTAGGAATCTTTACAGCATGGATATTAACATTTCTGTGCGTTTAACTAATATTGCTGGTGCCCTGTGTACATTATTATGGGAAATACCATTTGTTTTATTATCAGGTTAAAGTTTAAAAAATAAGCCAACCATAATTTTTTTCAAAAAGCATTTATTTTGACACAAGAGGTTCCAGTCAGCCTTATAAACTTAGAAAGTGGAAATCTTCCCTGAACTGATGGAAAATGAATCCGATTTCAAATTCCAAACCAGATTCCTGTTTGTGTTGCTATTCTTCTCCTAAAAGACAAAACCTGATGTTTTCACAGTGTATATAAAACGAATTTTAAAATCCATATATAGCACAGTGTTTACCACCCACCCCTGTCTGTGGTCATGAATATCACAAATTCTTTAAATTTCCCAAACATGAGATAAATGTCAGACCATTCTGTAAATTGACTTTATGAAGCATTTCTGAGCTGAGCTTTCTGACATTCACACCAATGTTTCCATAGTAACTAATGTGTTCAGAAGGAGAAAAGCAGGAGGAGATGAAAAACAAAGGAGATGATCCAAATAAAAGAGATGCATAAGTAAGGGAGAGTAGAAGGTTCCATAAACTTTGAACCATTGCTTCTTGCAGGAGACAAGCATTCTTGTTCACAGGAGCAACTTGCCCCGCTGACTGACTGACTCAGGGGTCCTTACTGGAAAAAACTCCCAAAGCTTGACCAAGTGACACCCGACTACACTTGGACAACGACACAACGATGCTAATTTGGAATGTTCCTTTCCCCCTTTTATTTTAATCTTATTTTTTCTCTGTTTGGAGGTCCCTTAGTTACCACGGTAACAGTGAAGTAATTTGTGCCTGTCACTGAACTGTCAAAAAAAAAATGCAGTATCAAGTCAATTTAAAGAATAGTTAGAAACAGGGTGGGGGAACATAGGTGTTAGCGATCATCACAATTTGCAAATATTGAAGTAAAGAATGCTAGAACTCTACTAAAATATAGGTTCTCTTTTCACATCTTATTAAACGGTGGCCTATCAGTTGCATTTAAGAGCAGATTTTAATGATCAATTATTCTTTTATCATGTCCAGAGCACGGCACCTTTTTCTCACTAAACTTCAACGAACTTACTTCTATGAAAATGTGTTTAATCCCCAAGTTGTTTGTAGGCTTGATCAGGTCAATGGTTAGAGATGAATAGTTTTTTTTCTGAATCATTTGGGGAGAAAAATACAGGCATCTGACTCAGGGAAATAGTACTTATTGATAAGCAAAATCATGGCCCCTCAAAATCTCCACGTCCTAACCCCCCAAACTTGTGACTATGTTACCTTACATGGCAAAAGAGACTTTGCAGATATGATTAAATTAAGGATCTTGACATAGGAAGAGTATCCTGGATTATCCAGGTGGGCCCAAATGTAATCTCAAGGGTCCTTATAAGGGGGAGGCAGGAACGCCAAAGCCAGAGAGGGAGGTGTGATGGCAGAAGCAGAGATCAGAGTGATGTGGGCCCAGGAGCCAAGCAACGCAGGCAGCGTTTAGCGCTAGACAAGGCAGAGAAACGGGTTCTTCCCTAGAGCTTGCAGAGGGAGCACAGCCCCGCTGACACCTTGGCTTTAGCCCAGGGACACGTCTGACCTCCAGAACTGTTAGGGAACAAATGTGTGTGGTTTTAAGCCACTAAGTTTGCAGCGATTTGCTACAACAGCAGTAAGAAAATAATACGGCACTGTTTGCAATCTCTGGTCCCACCCTCTAAGACTGTGTCATCTGATATTTACTCTCACTTGGCAGAAGACAACGGAGCCAGCTCTGACTAGGCTGAACATTCTGAGTGTCACTAACTGAGGGTCCCATGGGTGGGTCTCTCTCTGTGCGATACTTCAGGGACCTTACATCTGGTCCAGGGACCAGAAGGACTCTGGTTATGGCAGGCCAGCTACTGAGGCAACACAGACCTCTGAAGGCCTGGCTTGAACACCATGAGAGGCCAAGTGCTTCCAGGTCCTGGGTGAAAAGTCCTTGAGAAAGAGAACTCTTGTGTTCATAATCTATCTCTCTATGAAAGGACACCTGTTTGCTTGTCTTTCCACCTAGATTGTACATGTGTCAGTGCTAGACATCCTGCTTTATGGAAGTCTGTAAATCTCACAGTTCCCAGCACCATTCTGGGCACCCAGTAGATGTTATGAGAAATAGCAACTCCTGCTTCCCTGAGCTGCTTCCTAGGTAGGTTTTATTTTATCTTTTCCAATTATTTTACCCTTACCATCCAGGTACTGTGTAAAGCACCTGATGTAAATTATCTCATCCGATGCTTACGACTCTGAGGGAAAACTTGTTTTCGTTTTACTGACCTCAAAACAGAGATTCAGTGACTAGACTGAAACTTAAAAAGTGAGTAAGTAGCAGAGCTGGCCTCTGAACCCAGGTGTGTCTTCCTGACCCCTCCACCTCTAATTGCTGCCTTGCTGCCAGGTCAGAGGCACCATGAGGTGGGTGTCAGTGGCCTTTCCTCTCTATGGCCCTCAGTCCGTGCCCCTTACCCTCTGAGCTCCAGCTTTGGCTTTTACTCCCACTCATGCAGCGGGTGGAGGAGGGGAATGAGAAGGCTGGAGAGGGCTGAGGGCTCGAGACCAGACAGAGAAGGGTATTTTGGGTCCTGGAGGCCTCCTTGACCTTTAGACACTAATTATTTTAGGTAGGAATCTGGTGTCTGTCAATTAGCACAATCCTATAGCTTTATAATTTCTTGGTTTATTTTCCTCAATTTTTTCCTGTGGCAGGCAGAATTCTAAGATGACTTGAAAGATTCCCACCCCCTGGTATGCATGTTTTTTTGCTGTGAACTGAATGCTTGTGAACTACCCCCCCCCACGCCCAATTCACATGTTGAAGGCCTAATCCTCAATGTGATAGTATTAGGAGGTGGGGCCTTGGAAGGTAACTCCAAGGTGTAGAGCCCCTCATGAAGATAGCAGTGCCCTTAAAAAAAAGAGATACTAGAGAGATGATCTCTTTCTCTTCCATGTGAGGATACAGCGAGAAGGCATCCCTCTGCAAACCAGGAAGTGGGCTCTCACCAAGAACTGAACCAGCCAGCCTCTTGATCTTCGACTTCTCAGCCTCCAGAACTATGTGAAATAAATGCTTTTTGTTTAAGCCACCCAGTCTATGGTATTTGTTACAGCAGCCCAAACTAAGACACCTGTATAATCCCCTCCCCTGTGACTATGATGGGATCCTCACTCCCATTATTAGGTTCCTAATCAGTGGACTTCAAGTTAATCAGGTAGGAGATTATCTGGGTGGGCCTGATCTAATCAGGTGAGTTTTAAAAGAGAAAAATGGAAGTATGAGAGGGTATGGAGGGGACCTTGTGGCAAGGACCAGAGAGTGGTCTCTAGGATCTGACAGTGGTCACTGGCTAATAGTTAGCAAGACAATGGGGACCTCAGTCCTACGTCCAAAAGGAAAAGAATCCAGCCAAGAACCTGAGGAAGCTTGGAAGTTGGTATTTCCCTAGTGGACCCTCTAGGTGAGGATGCAGTCAGCCAGCCCCTTTAGTTCAGCCCTGTGAGATCTTGAGATAAGAACCCAGCGCCTGATGCCCAATCCATGGATACTGTGAGATAATAAGTGTTTTAAGCCACTAAGTTTGTGGTAATTTGTTATGTAGGAGTGGAAGACTAATACACCTTCCTGAAATTCATTAAAAAGAAAAAATCAGTCTCAGCAGGCCCAGGCAGAAGAAAGAAATAGACCCTGCCTCCCAAGTTCAGATGCTGTTTGTGGAGTTAAAACCTTAAACACCTCAAAAAAAAAAAAAAAAAAGGTTAAGAAAAGCATTTCCATTTGCCTAGGATTTGTTTTTACGAAGATGTGTCTCCCTTCCGTGATGTAAGTTATCATCTCTGATCAGTTCCTTTGATGGGGAACTTTGAAAGTTATTTTGGGCTGCTGAAACCACTGGCAACCCCTAAATATACCTACAAAAAGGGGAGGGGATGTCTAACATTCCAAAATGCCACTGGCAGCTTTTAACAGGAGGAGGGTCTGGGTTAGGGGAGATCCCTGTGTAGGCCTGCCCCTCTTTTAGCAGAAGAAGCTCTATTTTTCTTGGGAAAGTGGTCAGTCCCTCAAAGACACAAAGCCTTTCCTAGAAGGAAGGGTACCCTGAAGGGTCCATGCCAGCCCCAGGGCTTTGTCCCTTTCATTACCATTGAGCTATTAAGATAAGGAAGTTTGTGCTCTCCCTTGGGGAACCCAGGAATGAGCAAACCCTCTCTCCTGCAGGTGGAGGATGAACTTTTTGTAGACACAAACACCTAATAATAATAAGCTCCAACAATTTCCGAAGGCTGAGCGTGTGCTAGGAGTTGGAGTAAGACTGCGACGCACGCGTGATCTCATTTATGCTGCTCCAAGCGAATCCCATTAGAATGTACACTCAAAGAGGGCAGAGGCTGGCTCCAATTTGATTGTCAGGGTATTCCTAGTACCTCTACAGCCCTTGGAACATGTTGGGGACTTCAAGGCATATTTGTTGGGAGTGAATGAATGAATGAATGAATACATGAGTGAATATATAGTTATACCTGACGACTTGGCTTAGATATTAGGGTTATCACCATTTTCTTAGATTAGGAGCCCGAGGTTCAGAGAAGTTAGGAAGTTCCTCTCCTATGGCCGAAGCCCAGACTTCCTTACCCATGAGTGCATCTCCCTGGCTCCCTGGGGGTCCTCCGCTTTGGACCGCCGGGAGGCGTGCTGGCCTGGGGCGGCGAGTCTAGCCACGGGCGCCCTCTGCCGGCGACGCTTCCGTGGTGCAGCGGCCCCGCCGGCGGACGCACAGGTGCGCGCGTCGCTCCGCTGACTGCCTGACGGGCCTGAGGGCTTGCTTCCTGTTTCGGGGTGCCGAGCGCGTTCCCTCGGTGGGACCTGGATATCACTTGTGAGTCTCATTGTCCTGGACGTCTTTAAGGAGTCGGCCTCGGGGTGGGGGAGCGGCTGAGGGGCAGGAGAACTTGAAGAGTTAAGAATTGCCCGGGTGGGTCGAAACCGGAGGCAGGGGGAAGCCGATAGGGCGAGGTTCTAGAACTCTGGGTCCTTGACTCCCCTCTGGGGAGCAGCGAGGAAGTGAGGTCGGGGAATGAAGTTGTCTTTGGCCGGAAGGTCGGAACCTGTGATGCAAGTGTGGCCCAAATTAACTGGAAGCGGGGAAGACCTTTGCTTCCTTTTTCCAGAACCTTCTGTTGCAGTCCTGCTTGGCAACGCAGGTGCGCTCGGTGCACACCAGGGAACTTGTTTACTTAAGAGAATCACACCTCAGTGATATTTGGGGGTATTCTCCTACACTCCCATGGATGGTAGTTATACTCTCGCCCCACGCTCCAGCCTTACTCAATCCTTTTAGTTTCTTCCCCAGTTCTTAAAAAAAAAAAGGCACAGCATTCACCCACATCTAAGGCGAATTCACAATCAAGGAGATGTCTTCATTCTTTAAAAGTGGTGGGTTTGTTCTGGTTTTCACATCAAGTAAGGACTACTTCTGGGGTTGTTTTGCTTTTGATCGCCCCTCCATAATTATATCCTTAATTTATTTCTGTTTTTGCCTATCGAAATTCCAAACATTAGAAAGCCACCTTTATTAATTTCTATCTCTAAAACTCCAGCGAGAAGTACTTATCTCTTACTTCTCCCACTGGAATAATATATTTCCCAGATGAGGAAATTGAGCTCTCTTTATTAGGAATGAAGAAGAAAACGACAGGTCAACAGAAAAATGAAGGGGACGTGGTGAATTGTTCTGAGAAGGTAGGACATATGCATTTGCTAGTCTAGATGATTCGGTTTTCTCTGGGAGTGTTGGAAGATATGGTGTGAAGGCGGAAGGCCATCGGCTCCCATGCAGTTCACCAAAAGAGGTTTTGAGGATATTCGATTTGGAATCACCATTCTTTCTTTTCATAATATTCAGCATGTCCCTAATCATTATATTGCACATACTGAACACCGGCTTTTAACCCCTTCTACCAAAATGTTTTGCACTCATTTGAACACTTCTAAATTGAAATTCTGAATTAGTATTCATTGAAAACTGGTTTGACACAAAGAAAGGAACATGAATGAAACCTTTTAAAGCCTTCTTTGCATTTCCAAGTGCATGTTCAATTCTTTAGGAAAGTCATTGTTAGTGGTTTAGGGAAGATTTATTCAATTCCCAAGTGCCACCTCCAGAGGGCACAGCTGTCTCAAAAAAAAATTATTATTATTATTTTTAAGTTCCTTCAGTTTTGCCAAGGAACTCTCTAGCCTGTAATTGTGATTCCTGGGATCCAAACTTGAAATAGTTTTACCTAATATATTTCAATATTCATTTAGATATTATGGTATTCTATTATTTTCAGCGATTAACATTTATAATCTTTTAAGTTTTTATAAAACAAAGAATTAAATCCAATGTTGTCAATTTGCCCCGACTTAAAAAAAAAAATCTCTCTGATTCTCTCTAGTTTTAAGTGATAACTCCAGACAGATTCAAGCAGCACCCTTTAATTTTTTAAAACGCATTTAAAGTTTATTTGCTAAAACTTTGTATTTTCAAGAGATTGCACTCATGGCCACAGTTACCCTAAAAAATGAAGTGTGAAATGTGCTGCATCTTGCGTATAAATTATTTAGGATTTAGTGCCCAGTGTATTCTTGTAGAGTCTGCTCTTACATTCAGAGTAAATGCTTTGGAAGCCTTTTACTCCTGAAGCTGAACAAAATGTCTGGGGGATTTATTTTTGTAACATCAAAATTTATGGTAACTTTTGATTTAAAAATGCTTTTATTCACCCACAGAGGAGGGGAAGTTGAAGTGAATTTGCTTGGAAAAGAACAGGGTTATTTTCTTCTAGAATGTACATTAAGCGATTTACTCTCTCCCTCCTTTGTCTCAGCCATCTCTGCTGTGTTTTTAGTGTGAAATTGAATCCTGTAAGGCTAAAATCTAAGAAGAGGGAGACTAAGGATTCATGCAAACAATATACATGTATTTCTTTCTTGTGGTTTCTTTCAAGCTTTCAGTTGCTGCTCACTTTGGGCTATTTTTCTTTTCCTGTTATTTTTTTTTCCCCCTGTTAACATTATGCATGAAAATCTAGCAACAGGGTGTGAAGGGGACTGTTTGTAAGTATTTAAAACTGCTTCACATCTATTTATATGAAAATGCTTTTTAGGTTTTGGAAGCTTATTTGCATGTTGGCATGGAAAATTTTGGAAACTTAACACAGGATAGGTGTTGAAAGTGTTTAACTTCCATATTTGCTTCGCATAAATGAGAAAGAGCTACAGCAGCCACCAAAACAGTGTGTTCTGTAAGAAACCATGCTTTTGAAGTGGTGTCAGCTAAACATGTGGACGAATCAAGAGAGGACTTGATGAAATACCCCTGAAGTCAGGTTAAGCCATGGATGAGCCATTCAGGGCTAACGTGTGTGACACAGACGTATAATTAGCAAATCTACAAATTATCCCTCTTCTATTTCAATTCCAAAAAACAAATATTAGTTTAATGATATATTCCTTGGCCTTGTATATTATTAGTCTTGTCTCCCAGTGGGATGATGGAAGATCTTTGATGGCAAAGAACCACGTCTGATATGTATTTTTTGTATTTCATAATAACTAGCCCAGTGTTAGACCAAAAAGGCCTTCAACAAATTGTTGGCAACTGATTGTTAGTCTGTGGAACTGTTGGCCAGGATCCACTCCCAGGTAGAGAATGCCAGACTTGAAAGTTTAAAGCGTGCATGAAACCCAAAGTGTTTTTTCTCCACTGTGTCTCCGTGAGGCTCATGGCACTCTCAGTGTTTCCTTAGGTGAATGGATGTGCTACTGTGATCTGATGGGTGATTTACAAGAAATTTGTCATAAGTATTTGGGATTTTTGGTGCTGCCATTCTTATGAATTCGATAATAAATCTGGGGACAGTATAGTGGATGGGATTCAAATGGAGGTGAAGTTACATAGAATATTTGAAATGGAAGGGTCAGGAAACCAATGTTTCAGCAGAACACAGATGACTAAGGTAAAAATGTGGTCTCCCCTTATCCCCCCATTTATATATGGTAGAACTTTGCTCATTCATCTGTCAATGTTGACTGTTTTATACAAGGTCCTGTACCATTGTAGTTGAGTGACACATAGAGCCTTGAAAAGTAGTTATCTCCTGTCAGTGGATGTGCTTAAGTGAGTCTATCAGGCATGTGCTGAAGGGCCTCCAGCCTTGGAGGAATGTTTTGTTAGGTGATCTATAAAGTTGCCTGCCAATGAAAATGCTGTGTGGTTCTGCATTGAGTTCCTGTTACACTCATTTTATTAGAATGAAAGACAGTTCTACAAATGCTGAAGCATCGTAAGGAAACGTGAGATGACGACCAACGAGCTAAAAGCCTGGCATCATTAGATTAAGGGTGTGTCATTCCCACGCAGGGTCCGTTTCTAGGCCTCTTAGCCTAGGGACATGTGTTAATTACATGAGCAGTTCAGATTTTCTGTCTCTGACAGTTGAGTCTAGTTTGAATGCTTGTAATTCTAATTTAATTAGAAATGCATTCAAAGAGCTGAAGTTATTTGCAAGAATTTAGAAGTAAATCCCTTAGGGTAAAATAAATGGACCTTTGGTAAAGTGAATCATAACCTAAGTTTGAATGTATAGATGGATATTTCTCTATCAGCTTTGCCTGAAGTGTGGAAGAACTTGGGGAAAAATTCTGGTGTAGATGTAATACTCATCTGTTCTCACTGTATAACTTCGTTCAGGATCTATATTCAAGTTTTTCTCCTCTCAGCTACCACCACCGTCTCCAAAGATAAGTCATTTATTTAAAAAGTCAGTAATCTAAACAATTCCTACTTTTCCCTTCTCATTGTCAGGGCATCGCCTGGTTACTTGCACATCCATGTAGATAAGTGAATTCCTGGTCAGGGGCAGCGTTGCAGGTGGACTGTAATGCATTACTGACGTTCAGTTAACGTTCAAGCAATAGTACTCTCACCTTCCCTTTGTTACATTAGGTAATTTTTGGTCCACTGTAGTCATGGGCTGACTTCATGCAATCAGAGCCTAAAAGCCAAGGCCATACTATGGTCCTTCATGTAAGTGGCCTCCTGGTGGCACTAGGAGGACACTTGTTTGCACAGAAATGCTGCATGTTTGGCAGGCAGAAAAGATACAGGGTACTGTCCCCAGAAGTCAGTGTGCCTTTTCAAAGTCTGTTTGATTACATTTGCTGTGATGTCGATGGGTTCCTATAATTTATCTTCAGTCTCAGAAAGTGGTTTGGGGCTGGATGTACATTCTGGTGTTTGTTAATTCCTGAGGTGACACTTTTAAGTCCCAATGTTTGATGTTCCACAGTCCCAGAAAGAATGATTTTTGACTCTTTGATCCTATAAGAAAAATCCAATTGTTTTCTATCTTGCAGTTCATGCCGATGGCTTTTGTTCCCTCATCATTTTAGCAGATATTTTCTTTTTCAAGGCAGAGTCATGATGGGGGGAGGTCTGTTAAGATATTGCAATAATATAAATAACAATCTGGTGGAATTACAAATATAGCAGAGGTTCTTAAGAGGTTGAGCAAAAAAATTGGTTATGGTTATCAAGCTGGAGGACTGTTGAAAAAAAGGTCCAGAGCCCTTTTTTAATGTCATGTCTGTCTGCAGCATTCCTTAGTTTAAAAATCATCCTCTGTTTGCTAAGAGAAGAAAACACAGGCTAAGGAATGAAATGCTCTGGACACGTTTCATTTAGTTAGGTTTTTTGCTCCTTGGTCCTTCTGGTGGTTTTCGACCTCTCCTATTCTCTAATAATGTTACTTGGAGAATTAAAGACAACCTGAAAAGCAAAACTATAGCAAGGAAGAAGGGCAGACAATACAATGAACTGAATTCTCTAGGCTGTTCACAGAAATGGCAAGAAAGACAAAAGAACTTTTTTTTTCTTCTTTATAAAAGATGCTGTTATCTTTTCTTCTCTTTCAGACCTTTTTCTTCCTGTTCTTGGCTTCCTTGCAGCTCTTAGCATCTCATCATGAATGGCTATTTTAGCTTCTTTTTATTAATAAATATGATAAAGTTACTGTTACTAATTTACTGTTTGGAAAGTAGAGGCTTTAAAGTAGCATTCTTGAAGGTTTTAAAGTAATTGCAATTTTAAGTCTTTTTTTTTTCTTTTTTCACCCATTGAATTGGATTTTCTCTCAGCCAAAGTGTTTTGCCTATTATTTACTGTTGTTGTTTATTTTTAAGGATAATTGAAAGTTGTTCTACAGATATAGCTAAAAAAAGTCATATTTCTCCGTGAAAAACAACCCTGAAGTGAAAGCCAACTTAAATCATACCAGAAAGGACTCACAAAGTGAAGCTGACATCCTGGGAGAAGGGAGAAGCACTAATGCTCCCAAGTAATCAGTTTGGGCCATTTCAGTGCTAAATGACAGGATCAAGAAGAAAAATTTTTAAATTGATTTTTAAGACTGTCTGAAAAAGGAGGCTGAAATGAATATTAAGTGATTTCTTTGGGGCTGTCAGAAATAATAATGGGAGAAGAGACAAGCCCAGTCTTGCTGCTGATGGTAGGATCAGAGAATTTAGAGTCAGTGCAGATTGGAGATGAAGTTCTACACTTCAGTTTTTAAGAAATGTTAATGAACAAAAGGGAAAGGAAGCAGCAAAGGCACCTCATATGAGTAGGTATGAGCTGGAAAGGGAAGTGGAAAAGATGTCACATCACACGTTGGAATGTTAGGGAAGAGTGCTGTGGTGGGTGTGTGCGGTGTTCTGCATTCTGTGAGGAGAAGAGAACCTCATTCCTGGAAGGTCCTGCGCATGAGGTGTTCTAGCAGTGGGGATGGATCTGTCAGGACATATCCATTCTCTCTCCCACCCATCCCACCACCCCCGTCCCTGCCAGGAGCCATATACATCTATCTGTCAGTTGGCTGGTTGGAGTGGGGCTCCAAGCTGGCTATTGAACAAGCCCATAGGGCATGAGGGTTGCATTCATGTCTTTGGTCTCATTAGCGCCATGTTGGAACCAACAGAGTTAACTGACTAATGAATAGAGAGATGTGTTGAGTGTTCCTTGGGATTTGGAGTCAGTTTCCCTTAAATTAGCCGTGTCAATTACCACAAGCCCATAGATACCAAGAGTTGGGAAAAGATCTGGCAGGATTTAAAAGCACATGGGGAACATGGAGAATTTGAATAAAAATGGAGAAAAACACCCATCTTACTAGGATTGTGCTTTTCCAGCACACGGATGCTGGCTTCACAACGCTGTGAAGGACTGATAGAGCATTCTGATGGATTACTTTTTCTGCAATCTGTTTTCAGAAGTTTCTTAAATTCCACTTTTTTTCTTGTTCTCTGAGTACGTGGGCTGGAAAACATAACCTTCTTTAACGTTCTGCTTACTGACGTGGAAATGGACAGTGAACGTTAATTCCCCGATCTTTTGGGAACAGGATCCAGCTTCCTTCTTAGTCTTATCCACTTTCCCTTGGTCTTATGGGATTATACATCAAGGTACCTAGCCTTACCTAAGCCATGAGGAGGTCAGTGTTGTGATCCAGCCTCAGCCTGTGGTTCTCAACTGGGGATGGTTTTGTCTCCTCAGGGACATTTGACAATGTCTGGAGACATTTTTCATTTTTAAAACCAGAGAGAATGCTACTAGCATCTAGTGTGTAGAGGCCAGAGATACTGCTAATGCACAGGCCAACCCCCTACAGCAAGGAATTATCTGGTCTGAAATGTCAACAGTGCATAGGTTGATGAACCCCTGATCTGAGCCAACTTGACTTTCCCTTTCTGGACATCAGGGATGTGGTATAAGTAACACTGCCTCCCCAGATGATTCGCACTCATTCATTCTAGTAGCAGTACCTCATTAAGACTGTCAAGTTGTTCCTGTTAGCTAGACTTCCTCCTCAAACCTTTCTGGGTTCACACTTCTTTTCTGGGCTAGATCTCCAGCTTTTTTATCTGTTTTGTGAACTCCACTATACCCTTTTGATACAGTCTTTCTCTGCTGGAATTAGCTAGAGTAATTTACTGTTGCTTGCAGTCAAAGAACTCTAAAGTGACGTGGAATAGCTGACAGTGTAGCATCGATATGTCAAATGACACTTCATAATTCGATGGTGTCTCATAAATCCTATCTTTGGTTATTAAGTATCTGGTAAGCTGAGGGTCAAGTTAGAGGAAGCAGAAGTACAACAGAGAATCCTATACATCTGAGGTTTCTTGTGCTGACATTTCACTGAAATGGTAGGGAGAATCAATAGACCAACAGATAGCTTGAGAACTCACTCTCAAGCAGGGAAATAAAGTTTTCCAGGATGGTAGGACATCAATGGCAGCAGATCAAGTGCAAACCTCAAAAAGCAGGGTTTAAAAAAAAAAGAAAGTAACCTACCAGTTTTGAAACTATGCCTGCCTTTGACCTCCTTAGGCTGCTGTGCACAATGTCGAAGCCAGGGGCTGCAGATGAATAATTTCTTTTCTTTTTAAAAAATCATTCTTCTCATTTCAAGCTTCATTTTAAAATAATGAAAGCATAGATGGCAGTACCTTACTCACAAGCATAGAAGTTTTCTTTAAAGACTTTTAAACTCAGAGCTGACGCTGGCATGGTGCTCTAACTCCATTAAACAGCAGAAACTTTTCTCCAATTAAGATGATCCAAGGAACAGGATCTCTTGATTACCTAGGCTGGGATAGGTGAGTGTGGGTGGTTGCCTGAGCCCGTATAGCTATTGGAGACCTTGGGGGCTGCCTCATAAAAAGACCTGTTTTGTTGGAAGCTTCTTTTTCTCTAAGTGCATGGGTTGGAATATGTTAAACTATTCTTCAGTGAACAAAATCATAAAAGGATGTGAGCATACAAATAGAGAATTCATGTTGGAGATCTCATGAGGTTCATTGTACTTCTCAGACAGGGTTTCTTTTTTTAAGATGCCAGCAAAATGCCATGGTATTTTATTTTTGTCTCCAGTAAATTGCTTTAGAAACTTAAACAAATTAAACATCTTGTTTTGTGTTTCTGAGACTCACTGGGGAAACTCAGTCTCTCTAGTCTGATGTTTCAGGTGGGAAGGAATATGTGTGTGTAACCACCTTTTTAAAATAGTTATGCATGAGCATGAGACATTTAGTATCACCTGGAATTGTAAGCAGTTGTGTTTATTATCTAAAGAAGAAGAAAACAAAAGTGAAGTTTTTGGAGTGTGTGTGTGTGTATATGTGTGTGTGTGTAGGTATGTGTGTGATGCTATAAGATGAGAAATCATTCCTGATCCTTTTTATATTTTAGGAACTGATTTCTAGTACATTATATTAGTGACACTCAAACTCCATTGTTGAAGCCATGTGGAAACTAATTTAAAATAAATCTTAATAAAAATAATCATTATTGATCATCATTCAAACGGAAGGCAACATGACAGAAATTGGCAGCTAAAACTTAGAGCCCGCCTTTGGAATTTAATGGGGCTCTATTTTTCTTGGGTTCCCCATCACAAAAACCACTTTCCTTCATTTCCAGTGTTGGTAAATGGAAGCAGCTCTGAGATACACACCCCTGCCCCTCCCGCTTACCTCCAATCTCCCCTGGCTTCTTCCTGCTAGGAGGAATGGAAAGGCCTAGAAGGCTGGTGCCCCTGGGCCTGAGGAATAAAATTAGCCTGGGTGGTTAATGTTAGTGTTTCTCCCCTTCCACAGGGTCTCTTTGACAATAGGAACTGTCTGACTTGGTTACTTCTCATGAAAACACCTCAAACCCCTACCAGCTTGAACTCTCGGTTGAAATATTACATTTAAAGGCCAGACGGAACCCAAATGAATGGATGATTGCATCGCCTTTCAAATATCACTTTAAAAAATCTATGTAGTGAAGAAGACTCAAGTCCTTTGGGAAGGAGCAGGAATGAACTGTCACCCGTATCCTCCCTTGGCTTCGATTTTGTCTCTCTCCCTCTATTACTGGCTTCTCTGCTCTCTCCCAGGCTCCCCCTTCCCTTGTCTCCCCACCCCCTCTTCCCATGCACAGCTGAGCTATGTGAAATTCTGGTTTGGATGTATGGCCTGGAGGCTGAGCTATGCAAGAAGTGTCACCCACAGAGGTGTTTCCTTTCGGGATGTCATTGTTTAACTTCGGGGTCCTGTTATTCTTAAGTGAATGAAGTGTCAGAAATGAATCTCACCGTGTAATTTTCCAGGCCTTGACAGGCCTTTGCCATCTGTCATTGGATCATGTTTTTTACCTTTGGTTTCCTGCCATGTTGAGGGTTCTGACCTGTCCCTTTGAGCGCCAGTAATTTTACTTCTCAATATAGCCTCCAATGGAGGTTTCTGCTGCCAGGTGTGACTTTTGTAACTTTAAGGCATGGAGCGATTTCTTCCACGGGCCTTGCTTTTTAAAACCTCAAGGGTCATGAATCCCGTCACTTGAACAGTGTTGATTTGCAATTAATCCCGTGGGTATTATCTATTTTTGTCTGCAGTCTTTGCTGATGAGGAGAGCCCACATTACAGCAAAGTCTCAGTCTTTTTGAAATGTAGGACCGAGTTCTATTGGCTGAAAGAGGCAGTTTAGGGGAGAAGAATTGGGGTAGGAAATAGGAATATTTTTTTTTTACAAAGAACCCAAGTTTAATTGGAAAGAAGGAAAACTGAAGTTTTTTCATTCCCTGCATAGTGAAGATTTTGAAAAATCCTACTGCTCTGAAGTCAGAAGACGGATTTTATAAAGTACAAGCAGATTGTTTTTGAACTGAATGTTCAAGCTCTGCTGTCAGAGTTGACAAGTTCCTGAATTCAATTTTCAAACTAAAACTTAGAAAACCAAGGGAGACACTGTGTCTTCTCAGTAGCTTATCAAAAGAAGTGCGGTGGCAGGCCCCACTGCTGTCTCGGCCGGCCAGGCTGTCGGGGAGGGAAGAGGTGGGCGGCACCCCATCGCATCATCTCTGCTCCCTCTGGTACCCGACGCATTTTTGATATGGGCTGGATAGGAAGGGCCCCAGCTGCTCAGGCTTGCTGAGATTGGACAGCGATGACAGGGCACCCAGCTCTTTCCTCCGAGAATGGGGAGAGCTTTAGCATTTTTAGAGAAGTTTCAGGCACCAGTGATCTTTGCTCAGGACTTATTGGTCTTCATGGTTGGCAGAAAAAGGATTAAGAAGCATCAGTATTAGCACACTAGTTGTTGCTTTACAAGAACAGTGTAAAGCTGTGTAAAATTCTAGGCACAGCCACCACCAGCCCTCTCCTCCTTTTTCCTTTTGGGGTAAAAATTAGCTAGTTATGGCTCGTGAGTTTTCAAGATCTTCTTTATGCATGTAGATGATACAAGGTTGTCCCTAAAAAAAGATGGTATTTTGCACTAACTACTATAGCAATATAGGTATTAATACTTACAATGTGCCATATACTGCCTTAGAGCCCATTTAAATTTCATAACAACCCATGAAGCAAATTACATCATCACCATTGCACAGATGGGGAGAGCGAGGCTCACAGCATTTATTCAGGATTTCCCGACTAGTAAGGAGAAGAGCTGGGATTTAGACCCAGCTCTAACTCCTAACCTTGCCCTCTTGACATTTTATGTAAAACTGCCTCCAAAGCAGTGACAGTGATGAGCTCAGTGGTAGAATTTCTTCCTACAGATTCAACAGTAAACAAATATCATGACCTTTTGAATACTCTTCAGGTTGTGTGATTCTATTAAGTATTAAATTTTCACAGGCTTTTATTTTGTATCCATTTGGTCCTTGAAAATTCAGATTTATTAGTTGCTATATTTCATTTTTATTCCTGTAACTGTTATAAAACCTCATTAAATTGAAATCTTACTACCTGGAGCTCTCAATTAGCCAGATGTTTTTTTTCTTTCTTGTACTCCACTTTTAGAAGGAAGAAGAAAACCACAGAAAAATAAGCTCATATCAGAATTTCTTTTAAAGGTTAAATATGTCCTATGGTCCTATGCCTTTTAGATGTTACTCCTGACATCTAACTATGTTAGATGTTAAAATGTGAGTATATCTCTTTATGATTTTGAAATGCTTAATCAACAGCAAAGTCTGCTAAAAATGTTATGGGGGTTGTATTAGTAAGGTTAAGCTAAGGGCTGTAACAAAGAGTCCCTGCATCCTAATAGCTTATCGTAATAAAAGATGATGTTTCGTCCACCTCACAATGCAGTGGGAATCAGCAGTGGTGGTGGGGAGGGGTGGCTGCTGGGCTCCACACACTCATTCAGATAACCTGGACTCTATCTTGTGGCTCTGATATTCCTCTAGAATCTCACAGTTTTCCACTGAACCTAAAGAACCTAACTGGCAAACAAAGGAAGACAGCCAACCTGGAGGATTCTCTGGGAAGTTATTAGGGGCCAGGATTGAAAGTGGTACACAGTTCTGCCCACATTCCAATGGCCTGACCCCACCTAACTGCAAGGGAGGCTGGGAAATACAGTCCAGCTCTGTGCCCAGGAAGGAAAGGAAATAGGGTTTGGTATCCACCTAGCATGGTCTCTGTCACAGCAATGAAATAAAATTCTGAGATTTTTATGGCTTTTCTGATATTACAAAACGTCTGATTAGTATCTAGATTAGTGGTTTCCAAAACTTGGGTCATTAAAAAATATCTCTGGAATGTAACTTAGACCCACACAGGATCAGAATGGGAGTGGGGACTGTGGGTAGAAGCAGACCAGGAATCTGCATTTTTCAGAAGCTCTCCAGGGGATTTGGATACAGCCACGCCGGCAGCAGTTTGGTGTTTGGGAATCACTGGTCTAGATAATGCACTTGGTAAGGAAGGAATATAGATTAATTCATTTCAGGAAGAGTTTTAGCAAAAAAGACAGGGAGAAAAAAAGTGATCTTTAGTCACTTGATAAATGAGCCTAAATCCCTATTTATACCAATCACTGTAATTAGTCAAGACTTCAGACATATTCTGTGGCCAGTTGTTTTGAAAATCCACAGAGTGCTTCATAGATAATAGTTTCATTTCCCAGGGAAATGCCCCATAGAGGAGGAGAGCCATCCTGGATATTGCAGACACTGACTACATATATTTTATTATATTTATTTAAAAAATTCTCCATGTCTCATTTCAGCCTTTTTTGTCCTCCTAGCAAGCACAATTATAGATTCCTAGTTACCTAAACTACCCCAGTAGATGTGAAGGCAATTGCGATAGTAAAACAGTTTTCTAAATTGAACAGTCATTGTTTTTTTTTATAAATTTATTTGTTTATTTACTTTTGGTTGCTTTGGGTCTTCATTGCTGCGCACAGGCCCTCTCTTGTTGCGGCAAATGGGGGCTACTCCGTTGCTGTACACGGGCTTCTCATTGCAGTGGCTTCTCCTGTTGCGGAACAGGCTCTAGGTGCGTGGGCTTCAGTAGTTGTGGCTCGCAGGCTCTAGAGCACAGGTTCAGTAGTTGTGGCGCACGGGCTTAGTTGCTCAGTGGCATGTGGGATCTTCCCGGACCAGGGTGCGAACCTGTGTGTGCTGCATTGGCAGGCGGATTCTTAACCACTGCGCCACCAGGGAAGTCCCCCAGTTATTGGGTTTTAAAAATAAAATTGTGTTACTTGTCTTGGTCTTTAAGAGTATGTCTTTGCCAGTTTGTTTGTTTTTAACCCACATATTCCTCACATGTCATCCTTCTGCTCCATTTGAATTTTTAATAGTATATGGCTTTTGAGGGATAAACGTAACCTCTTATAACCAATACAAGTTGCAGGTTAAATTGGTCTCATCAGTTTTGCAGGCCTTTTCTATGGTTGCTACCCCAAGTGAGAGTGGGAGTGCACAGGGTCATATTTCAGGTTTACTCTTTTGTGTTGTTATCAGGTTGGATTTATGAAAGATATTGGAAATTTATCACTTTTCTCTGTTATTCTAAAACCATAATTTTCTAGTCTCTTGGTTGCTTGTGAACATTTCTGATAAAATACACAGCTCTCTGAACCTTTGTAACACGGATTTGTTTAAGATCTTAAATTATATATTGCTGTGATCCAAGCAGAGGGCGAGAAACCTGTCTGCTGTATGTCCATGTTAAGGGCAGCGTTGCAAACCATTCTGCACAGTTCTAATCATACTACTCTCATAATTATTCCACATTGCTTAGCTAATCGCCCCCACCTTCCTTAGCCTTGCTTTCAAGCACCCAGATCATTTGACCTCTGCCTAAAACTGCTTGTAAGCTTTCCAGTCATTTAACCTGTAGAGCCCTCACCCCAAATCTTTACCCTGGCCACCTGGTTGAGTCATCATCCTCCAGAACGTCTTGAGTTTCTTTGCACCTAATATTTCCAAACCCCATCTCTTCCTAAATGAAATTCAGTCCAGTCTTTAAGATTCAGTTTGAAATGCCACAGACTCCGAAACCTTCCCTCTTCAACTGAACTATGACATACCACTTACCATGATATATCATTCCGTTTGAGATATGCCTGCTAGATTTTCTACTAGAGTGTAAGCTCCTGGAGATCAAAGATCCTGCTTTATTCATCTCTTATTCCTTATGGTGCTTTAACCATAGTGAGCATTTATTTAACCTTCATGATAAACATTTGGTTGAGAATTATGATGCAGAGTTGAAAACCCAACCTTAGACTATTAATTTAGAGCATGTCCCAAAGTGGAACAGTAATATAAGTTACTTTGGGAAAAAATATCTGGTTAAGTGTACATAGGTTGTTTTACTGCAGGGCTTTTCAGAGCATTTAATATGCTTATAGAATGTAATGTCCTAATGTGAATATCTAAGAGAGAATGTAGTAAGCATCATATTTCATATTCTTTTCACCACAGAGCTCTTTTTTTTGTGAAGCATATTGACAAACCAGGGTTTTTGTAACTGACTTTGGGGACTGTTACTTGGAGTAATATTCTGCATTTTTATAGTACCCTTTGTTATCAAAAGTACTTTCACCGTTAAACTCATCCTTGATTTTGCTAAGTATCACTGACTGCTCATAAGAAAACAAAAATAATGTTTTCTAGTTTGCACTTCTAAACATAATTATTTTGGGTGTTGTATGTATGTGTGTTTGTAAACTGCAAGAATTCCTCAAATATGCTGTTTGCTTTAGCTAAGAGGGAGATAAATGTATATATTTCAGGAAAAATCCTGGTGATCTAAATGAAACCTTTAATAACGAAGACATACAGCTGAGAGTCATTCCCTTGTCAAACGTCTTTGAAGAGATATGCAAAGGTCTTTGTCTTAATAGTAATTTTCCTGAAGGTCACCCACATTCAGACTATTTATGTAAATTTCCACTAATTCAAGCTCTAGAATGATTTGCTGAATGTAAAGTCAGTGCTTAGGGTTTTTTTTTTTCTTTTGCCATTATTGATTTATCTGTTCTACCCATTCTTTCTGTGGACACAGATTTAAGAAAAAAATCAGGTCATTGTGTGTTTATATTTCTCTCCTTTAAATGAGGTATATTACATCAACAATCATTTGTCAGGGCTGTAATTGCAAATACAGTGGAAGAGATCAACTTTCAGAGCAAGAGGAGTTAAAGGATCCTCTTAAACGTTGAAGTTAAACCTATGATTTTTTATGAACTTTGGGGCACCTAATTAAGCGCTTAATAACAAGCAGGAGTTTCCAAATGTCAACTGTATACACAGTGGTTTTTCCAATAAACTTCTATGCTGTTCCCTATTACCTCTTAATGGGCCCAAACAAAGTCTTCTGGTGAAGAGTACAAAATTCGGATGGATTTCCACTGCTGATGGCAAGAAATCTTGTCTTCTGAAACATAACTACAAAATACTTAGGGTAAAAGTAAGTTTGAACCTATTAAATATATGGATGGGTATTAATTTCATCTCTCAAACCATATATTATAAAGAAATTCCATTTTATTCCTTTTTTTATCTTTTTTTCTCACTTCAGACTCTCTTGCTGTTGAGCTTCACCACCACTATTTCCCTCTGGTTTCAGAATTCAAAAAAGTTATTTTTTTAAACTGAAAAGTGAATTAAATTTAGTGGGGGTGAGGAGTTGGAGGCTATAACACAAGTCAAACTATTTAATTGAGTGGAAAGTCTCCTATATTATTTCAGATGAAGGAAATCATTTTTAAGCCTGCCTCCGACATTTACCCTTGGTGTTTCTGTATAGATAGTCAGTGTTTGACAAATTCCCATAGGTTTTAGCCAATCAAATATTAGGGCCTAACATTGTTCTCAATGGTGAAAAACTGAAAGCATTTCCTCTAAGATCAGGAACAAGATGAGGGTGCCCACTCTCACCACTGTTATTCAACATAGTTTTGGAAATTTTAGCCACGGCAATCAGAGAAGAAAAAGAAATAAAAGGAATCCAAATCAGAAAAGAGGTAAAACTGTCACTGTTTGCAGATGACATGATACTATACATAGAAAACCCTAAAGATGCTACCAGAAAACTACTAGAGCTAATCAATGAATTTGGTAAAGTAGGAGGATACAAAATTAATGCATAGAAATCTCTTGCATTCCTATACATTAATGATGAAAAATCTGAAAGAGAAATTAAGGAAACACTCCCATTTACCATTGCAACAAAAAGAATAAAATACCTAGGAATAAACCTGCCTAAGGAGACAAAAGACCTGTATGCAGAAAACTATAAGACACTGATTAAAGAAATTAAAGATGATACAAACAGATGGAGAGATATACCATGTTCTTGGATTGGAAGAATCAATATTGTGAAAATGACTATACTACCCAAAGCAATCTACAGATTCAGTGCAATCCCTATCAAACTACCAGTGACATTTTTCACAGAGCTAGAACAAAAATTTTTACAGTTTGTACAGAAACACAAAAGACCCCGAATAGCCAAAGCAATCTTGAGAAAGAGAAACGGAGCTGGAGGAATCAGGCTCCCTGACTTCAGACTATACTACAAAGCTACAGTAATCAAGACAGTATGGTATTGGCACAAAAACAGAAATATACATCAATGGAACAGGATAGAAAGCCCATAGATAAACCCATGTACATATGGTCACCTTATCTTTGACAAAGGAGATAAGAATATACAATGGAGACAAGACAGCCTCTTCAATAAGTGGTGCTAGGAAAACTGGACAGCCACATGTAAAAGAATGAAATTAGAACACTCCCTAACACCATACACAAAAATAAACTCAAAATGGATTAAAGACCTAAATGTAAGGCCAGACACTATAAAACTCTTAGAGGAAAACATGAGCAAAACACTCTATGACATAAATCACAGCAAGATCCTTTTTGACCCACCTCCTACTGTAATGGAAATAAAATAAAAAATAAACAAATGGGACCTAATGAAACTAAAAGCTTTTGCACAGCAAAGGAGACCATAAACAAGACCAAAAGACAGCTCTCAGAATGGGAGAAAATATTTACAAATAAAGCAACTGACAAAGGATTAACTCTATATTATACAAGCAGCTCATGCAGCTCAATATCGAAAAAACAACCAAATCCAAAAATGGGCAGAAGACCTAAACAGAAATTTCTTCAAAGTAGACATACAGATTGCCAACCAACACATGAAAAGATGCTCAGCATCACTAATTATTAGAGAAATGCAAATCAAAACCACAATGAGGTATCACTTCACACCAGTCAGAATGACCATCATCAGAAAATCTGGAAACAGTAAATGCTGGAGAGGGTGTGGAGAAAAGGGAACCCTCTTGCACTGGTGGGAATGTAAATTGATACAGCCACTATGGAGAACAGTATGGAGGTTCCTTAGAAAACTAAATGTAGAACTGTCATATGGCCCAGCAATCTCACTACTGGGCATATACCTTGAGAAAACCATAATTCAAAAAGAGACATGTACCACAATGTTCATTGCAGTTCTATTTACAATAGCCAGGACATGGAAGCAACCTAAATATCCATCAACAGATGAATGGATAAAGAAGATGTGGCACATATATACAATGGAGTATTACTCCGCCATAAAAAGGAAAGAAATTGAGTTATTTGTAATGAGGTAGTTGGACCTAGAGTCTGTCACACAGAGTGAATTAAGTCAGAAAGAGAAAAACAAATACCGTATGCCAATGCACATATATGGAATCTGAAAAAATGGTACTGATGAACCTAGTGGCAGTTCAGGAATAAAGATGCAGACGTAGAGAATGGACTTGAGGATATGGGGGGTAGGGGGAGCTGGGATGAAGTGAGAGAGTACTACTGACATATATACACTACCAAATGTAAAATAGATAGCTAGTGGGAAGCAGCCGCATAGCACAGGGAGATCAGCTCAATGCTTTGTGACCACCTAGAGGGGTGGGATGGGGAGGGTGGGAGGGAGATGCAAGAGGGAGGTGATACGGGGATATATGTATATGTATAGCTGATTCATTTTGTTGTACAGCAGAAACTTACACAATATTGTAAAGCAATTATACTCCAATGAAGATATAAAAAAATATATTTGGACCTATTATGTGCTAGGGAGAGTGGCAGAGACAAAAAAAAATAAAAGTTCTTATCTCTGCCTTTGGGAAGTTTAAAAGATTATTGAGGAGGCAGAGTGTTTGCAAAGTAGAAGTAATTAGCAGTATTTATAATGAAATACTTTTTGTCATTTGTTATACAAGTAATACATAATTAATTAGAAATATAATGCACATATGGTTTATTTTTCTCTCAGACAAATAGGGAGGTAGGTAGGTAGGTAGATATCAAGAGATCGATCATTCTAGTTCTTTTCTTTTAACAAGCTTCATATCAACCCACTTTTATTTATTCATTTCTTTCATACTAGGCATTTGCAATGTCTTCCAGCTTGGCTGTGTTCAGTAGAGAAACCTAAATAACAGTGGTTCAAACAAGGTAGAAGTTTATTTCTCTCTCATGAAACACAAGGCCAGAGGTAGGCAGCATAGGGATACTCCATGATGCTGCTAGCTACCCAGATTCTTGCCATTTTACTGCCCTGGCATGTCCTTGCCCTCTGGTCCAATATAGCTGCTGGAATTCCAGAATCACATCTGAATTCCAGGCAGTGGGACTGAGGATATGGAGGAGGAAGATGTGCTTCTCTGTCACTGACCAAAATTTAGTCCTGTGGCCATGCCATAGTTAGCTTCAAGGAGGGCTGAGAAATGTGTTTTTTGTTTGTTTGTTTTTTAAAGCTGGGTGGCAATAGGCCCGGCTAAAGGTCAGTTTTCTTTTTTTTTCTTTTTTTGCAGTACGCGCGCCTCTCACTGTTGTGGCCTCTCCCGTTGCGGAGCACAGGCTCCGGACGCGCAGGCTCAGCGGCCATGGCTCACGGGCCTATCCTCTCCACAGCATGTGGGATCTTCCCGGACTGGGGCATGAAGCCGTGTCTCCTGCATCGGCAGGTGGACTCTCAACCACTGCGCCACCAGGGAAGCCCTAAAGGTCAGTTTTTATAATAAAAAAGAAGGGTAGAAGGGATTTGGGAGGCAGCTGGTAGTCTCTGCCACAGATTGTTACCATGTGTTGCTATTACCAACAATGCAAAAATGAACATTCCTGAACACATTCAATCACATTGGTTCATGCCAGTAAGTGAAATGTGTTGTGAGTTACAGGGACAGAAAGTTCTAGAGGAAAGGCTTGGAGAAGGGTGAGACCATGGCGTGCTGGGTGGCAGGAGTGGCCATTGTCATGGAGGTAGATGTGAGCTTGGTCCTGATGGCTGGGTGAACTGAAGATGAGAGAACTAGGGGCATATCTGGGCCAGGGGAAAAGCATGCATTAATTCATTCGGTCTGTCATACAACCACTGTTTATTGAACACTTATTATGTGCCAGTTACTGGTCATACAGAGATGGGACCAGCATAGCCCCTGCCCTCATTGGAACTCACAAATAATTTATGCCACTTTGATCAGCAGAATGGATGCCTTTGGGATAGGCAGTGAAGCGACCTAGGCTGGATAAGAAGGCTCAGGCCAACTAAAGAGAACTTGGAGGTCTATTTAAAGGCATTAATCCTGATTTTTAGCCAGTGGGGAGACACTGAAATTTTCGATCAGAGGAATGATCTGATCGAAGTTGTATTTGAGGAAAACGTGACACACACAGGTTAACGGGAGGAGCGCAAGAAGACTTGAAGCTAGTGCTGTTACTGAGCTTTCCCTGTGTGATGATGAGGGCCTGAGCTAGGGAGCTGGCCTGGAGGGGTGGGGAGTACAGTGCAGTGCAGTGGCTCAGGGCATGCTTTCTGGAGATACATAGTCCTAGCTTTGGATCCCACCTCTGTCTCCTAGGAGTGGGCTGGGCATGGTCCCTGTCTTAGCTCAGCCTTCCATAACAAACTATCATAGAATGGGTGGATTAGACAACAGAAATCTATTTTCTGACAGTTTTGGAGGCTGTGAAGTACAAGAACAAGGTGCTGGCTGATTCGGTTCCTGGTGAGAGCTCTCTTCTTGGCCTGTAGATGGGTGGATGCCTTCGTGTTGTGTCCTCACATCATGGAGAGAGAGAGAGCTCTGGTGTCTCTTCCTCTTCTTCCCAGGGCACTAGCCCTTTGGATGAAGGCTCCATCCGTATGACCTCATGTAGTCTTTATCACCTCCTCCCAGGCCCTATTTCCAACTACAGTCACATTGAGGGTCAGGGCTTCAACATGTGAATTTAGGGGGACATAAATGTTCAATCCATAAGAATCCCCATAGCTGTCTGAACCACAATTTCTCATTAGCAAAATGGGAGAAATTCCATCAGCCCCTTTATAGGGTTGTCATGAGGATTAAGTGAGGTGAGGTTTCTACTTAGCATGGTGTCTGGTACAAGGGAAGTATGCAAAACTGGAAACTAGAAGGGACAGGTGGGCCAGGCATTTCAATGGAAAAATTTTCAGACTTGGGGAAAGGATACAAAAGACAAGGGAGAGTCCGGGCACAGAGCTGACGCTGAGGACCTTAGCCAGGGTGATGGGGAGAATGATGTCAGTTGACAGCGATAGGAGAGTCTGGGAAGAGGCAGTTTTGGGGAAGAGATTGATGAATTTGATTTCGGGTCTGTCGCTTTTGTTGAGATGGCTGGATATGCTAGTGGAAATTTCCAGCAGACAGTTGCGGTTTATTTACAAGAGAGGATATATGGCTGCTGACGACAGCTCCTGGGAGACATGAAATTGGTAAGAGTCTGAAATTCAAGAGGAAAGAAACAGAGAATGAAAATGAACCTGCACAGACCCAGTAAACTGGAGGCCCCGGCCTATGCAGGAGGAATTTGGTTTTGTAAACTTTTCTGGTGGAACAAATGAATAGTCTGAGGCAAACTTCAAACTGGGGGCTGAGTTCTCCCAGATCATTTCCTCAGTTCTCCACTTTACTTTGCAGATTGTAGACACAAGGAGGTGGTTCAGGGATCAAAGCCCTACAAACCTGCAAAAAGAAATTTACATCGTAAGCGTTGGGGTTGTGGATTTCATATGAAGAGAGAAGTAACTTTCTCAGTAACAGGGCAAAGTAGCTGGGAAATTTCTGAGCTAGGATATTGCCTCTAAACACTGCAGAGTCTCTGGCAGTCTGAAAAGTCCTTAGCACTTCAGGATCCAATTAAAAGGGAATTATTTTCCCATTCCACAGCTAAGGAAATGGATCAACAAAGAGGCTGAATGGCTGTTTTAAAACCTGACAGATGTAACACGGCAGACAAGGGAATGGGATTTGGAAGGTTCCCCCTTTCTGAGATACTGAGTTATTTTCTTCTTAGTGTGGTCTGTCAGTTCTCCCAGCCATGAGTCAGTTGAGATCAACCTTTGATAGACTTAATGCCAGTAAATAATAAGCCCACCTTTGTCCAGTTGCAGGCAATGGAAAAGAGCAAGTACATAGAATTCATTGCACTTACTGTTGGCTTTTCATTTTCCATCTTTCATCCTCTACCCACACAATCCTTCACACTCCTCCAAATAAAAGTAAAATACTATTTTCCTCACTTTAATTTGCACCTGCTTAACTTTGTTCTGCTGAAATAGTTCTTGCTAACATCTCTGATGTCTTTTAATCACCAGGTCCATTTGGACCTTTTTTTAAGTCCTTTTCTGGATTTTTCTGCTGTTTGCCACTACTTCATCAAGATCTCTGTGCTGTTGGTTTCCATGAAACCTCACTCTTCTGTTTGTCATGACACCTCACAGACTATCCCTTCTTGGTTTTATTCAGTTGATGCCGTACTGCTTACCAGTTAAATCCTGGCATCCTTTTCATCCTAAGCAAACAATTTTTCTCATTCTGCACACTCTCCCACCTGGTTGATCCAGTCCATTCTCGTTATATCAATTGTCATCGATATGCCAGTGACTCCTGAATCTCATCTCTGGCCCAGATTCTTCTCCCAAGCTTCAGACTTACATATCCAACTGGACAGCTTTATTCAGATATCTTCTAAGCACCTAAAGATCAAAATATCTGAAACCAAGAGAGTCTTTTCTCCTCAAATTCTTTCTCCTTCTACCGCCTTCTCATCTATGAAATTTGAAGTCTCAGAACCAATGACAATCCCTTTCTCCATCAGCACTCTTGGTACCTACAAAGTAGTTAATTATTCACTAGCTAGTGCCGTTGTTACTTATAATTCTCAAGGCTGGCATTTGGGGAAGATAAATATAGCATGATTTAGAAGAAGGGGAAAGTGACAAAAGTTGAGTATAGGAATCTCCAATATATAGATGGTGTGGTTAAACTATGATCACTTCCAAGTTCCATCTTCAGGGTAGACTTGTTTACCCCCACACAATCCATACATTCTGTTGAGATTCAACATTTTTTTTTGGTGGAGAATGAGTTATAAATATGAGCAACTGAAAAAACATTGAATTTTGTATCAGAAAGTGCATGCCTTCTGTGCATTTCCAGATGAACATATGGAAATCCAGGGGAGAAAATGTCTTGCCCAAGGATGTAGAGCTAGCTTGCAGTAGACTTGCAGGTATTTTGATTTTCTCTTCTGTACTGTTTCTTCTCCACTACAAGACTTCTGTTTTCAGTGCATGCTGCTCAGTACCAGCAATGACTCAGGAAACACTCATAGCTTATTCCCTAGTAGCTTTACTGGTGAATTCCATTCAGTCCTCTGGACTCTTCACACTGATTATCAACGTGGGGTTGGACATAACCAGATCTGGCCAAACAGCACACGTATCATTACCTTTCCTTCATCTATGTTAGGTATTACCAATCAGTTCAGTGCTATATTCCTAATGAGCTCAGGACACCCCCAAAGTCCTTAACATGAGGCTTTAGGCAGTCAGTGTCAATCAGTTGGTGTTTGTAAGAGAATTGAAACCCATTTTTCATCCCTTCAGGAATTGCTGTAGCTCCCATTTCTTTTGTTTCTGGGATCAATGCAGTGGGCATTGATGCTCTGAGGAACTTCATCAGCTTTTTGACTGGCATCTTGTCCCCCATCATATATCTTTAGACTGTTATTGATGAGGCAGTCCATTGTTCTAATAGCACCTGTCTTTCCTGTGCTGCATGTATAATCACCTGTGAGATGCTGTGCTGGAGAGGTACTTCCTACCCATTGTGGATTTTTCCATTAATCCAGCTCTGCTGAGGCCTGTGCTGGGTTCTGGATTTCTTCTTTGTGAGACTTTGGCAGACCAGAGTATTTCCCACTTATAGTTGGAACAATTCAGGCACTAAGAAAGGAAAGGCAGAGGTATAAGACAGAAAGTCAATAATGGAATTTGAGCCCCTGGACTTCTGAAGCTTCAATAGCAACATGGCGTACCTCCCTAACACTTATCACTCAGTATTTCCTAAAATACTTCTCAGATTTAATATATAGTTCTTTCTTTCTTCAAGTTAATTTTTTTGAATGTATAAGAAAGATGATATTTCTGAATTGATAGTGTCTCTGAGACTCAAAAACAGTGTGCCAGATGGCTGGAGCAGCAGGAAACGTATCCCGTCAGGAGTGGAGAGGTAATTGTGAAGGAATGGAGAAAAGGTGGGAGGGATTGTAAAATGATAATGAGGGAATAGAGAGAGGCTAGGTTACTGTAATAATCTTGAAAAGAAATTCCGGTTGGATTTCATGCCATTTAGTTAATTGATCATAGGTATTCATCGTAGGATTTCTTTATTTCCAGCACTGTCCTAGGTATCTTGAAACATGTGAGTGATGTGGCTCCTTTCTTCAGGGAAATGTAAAATCCCACCGGAGAGATAACTGCTTATGAAGGGATTAGAGACAAATGGGAGTTGTCTCCCCATCAGCTTACGTGTTTGGAATTAGTATGTCACCCTTCTGATCTTAGTTCTGGGATGACATCACTTACAGTCTAGCACGGACACCACCTGCTTGGCAGGTCTCTCTCCACTTCGTTTTCATCTTCTTGGTGGTTAGTCACCCAGGATGGTGTTTAATTCCTTCTTTATCCTTAGCTCTTTGCACCATTCCAGGCACATAAAAGAGACTCAGTCATTGTTGACTTGTTATTTGTCTCTGTGCTTTGGCTCTTGTAGTTCTTCCTTCTAATTCAACCATTTGGAAAACTCAGATTCACCCCCTCCTGATTTCACACCTGTATTTTTCTGCTCTCTTCCAATTTTTCACTCTTGCCAGATCGATCTTTCTAAAATGCCACTTTTCTCAAATTGTTGCCTTGCTCAAGGATTTATGGTTGTTCCCTATTGCCCATGTTGTCAACTCTATACTTTACTGCTTAAGCTTTTAAGACCTCCCCATTATCTCCCTTTATCTCATCTATGCATCCGTATCCATCTTATCCTCAAAACAAGCCTGGGGCTTCATTAAGGTCAATCTGCTTCTTAGTTCCCCTCTATACTTATGTTAAATTCAGCTTCTGAGCGTGAGTCTGCTTCTCTGCTTGCCATGAGCAGCCTTCACTGGGCTCTTCTGTAGTTTACTTATCAGGCTCCACATCACTCAACAAGACTTCTCTCATTCATCAGTCAGTTAATGAGCACACAGTAATGGACTGTCTACCATGGAAATAAAGATCAGGAAGATGTAATTCATGCCCTTAGGAGTCTCACACTAATCCAGTGCTCTAGCCTTGCGCTAAGCATAGTGTTTTGTGCTTTGCTGTTGAATTGAGTGACAGTGGTGGCCCCTCCACTGCACGATCTTGGACAAACTTCCTCATCTTTCTCTGACACGTTCCTTATCTAATGGGAATAACAGTATAAATATAGATATAGTTATATAACTTATTGCCTGGCTCATTGTAAGCACTCATTACTTTAGCTATTATTATTATTATTAGCACAATACACACTAAAAATGTAGTCTCACATTGTCTTATGACAGTTTCATAGGTTTAGCAGTTTTCTCAGTTGGGCTGGAAGCTTTGGGTGGACCAAGTGTTGTTCTTGCTCTGGTAGAGCCAACACGTGCCACGTGCAGGGCCAGGAGCTATTTCCTGGAAAGCTTCTTGTTGATGAAGTGTGAGCAGCTCACATGAGGTCTTCCACATCTGCTGCCGTGACCAGTGTAAGAAGGACCCAGTGAAACAGCCTGGGATTGGTCTTCTCAAGAGGCAGGGCAAATAGTACAAGGAGGAGAGTGAGTAGTTACGGAAAAGAGAAAAATATGGGCTTTTACGAGTATCCAAGTTTACATAAAAAGGGTTTTAGAAAGTTGGGGTAAAGATGAAGAAGAGCGTTTGTTGGGTGTGCCTGTGTGCCAGGCCGTGGACTTGCTACTTTCATAGGCGCCATCTCATTTGTTCCTCATAACAGCCCAGTGTAGCTGGTATTGTGTCTCTAGTTCATGTTTGGGGAGCCTGAGGTTTAGAGTAGGTACTTGCCTGGCAGAGGTCACCCAGG